>NW_022630995.1:52135621-52447196 GCF_010015895.1 Lontra canadensis
ACCTGAAGTAGTCTCAGCCTGCTACTTCTCCGCCATCTTGACTCCTCCCCCCTCAAAATCACTGTAATTTTTAATAGTATTTATATTGGGAATATGTATGTCAAATAATAATTATCAAATTAGTCTTATTCAACATGAAAAGGGACTCTTCAAAGTTATTTTCAACATCAATTTGTTTGACAAACAGATCTGTTTTCTTAAATGGACATGTTATATTATGATCTACCAGGTCTTAAGGCATATGTAGGTGTTTTTAAAGAATGTGTTAAAAGACTCATACTCTTTGTGAGTTTAACAGTGAAATAATATTTTTGTTTCATGCTAAAATAAGACAACCCTGAAATTTTTCAAAAATAAAGGAGATTTAGGGGCACCTGGGTGGCTCAGTCAGTTAAGCATCTGACTTGGTTTCAGCTCAAGTCATGATCTCAGGGTCATGGGATTGAGCCTGCTTCCAGGCTCTGCCCTGGACCTGAAGTCTGCTTAAAGCTCTCTCTCTCTTTCTCCCTTTGTCCCTCCCCCCAAAATAAAATAAAATAAAATAAAGGAAATTAAAGATCTCATGTAATTGTGAGGAAGATCTCATGTAATTGTGAGGGACTGTAGGGTAAGTTTGGCTCAATGTTTTTTTTTTTTTAATTTAATTTTATTTTTTCAGTGTTCCAAGATTCATTATTTATGTGCCACACCCAGTGTTCCATGCAATATGCGCCCTCCTAGTACCCACCAACAGGCTCACCAATCCTTCCACCCCCTCCAGTTAATTACTTTTTTTATACTTCCTTATACTTCCTTGTTGTACTTCCTTGTAGATTTAGAAGTTTTCTTTCTTCCATTTATTGTAATAGATTGAGTAGAATAGGTATGACTCTTCATTAAATGTTTGGTGACATTTGTCCATGAAATCATCTGTTCCTGGAGTTTTATATTTTGGGGTTTTTTGGATTGCTGATTCAATCTCCTTGCTGGTAATTGGTCTGTTCATATTTTCTACGTCTTCCTGCTTCAGTTTTTGTAGCTTATTGTATCTAGGACTTTACCCATTTCTTCTAGGCTCAATGGTTTAATTGATTAATAAAGTTATCAAAGACTCTTTTCCTCTCTTTTTTCTACTTTCTAATGTCAGAGTTAAGACAGGTGCCCTTTTGTAGATCCAAGAGGAGTCTAAACCTCCCACTGCTCCTTTCATCCTCCTCTGCTCTAGAGAAGCAAAATGGATCACTTCCAAAGGGTCTTTCATTAAACGGTAGAAGTTCCATTCCCAGAAGCTCCAAACAAGTGTCTTCTCCTATGTGCTGCCCTGAATTAGGTCCCTTGCATGCTCCTAAAAAAATTGTTAGGCTAATCAGCACATTCCTGATATAGTTACCAAGGTAAGAGGGATAGGATTGCTCTGATTGGCTTAGACTCCACAAGCCCCAACCCTGTTAACCTGAGGTTGATTCCTCAAGCTGCATGCATGTAACATAAGATGGACAGAGTGG
The DNA here is from genome assembly GCF_010015895.1 of Lontra canadensis. Classification (NCBI taxonomy): domain Eukaryota; kingdom Metazoa; phylum Chordata; class Mammalia; order Carnivora; family Mustelidae; genus Lontra; species Lontra canadensis. The sequence continues at coordinate 52,137,106 of NW_022630995.1, forward strand.
AAACCTTGTGGTGGAGTCAATTACATTTTCAGATAGAAACAGGAGCCAATCCAAAAGAGTTTTCATAATTGACCATCCTCTAATAACCAAAGTCATATTATTGGTATAATTGGTACCTATTAAAATGCTATGCTTTATTTATCAAAAGACAGCTATGAGAACTGAAGGAAACTGCTTAATACTTTGAAAATTTATCCTGGACTTTCCCTAAAATTAGAATCCTTTTCAGAGATAAAGATTCCATAGTACTCTGACTTTAGCTCAATATTAATACCCTAATATGATGAGAGACATGGAATTGTGTTTCTAGAGTGTGAGGGAGTTTGAGGAATTTACACTGGAAACAAAATCCCTTATCCAATGGGAGTTTTGGTGTCATGAGAAGCATAATGAACCCAGAACAAGTGCTGAAGGAGTAAGGAAAGAAACAGATGGAGATGCCAAATATGTCATTTACCAACTTTACATTTCCCCCTACAGTTGGCTTACAGCCATGTTTATGGAAAATGAACAGTAATTGACGCTAACCATGGTTCCCTTTTTGTGACATGGTCTCTGGGTTGGATTATCTCTCTTGAGTATTTAATCATTTAAGTAATGGTCACAATCTAATTCATAAACACTCTTTTAAGATGAATTTAATTCCTCTGTAGCCTCCAAATGATAAGACAGAGGAAAGTGGGGGGGGGGGCTGCTGGGAGAAAGGGTGAACTGATCCCTAAAGTACCCTTCTGCAAAGGAAATGAAATAAATGGCATCCATATGCTTCCAGATTGGTGTAGATTTTTCAGTCAGAATGCATACTGGTCTAAGAAATTAGGTAGGATGCCTCTAGATTCTGTTTATCCCTACTCTCAAGAAAGAGTGTTTAGATTCTGGTTATTCCTTGGCGTATTTCTGGGTATTCTGCCTTTTGAAGTACCCTCTGTGAGGTAGTGGGGTGGAGAAAGGTTTCCTTATGGAAGTTAATCCACTAAAAAGTGGCACCCAGAATGTTGAGACCTAGTTAAGGAAAACTCAAGGAATTTTCTGTTATGGTTAGTGTGGGGGAGTTTAATTTATATTTGCAAGAAATGAACATGTTGGCAGCATCACAGAAAATCACATCAATGTACAGAAATATGCCCTGAGGATCTGTGTCCAGCAAGTATTCAGAATCATCATGAAGACCACAGGAGGCCTGAAAGCAATGTGCTGAGTGCTTTGTTCTAAATGTAGCCCACTCATTGCCCTTGGAATTCTTACTCAAAAGCTGGTTTCAATCCTTCAAAAAGAAAAAAAAAAGTAGACTATAATAATTGCTTATGTATCTAAAACATAGTCCAAAATACTTTAGACCAGGTGTATGTCATTCTTCAGTGTCAAAGAGCCACCTAATCATCATGCCTCAAAATAACAGAAGCTTATTTCTCATCCTTTCTCCAAGACCATGGCATGCTAGCTTGCCAGCTTTGCTGTCCATGATCCTCACTCAGGAACTCAAGACGCAGGAGCCTTCATCTTTATGCTGCACAGTTGCCAAAGCAGAAAAAAGTATTCATGGCAAACGGGACATTGACTCTTGAAACTTCAGCTTAGAAATGATAGACATCACTTCTACTTATATTCTATTGGTCAGAACAAGTCACATGGCTGCCTCTGCCTTCAAGAATACAGAAAAATGTACCCCTCCCATATTTCCATAAGGAGAGGTGGACACTCTAGGGAACAACACCAGTGATCATCCTCCCAAGCAAAATAGACCATGCTTACTGCAAATATAAAAATATCCTGGTTTCTGGTAAAGAGTCCATTAGGCTCCTACTAGAAATATTTACTATATATACCTGGTATTCAGTTTAAATATTTGATCTTTTAACTCATAATATATTAGAAAATACTTGAAACGGAAATGCTTTACAACAATAATTAAGTTCACCATGGCTGTCATAATAACAAAATACCACCCAAGAGTGACTTAAACAATAGAAATTTATTTCCTTATAGTTCTAGAGGCTAGAGGAAGTTGAAAATCAAGGTGTCAGCAAGGTTGGTCTCTTCTGAAGACCTGTGTCCCACATGTTCTTCCCTTTATATGTATGTGTCCTAAACTCTTCTACTTACAGAGACCCAAGCATAAAGCATACTGAAGAGAGCCTGTCCTAATGACCTCATTTTACTTTCATTACTTCTAAAGGCCATATCTCCAAATATAGGCACATTCTGAAGTACTAGGAGTTAAGACTTTAACTTTTTTTCAAATATGAATTTTGGGGGGATACAATTCAACCCATAATAGAGCAAAATGGAAGCAAAATTAAAAATAAGAAAGAAAGAATAAAAAATAGAGATTTAAGAAAATCAAGTAGTCTGGTATTTGTGTGTGTGTCTGTGTGTGTGTGTGTGTGTGTGTGTGTGTAGGGACATATGCCAAAGAACTCTTGAAAATTCTTTCCTAACTATCAGAGGGTAGGCCATTAGCAATGCAAGAAATTTCTTCAAGTGGGGAAAAAAGATAATTGGGTGACAATGGCCTATTTCTAAGAGACACTTGCAATAACTAATAATAAAGGGAGGGAATGTATGGCAGAGAAATTTATTGCTCACTATACATCCTTATGGTCTCCTAATATATTTTCCAAGCAATTTTCTATGAGAGATTTGTTCTCACATGACTGAGTGAGCAAGGGAGGTATCTAGAAAAAAATGTTCCAGACAGAGGAGACACCGAGTTCCATGGCTCCAAAGAGGAACTACAACAGATTTTATATACTTGTTATTTTAGGAAATTTGAAAGTCAAAAATCCTTGACTCTTATTGTCCTAAATATAGCATTTCCAAATTCTTGACAGTCTTTGCATTTGGGAATGAGAAATTAGAATTCCTGAGAATTTGTAAGAATTCTCAAAATCATATTATTTTATATCACTGTATGTGCTTTTATTAATAATGGGTTACCATAAAAATAAACAGTGAATATTTTATCTGCAGTAGATTTACACTGTTTTGTAAGTTATCTGTAAAATTACGTATATGACTGAATGCATGCCTTGTTATTAACCAATATTTTGTGACAAGATTTTGCATTTCAATAATATATATGAATCCTCTCAACTTGATATACATATTTCATAATAAAAATGCTAAAGGAAGGAGAACACAAAATTAATGCCAGATGAAAGAATTTAAAATGGAAAGACAATATAAAATATTTAATATTTGTAAGTTGTCATTATTAAAATGAAATTTTAAAACACCCAAGACATTAATTACCCTATTCAATAAAATTGATCCTTGTTTTGTAGCAAATATACCAGATACAAAATAATTTATTTATTTTAGAATTAATGTTGATCAGATTTTTAAAAGCGTATTCAAAAACATCTTTAGATTGGTACATAGTGCTTAATATGATGAACTCATTTCAATTCTTACAAAAAAAAAGCTTTTGTTTTCTTGCCTTGATTTTTATTTGCTGTTGGAATTAATATTGCTTTGCATTATTAAACTGATTTATAGCTGTTTCTGATTTCATATTGGAGTATACCACAAGAACATTCACATTTTCTTTTCTTGCATTAATTCTGTTAAAGTGTTTATCAGGAACTGTAGCCTATAGCTAGTATTCAAACACAGCTGCAAACATTAATAGGCAGTATTTGAATAACATAACATTCAGATTTCCTATCAAGGTTAACAATGCTACACAGAATCATATGTTGAAATTGCTAATCAAAAACATTTTGCTTCCTAAGTGTGTTATTTCTTGGAACAACTCTCATAGGATTTGTATAAAATACACAATGCCTTCAAACTTACTATATTGGTGTTTGCGAGAATGGCTCACCATTAGCAATGGAAGGCCATGAAAACAAATTTATAACAAGCAATAGCTAAAAGCAGTACTTATCTCCTACTCCTTTGTTCTGTTTTCTAAAATCATTGACCTCGATCTTTGACTCAGTATGTAGGTGTCTCCTGACTTTGCTTTCAAGACAGTGTTTTCCTTTGGCCCAGTACCATTTCTATCTTTCTATTTAAGTTTTAATTCCCCTCAGAGGGGAATTATAATACTTTTTCTCTTTTCCTGATTTCTTGATAAATATATCTGGAAAAACATATACATTTCCCAATAAAGGTGGGAAAGCAAGTCTCTCATGGAAACATGATCCAAAGGAGAAAAAAGAAGCTGTAATTGGATATCAATTCAGCCAATTTTCTCAAGTCTAAAAGAAAAGGGCAAGTTACCTACCTTGAATGAAAAAAATGGTAAAGTTGGATACATGAAACTTTAATGATATCTGTGGTTCTCAGAGTAAGGTTCCTAGACAAGCAACATCAGCATCACCTTTTTATTTTATTTATTTTATTTTATTATTTTATTTTATTTTATTTTATTTCTTTTCAGTGTTCCAGATTTCATTGTTTATGCACCACACCCAGTGCTCCATGCAATACATGCCCTCCATAATACCCACCACTAGGCTCATCCAACCCCCCACCCCCTCCCCTCCAAAACCCTTAGTTTGTTTCTCAGAGTCCACAGAATCACCTTAAAACTTGTTAAAAATGAAAATTCTTGGGCTCCTGTATTGACCTCTTGAAGCTGAAACTCTGAGGGTGGAGCCCAGAAATATGAGTTTTTTAAACACCCTAGGTGATTCTGAAATACAAAACATTGTGGACACCTTCATTAGATTATCTTCATTTTGAATGCCCCTCCAGAGAGGAGTGGTTTTCTCTTTTCATATTTTATTTACTTAATTTTAAAAATTTAAATAAATAACTCTTCTTCAAAACAGAGGCATGAGAGGCTAGAGTGGGTAGTATGTGTCTATTTCTGCATGTTTTCTTGCAAGGAAACTAAAAAAATTGGGGCCAGTGGCTATTTTCTGATCTAGATCTTTTCCTAGTTGCTTAATAAAGAATTCTTTGAAGACAACACTCGTAATTATTTCAAAATGTTGTTTTACCAATCATTGCTATTTTTGGTAACAATACTAAGTTATTAAGTAGTTAAATTGAAACACAACAAGCACGCATTACATGCTTAAGTGCTGTACAAAGTGCTACACTATGTATAGATATGAACATAACTGCTGCTCTTAAAAATGGTTATGGGATGGCGTAGTAATAGAGAAAAGTAGATTACCAACCATAATACAAAACAGAAAGAAATAAAACTTATAATAGAGGCATAACACACAGAAAAAATATGTGTGTGTGTGTGTGTGTGTGTGTGTGTGTGATTTTTTTTTCTCCCCCAAAGCGGTACTTTTAGTTGTTTGGAAAATTACATTAATCAAGATCGGCCATTCCTTGGATTGTTAACAATATAGTTTGAATTCTGCAGTAACAGTGGAAGGGTGTTATTTAGTGAAGAGGTCAGATGAATAACTCAGCCTGGAACTTGCAAGGAAATGGTTGGGCCACAGGATAGCTTAACCCTTAATTTTATCCATTTAGGTGGTTGCCACAGATTCCCACAACTGACATTGATACTTTTCTTGGAAACAACTGAAAACTGCAGAGCTTGGTTGGCATTAGTCACTGTGAATATTTGTGGCCCAAGCCGAGGATTAAAGTTACATGGAAAATATAGTTATGATATTGAGTTTTCTATATCAGTACATGCTATAGAAACCACTACTCAGAAGATGACAGGAACTTGATAAGCAGGGTCAAACTCAAAGAAATGATGGGGAAAAATATCAATTTTCCTAAAACTGAATGCTCTATATTATCTTGAGATCACTCTATTACCATGGATGTAGCTTATTCCTTGAAATCTTTAGAGGCCTCCTTTGGGTTCATTTGCATAGAAGAGCTCAAACAGATCTGTCCTTCAAAGGCATCTATGCCACTATTTTCTGATTCTAATTCTTTCTGATGAATGAGTTGGTCTATAAGTCTGCTGGATGTATGATTGATTTTGCTGTAGTGTTCCCAGCACAGAAGCAACTACTTGTTATAAAACTGTGCATAAAACCTGCTGCTACATATGCAAACCTCAAAATCAAAGACAAAATCAAAACAACCAACAATGGAATGGAGATGGGAAGGTTGAAAAATGTTGCTCCTTCATAATGAATATATATCACAAAATTACAATTTAATAAGTTCCTATCACTCATCACATTCCCATGCATATTATCAGTTGATCATTATTGATGATTATTGATATCAATTGATGATCACATTATATTCTGTGTGAGATCCAAGTTCCTCAATATTTTTAGGTGAGAAAAACACATTTTAGACATATAGCATAGCTACAGATCATTCAAAGATGGAAAGAAAAGCCAAAATTGGGTCAATTTGTATAATAGGAGTAGTTCTGGATACCCATCTGGCTTATTGAATCACAGCATAATGATTATAATCACATCTCTTCAACCTCTAAATACTCAGAAATGAGTCTTTAGGCTTCCTCAAGACATTTTTCTATCTTGTGTTTTGTTGTATTATATTATAGGTAACATACATGTTCATATATACATATCTCACCTGGATTCCCTGGTGAAATTGTGTTCACCAATTAAAGATGGTTTAATCACTTCGTGCAGCCCTCCCTGTAGACCATATCATATTTCTTGGGGCTCCTACCATTACTCCCTTTACGTACTTTCTTCACAGTGTTCGTCAAGTGAAGGAATATACATTCACTACTGTAGATCAGAAACTTTTTGAATCAAAGACTATTTTTTTAATAGAGTTATTTTCCTTTTATTTTTTTGAGACTAATCTTGTTTATCATTTTTTCCTATACATTAGGGATTGGCAAGTAGGGCCTATTGCTGCTTTTTGTAAACCCTATGAGCTAAGAATGGTTTGAAAATTTTTAAATAGTTGAAAAAAAGAACTATTAATGACATGTGAAAATTATATGACATTCAAATTTTGGTGTCCATAAATTAACTTTTACTGAAATACAGCTTGACTCATTCATTTGCATGTTATCTGTAACTGCTTCGTATTTGCAACAGAGGATGGATGACCTGTGAATTCTAAAACGATTGTTAACTGGGGTTGAATTTGCTCCTGGGCCGCATAGAGCAATTGACACAAAGTCTGGAGACATTTTTGGTTGTGACAAGGGTTAAGTGGATACTACTGGGGTCTTATTGGAAGAGATCAGAACGTTGCTAAATATCCTATAACAAACAACACAACCCATTTAACAAAAAAATTATCTTGTAAAAGTGTCAGTAGTGCTGAGTTTGAGGAACTTTAGCCTTCGATATTTACTATGTGATCCTTTACAGAAAATGTTTGCTATGCCTTGCCCTAGATCCTAATAAAAACTAAAGGGAACAAAGTTTCCTCTGATAATTAGAAGATATGCATGCTTAAGTTTAGACACATGAATTTGAAAATATGAGTAATTAAAATTTAAACAATTTCACTGAGTCTTATATATGAAATAAATGTTTCAAGAAACCCCTGATCTAAGTCAAATTGTTCTAATTGCACTCAATAAGTAAAAAACCCACCTGAAAAGTGATATGGTTAAAATTATGAAAACAGAGACAAAAACACATAAATGTAAAATCAGTTGCTTATTTTGTGACGTGTGTGCCAAACAACTAGGTGATGACATTATTCTAGTTTCAACTTCTTTGCTGTGTTTTAACATAGAACATCATAAAATGAGTCACTTTCAGTATCCAGAGAATTCTGTGTCTCATAGTTCAATAGTCATAGTAGAATTTTCTTTTTAAAGAATTTCACTGGGTGTGAAAACCTATTCCCTACTATTTAAGCCAAACACTGACATTGCATAAAAATAAGAAAAAAGAGACTCCATAGCTCCAAGTCTCCAGTAGTAAGAGAGAGTAATAGGAACCATAATTGGAGATTTCCTCTCTGATTTATAAGCATCTCATATCAAGTCAACTCTTAAAAATCTATACCTATAATATGTGATTAAACTTATTGTCAAGTGGATTATATTTTCACTTGGCCTTTTAACCTTGCTTTTTGATTTTTAACAAAAGGACAGGAAATCTTTCCTTCTGTGGTAGAAGGTAGGAATGGGAGGTGTTCTTTCTCCCTTGTCCATTAGATCATACTAATCTCATACTTTTTCTATTTAGAAACCTGACTTTGAGTTAATATATACCATTCTAATATGTCAAAGATGTTAATTTTTAATTTGAAACACTTGTCTTAATAGGAATGGGTGAGATCATGTTAGCTTTATTGTGATAGCTGAACAGTCCCTGAACAAGTGCCTAATGAAAAGAAACAGTGATATTGCAGCTTTGTCTCATTTTAAGCAACAATAATAAGAAGTGGCCCCAGAAAAATTGATAGCAGATCCCACGTTTTGTGCAGTGTTCCAGAAATAATCTGGTTTTGACATAATGCAGAGTCAAAGAGAATAAAAGAATAAAGGAGACTGTGGTGAATACAACTAATTGTTTCCAACTCATGGTGAAGTGATGATTAAAATGCTAGTTTAAGGGACAGGAAGACCTGGGCCTGAATACCGTCTTTGAATCTTATAGGCTCTGTTATCTTGTGAACTCTTTAACTGCTAAGATGCTGTCTTCTCATTGGTAAAATAGAGATGATCACAACATGCATCTCAAAAGCTGTTAGGACAGTTAAACAGCATGACACACTTGGAATGTTCAGTGTAAGGTAGTTTTAATTGCTATAACTTGATGTTATCTGGGGCACTTTTGTCCTCAGGAGAACTCATGAATCTTGGTACAAGCACCAACCATGCTCTGTGACATTCCAAAATTTTCTTTGTGACTTCTGCCAGGTCCTCAGGACTTGCTTCCCTAGGTTTCCCTGAACTCTTGCGTTGCTTCATTCTCATAGATTATATCAATTTTTCTCATAAATACCTTGACACAAAACTCTTGTGTGCTCTGTTCACACAATGCATTTAGCTTGAAAATTATTCAGAAGATTTTGCAGTTAGTGTAGGAGTGTTCATTTTTGAACTTCCTGCCACTGGGTGTCAAGACCTCATATCTGGCTTTTTTTTTTTTTTCCCTCTTTTCTTCTTTCCTTCTTCACTTCCTGTGTTGCTGTAGTTCCTCCACCACTTCCTCCTTTCTTGTCTTCTACCTTGCTTCCCTTGCATCCTCCTTGTCTCTCTGTCTCTGTCTTCTCCATCTCCTTCTCCCTGATCTCTCTGCATTCCACATCCACTCTCAATCCCAGTTTCAAATTCCTCTGTCTCTATTATGCAGAATGGCTTTGTCTTTCTTGAAGCCTGGTCACATCAGCTGTTGGGGGAACTTGGGGAAAACTTCTGTGCTCAGTTTCTAACACAGACATTTTTTCCTTATTAATGTAGTTTTCTCCCTAATAGAAATCCAGAGAGCATTAAAAGAAATGAAGATGTATCATCTTGTTTCATAATGACTTCATTCTTGGTGTTTCACATCTCCTGACCTCTACTGTTCTCTTTGTGTGATACTGAGGGAATATCCATCTCTGAAGACTCCATGTGATACAACTTTTTCCACCTTTGGGGGCTCCTAATGCCATTACAAAACTGCCTGCAATTTTCTTATGACCTTTACTTCCCCATGCCATCTACTGTTATCTATGCACATTACATTTTCTATCATCTTTTAAGGACTGGAACTAGAACTTCTTCATCTTAATTTCTTCTACAGTGTGACACAGTAACATAGTGTATGATGGTTAAGTGCCATTGTTTTTAAATAAATACTGCCATCTTTAAACATAAAAAATGGCTGAAAATAACAATCCATATGAGAAAAAGAACATGGGTTTTGGCTGTGCCTTTCCTAGCTTCATTTATTTTCTCTGTGGTCTTGGTTGTGTGTAGCAGCCAGAGTTCAGACAGGGAGCAAAGCCACAGTGAGTATTATGGGAATGAAAGAATTATTCTAGCAATCGGACTTCAAACAATGTGGGAAGAATGGAGGAAGTGAAAGTGGGGAAAAGGAGGTCAGAGGATCAGAGAAAGAAGCACCATCCTGTCTTTTTGAAGTACTAGTACAGGTGGACAAGATAGAGTTTTCAAGGAAATCTGAGAAGTCAAGCATAAGCACATTTGGCTATTTATACAGGACCATGGACAGGAAGCTGTGGCAGGGTCTATGGAAGCTGCTGCATTTGTGTAGCTTCTGTAGCCAAGTGTCTGGTGGTGGGCCAGGGGATGCTTTTGGTCATCTGGAGAACAAGAACAAGTGGCCTCTGTCCACCACTGTGTCTGATTGCAACCATCTTCTAAGAGAAATGACTGTTGCTTTAACTTGTCTTCTGAATCTCTCACAAGTACCACTTTTGGCCAACTTTAATCTGGAGTCATCCAGGAAATAAGATTCTGGGGAGCATAATTTCCAGCCTTATCCAATACAACAGTTATGTTACTCGTTTTCTCTAAGCTTCAGTTTCCTTAGCAGATGAATGCAAACCCTAATTTGTCAAGTTGTTGTAAGAATAAGAAATGCTTATACACAGTCTAATATATAGTAGGCCTTGAAGTAATGGCTTCCAGTAATGATTGTATGAACTGCCACCTTGGAGTAACCGGATGGTTCAGTTGGTTAAGCATCTGACTCTTGATGTTGGGTCAGGTCATGATCTCAGGGTCTTGAGATCCAGTCCTATGACGGCCTGATGGTCCCTGCTCTGGGTATGAAGCCTGTTTAAGATTCTCTCTCTCCCTCTTCTCCTACCTTCTATTCTTTCTCTGCCTCCACTCCCCCCCAAAAGATGCAGCCTTGTGACTGCTTCTAGAGGACTGCCTCTGCTTTTGTTCTGAGACATAAAGAAGGTGTGGAGTGGAGACAAATAGAAGAAGAAAAAAAAAGCAAGGTCAAAAAAAAAACAAAACTTTTTATGAGCTGAGGGTTACTTGCAGGTTATAATGCTAGTACCTAAATTAAGGGCTATTAGAAATTGATCATTATCCATATATTTCACTTAGAATTTCACATGTCACAATTGTTTCAATTATATACTCTATTATACAAGTTTCCATTTTCTTAGGAACAAGAAGGGGATGTGCTATGGGTTTTGGAACTTTCTTACTCCGGAGCTCTTAGCACTTTTCTAGTCAAGATGTGTCAACATTTTTGATTCATGGTCCAGTGTCTTTTTGCACAAGTTATCAAATTATCACTGCAGATAAATCTGAGGCCCAATTTAAGTGGGTACACATTTCAGGTGAGGAGAAGAAAGAATGAGATTTGGATGAGCTTTCAACATTTATATCTGAAATCCAAAGTGAATTGAACTCAGGTCCCATATGCCACCAAACATTCATTAAATTTATCATAGTGTTTTCCAGAAGAAGATCCAACCAAAAATAAATCCTCCAGTTTTATTCATGTCTAAGAAGGGACATTCAAGAATAGAAGGTTCTTGGGCACCGTCCTGGGATCAAGCCCTGCATCAGGCTTTCTGCTCAGCAGGGAGCCTGCTTTTCTCCTCTCTCTGCCTACCTCCTCTCTACCTACTTGTGATTTCTCTTTCTGTCAAATAAATAAATAAAATATTTGAAAAAAAAAAAGAATAGAGGGTTCTCTGGTGTTCTTTTTCTTTTTTTTCTCTAAAAATAGTTTTTCTTCTTTATCTTCTGTTTTTAATACTGTTGCTGTCTTCTAAAATTCCCTTAAAACATCTGTAGGACTATGAGTGAGCCTCTGAAATACGAATTTCCCCTAGGACTGGCCAGTTGATTAGATATATACAAAAGTGAATCTTTTCTTTATTCTGGGACATAAGTGAAGAAACTGTTTGACACATCATTGTGGTTTCAAGTGCCGCTGCTTTATATAGATATGAGTTCACTGGGTCCCTTTAGAAAAATGTCCACCTTCTATTTGCATTCTTCTTATGTCTGCCATTTCCTTTCTCTGCTCAAATCCTTTGTTTCTGTTGGTGGAACAGGGGTTTGCAAACTTGTCTATTTGTAGAAGAAAGCCAGATAGTAACTACTTTAGGCTTTGTGGATGAAGAAGCAAAAAACCATGGCTATTATACAGTTACTTAGATAACCATTTCAAATATTACCTTTTAAAAACTGTAAATACCATTCTCCTATCATGGCCATATAAGCACTATTAAAACAACAAACTACAGCAGAGCACAGTTTGTTGACCTCTGGTTTAAAATATTGCTTATGGTTTGACACGTGTTTTGGTATCCTAACTTGCTCTTTGGTTTGGCTTTTCTCCAAAATTTTATCCTACAGTTTATTTTCAGTCATATGCTGACAACCCAGGCCCTCGCTCTACTTTTTTTGGGGGATACTCAGGAAGGCCCCCAATTATTCTTCAACACCAACAAATCCTCACACGTGATATATTATTTTTCTTAAGCTTATCACTTCAAAGATAGCCTTTTTTAGTAAAATAAAACTAAAAGAGTAGATTTGTAATGACATGATATCTTAAATTTTGAAATAAATTCCCAAAGCATTCTAACACAGGTCTAAGTAATATAAAAGAAAATATAAATTTGTTTTCTACCCAAAATACCTTAATAATTAATGAAAACTTGTTTTATAAATTTAATGTCACAGATGACTTCTCTTTGTTGTCCTAGACCTCTAACATTTTTCCCTCTGGCATTGATTCATTCAGTGAATATTTATTTCCCATCTACAATGTGTCAGAGACTCTATGAGGCACTATCAAATCAGAAATAACAGGCACAGTCCCTGCTTTCAAGGGGCAAGAAGTCGAAGGAAGGAGAATGACAAGAGAGTTGACAGATCTAATGCAGGGTGGTAGGTGCCATGACAGTAATGGGTCCAGTATGTGTCCAGAGTGACACTAAACTGGGCAAAATTAAATCTGGAAGGGCATCCTATAGAATTTGATGTCTGGCCTGAATCTTAAACCATGAGCATTTAACATGATACAGAAAAAGAAAAATGTAGAAAGGTACAGAAACATTAGAGACTCTCATCTGCATGGGGCTGTGCATAATTTAATTAAGCTAGACTGTGGTGGTCGAGATGTGTAGTGTCTGGAACCGTGCCTGGCACAAAATTGATGCTTGATCAAGAACTGTTGACAGACTGAGTGCCAAGAGATGAGCCTGAAGAGGTAGGCAGGGAAAAGATAATCTATGGCAAGCTACAATGGTTGAATTTTATCCAAAAAACATGGCAGAACTTTATAAATGATCGACTTGATGATATTGGGTCTCAGAAAATTTACTCTGACAGCACTGTGGGAATGGTCCAGAATGGAGCAAACCCTGAGCCGGAGAGAACAATTAAGAAGTTGTTGTAGTCCACTAGAAAGGAAGTGTTGAGTAGTTGAACCATGGAGGTCACAGTGGAGATAAACAAGAGGGTTACAATTGGAGAGTCTTTCAGATCATCAATACATCCTTTTGTTATTCTGTTGAGTGAACTAAAAACAATAAAACCCCAAAGTATCTGTGTAGTACTGTACAGTTTGAAAAATATTTTCACAGAGAGATTTAATCAATCAGTCTATACCACAGTCTTTGTGAACTAGAACAGAGAATTATAATGAAAGAGAAAATAATGAATCCAGCACACACACTGACAGATACAATCTTAGGCCAGGTTTTGTGCGTGATAACTCTAATTCTTACTGATCACCTAATTAATCCCAGAGAGATCTAGGGCTTGAAAATGCAAATATTACACTTTTCGTTACAAGGTTAATTTGTATTTACCATCCACAGTTTGGCAAATGATTTTCTGTTTTCACCATGAATATGTATGGCTTGCTTTCAGCAACTAGAAACACTTTGTTTTTTTATATTCTACTTCATGTTCTGCCTGCAGCAGGATTGACTTGGGGAGCAGCCTCCTAATTAAGACTGGGTAAATTATAAATAGCAAATTTAGAGGCAATTGGTTGACTGAGAAAATATATACTGTATACAACGTGGATCTCAGCAGATCTTTCCATGCAATCTTTTTACTTTTGATACATTAAAAGTCATGGGAATTTTTAGTCTCCCTTACCATAGTTATTATAGGATTTCTTCAATGGAAATGAGGGTTATCATTTAGTGGGTGCTTAAGGAGTTTGATTTAGAAGTTCATTCTCTGACATAGCAGAATTAAATATTCTTCCTTTGTTTTCCCTCCTTTTAAGATGTTTCCTAAAGAATCTCATTCTCTTGACAGAAATTGAGAAAGATAGATCCATCTCAGTATAGCTGCAGATGTCAGGGACTTTATTTGCTTAATGCCTTAATTTTATAAGGGAAACATTGAAGCTCTGAGAGGTTACATGATGTGCCCAGGATCCCTCAGCAACTTCATAAGAAGGGACCAAAGACTTCTAAATGCTGGTTCAGAGCTTTCTCCCTGCACACCTCACAGAACCATTATTACCTCTTCCCACTTCCCAAAAGGTCACCCTTATAAATTGATTTATTTGGTTTGAATTTGAGTTTACTTTTACAATTCAAATGTTCCAGAGAACAGGCAGTGAATTTGGTAAGGATTATCAGTTTGTATGCCTTTTAGTGTAAAGAAATCTCCCATGTCTCTTTCCCTATATGTGGATTTCAAGCAGAGAGAGGGTAGAAAAGAATAGTTAGGAAATCTTCAGTAGAAGGAAGTATTTCTATGGAAAAGACAAAGAGATCGGGAAAACTACAACAGAGCTCGCTTTTCCCTTATTGAATCGAAGTGGCTCTACTTAGATATCCATATTAGAACACATTTGTTCTATTTAACTTTTGTGTATTTCTATTTTTTAATTTTTTTGGTAAGTTTAACCTTTTGTTGGAAACAAAGAGTTTGAAAATTAATGCCAAATTGTGTCAGTAAATGTATCATTGTCTCCACTCCTTCACAGGCTTAATCTGCCTGCAAAGCTCTTCCTGGACCTCATATGGTTTCCTTTTCTTAAAATTTTTGTTGATTTAAATTCAATTTAGTTAACGTATTCTGTATTATTCGTTTCAGAGGTAGCATTTAGTGAATCATCAGCTGCATATAACACCCAGTATTCATTACATCAAGTGACCTCTTTCATGACCATCACCCAGTTACCCCATCCCCCCACTTCTCTCCCCTCTGGCAACCCTCAGTTTGTTTCCTACAGTTAAGAGTTATTAGTGGGGTGCCTGGGTGGCTCAGTGGGTTAAGCTGCTGCCTTCGGCTCAGGTCATGATCTCAGGGTCCTGGGATCGAGTCCCACATCGGGCTTTCTGCTCAGCAGGTAACCTGCATCCCTCTCTCTCTCTCTGCCTGCCTCTCTGTCTACTGTGATCTCTCTCTGTCAAATAAATAAATAAAATCTTAAAAAAAAAGTTATTAGTTATAAGAGTTCTAAGTTATTTTACATACACACATACATACACACACACACACACACACACACACACACACACACACACACATGACTTCCTTTATGACCTTCAGGCTTTTGCTTATATGGCCCTTTCTTCATGTAGATTTCCCAGACCAACCCATCCTGCCCATCCACCTTCCCTGATTTTGTTTTCTCTTTAGCACTTATTACCAAACTTACTTATATAAATTTGAACTCCCTGATGGAATGTGAGGCCTATGAGGACAGGAGTTTTTGTTCAGTGCTTTTCTTTCCAGGGGCTGGGGTGTTACCCGGCACCTGCTAGCAGCCCAAGGAGCTTTTGTTACAAGAATAAAGAAATTGATTGGGAACGTATCATGTACTGCTAAGAAGATGAAAGAGATAGATATGTTAGTTTATTTTATGACGGGAGATTGACAAGGATTAATACTATAGAGAGCTACATAGTCTAGTTCTTGAGGTTCAAACTAAGAGGAAGCTATCAAGGTTCTCACTTAGATTTTGGATTTATCTGCCTCAAGTAGTCATTAGGAATAATACTAAGTTTTATATTTCAAATCCAGTCAATAAAGAAGAACTGTAAGGCTCAAATATAATTTATAACTAATAATGTTTAGCTGAAATTTTTAGTGAATGGAAATGAATTTTCTATTCTGTGAATCCAGTTCTTTTGAGCTAAATTATGTAGTCATCTACCACCTGTAAAGAGAAAGATAAAGGATTTTCTGTTATTAAGGGACTGAGATTTCAGTACAGATAAAGCTGTAACAACAACAATGAAACACCCAAGAACCAAAACCAAAAAACTGAAATTGCAAAATTTGGCCTCCTTCTTGAGTGCTCTAGATAATCACTCATTCATGTTCTTGATTTGTTTGGA
This sequence comes from Lontra canadensis, assembly GCF_010015895.1. Taxonomy (NCBI): domain Eukaryota; kingdom Metazoa; phylum Chordata; class Mammalia; order Carnivora; family Mustelidae; genus Lontra; species Lontra canadensis. The sequence continues at coordinate 52,153,240 of NW_022630995.1, forward strand.
CCTCCTTTAAGTGTTACTAAAACACGTCATTGTTGAAATAATATTTGTGGCAATAGCAAAGGTCTACTAATGTCTCCATGTATTTCTTAGCACAGCTTAGTTTAGAGACAAGCCCATGAAACAGTTGACAGGAAAACAGATAACTTGCATTTAAGCAAACTGCAAGGAAAATAAATAGTGTCATCTACGTGGTGTGCTCCACCTAATCTCTCTAACAATGATTATGAAAACTGAATGCAAGTAAAAACAGATGACCCATGTTTGCCTGGAGAATAAGCAGAGAGCTCTCTAGTCTACTGAATGAAGGGATTTCAGTGCCTCTCTCTTTCCCTGACTCTATCTATAAACACACACAAGTTTACATATATATATGAATGTATATATGTAGTCATATGTGTATTTTTAAAAAAAAATAATCTTATTTTCTTTCCTATGCTCTCCTTTTTTCTTTCTAAAAGATTAATGACACAGAAGAAAGCAAGCTTACACTTTGAGGATCTGGAACTAAATCAAACAAATACCCCCCCCCCAAAAAAAAATCAAGAATTGCTCTGTTTGTTTTGTTTGTATTCAAACTAAAATTTAAAATTTATAAGAGTATTTATGCAGTTCAGTTGCCCTGTCAACTGCATATAAATCAATGCCACTTCATTCGGCTTTCATACATTATGATTTTTGCTGTAGTTACAGATCACTGGGAAAAAAAAGAAAAGTGGGAATAGGTTTTAAATAAAAATATAGACAAGAGTTTTTAAGGTCCTGCCAGTTTGTGCAGTCTTTATTATTTCAATTTTAAGAGATAGTTTAATAATTAAAAAACAATTTTAAATTTCAAAAAGGGAGGTTTTTTTTGAAGGGGGCTAAGCATTATTATTTATTGATAAAAATGCAATTTATATTGGATAGTTGATGGTTACAAACTTTGTATAATGAATATCATAACAGTAATTAAAAATATAAGTAGATAAAAACATACAATTGTTGCATGAGCCTCATCATTAGCCTATGATTGATAAAAAATGCAAATAATTCAGGTAATATACTTGAAATAATAGATATGCATTAAGTGGGTATCTTACAAGAGAACTGCATGTTTTCTTAAGTGCCACCAAATTTTATAAAACTTAATCATATATTTGGCCAGAAGTTGTAAAATGTTAAAATTTTATAGACTGCATTTTTGATAACATGGTAAAATAGGAGGTTAGATGCAAAAGTTAAAAAAAAAAGTCCTTTGGTATTGAACCATCAATTTTATAGCCTACACAACTATTTGTTTAAAGAGCAAATAAAAATATAATTAGGTACTTTTAAAATTTTATATTTATATATTATTGTATTTTCCATTTCAACTAGGAAAATGGTACATGCTACATTATTCACTCATACATAAATGTAAGGTGCTTTTTTCCCAATACCCACTAGCGACCATGCACTATTTTCACCCTAGGGAATATAGAGAACTAAAAGGGTACAGTCTTCACCCTCAAAGAACTTGTTTTCCCCAGTGTGATATAGATAAGAAACAAACAAATAAGTAATAGATTGAAGCATATGAAATCATAGTTAAATGTGGAGAATTCTATATGGATCAAAGTGAATCATATGTATCAGATAGATGGAAGGCTAGTAAATATGTAGGTGCAATCAAAGTTATCGGTGCTAAAACAGAGGTACCTACATAAGGTCTGATGAGAACATGAAAATTTGTCTTGTGCATCATCAGTATTGTATACAAAAAAAGTCTTTATCCCCTCTTGGCTAATAACAGTACTGAAATCAACAATTTTCAGTGTATTGTTCTATAGTATTCTGCATATTTGCATATATTTGCAAATAATTGCATATAATTGCACGGATATACATGCCATATGTGGAGAAATGTTTTTTTTCCCCCCTTTTCTTTTTTAGAATAAATTTGAACATACTAACGATATTTTTCTCAAAATTATTTTTTTCACTAAAAATCTGTAATGGGTTCTTTCTTCACTGCATATAAACTTAATAAATCCTTTAGACAGATGTTTAATATTATATAATATGGATATAACATTCTTATTTATATTTTTTATTTTTTTATTTATTTCTATAATAATAATTCCTCAAAAAAGAATTATTTTGTTAAGAAGCAATCTTATTAGTGAAGAGGTCCAGGGATTTCTAAATTCAGTGTATATTATACACTTACTTAATTTCTTTGCCTTTTTTTTTTTTTTTTGATACACATCCTCAATTATGTTCAGGTCCCTATATTAGAGTATTTAAAAACAAATCCTTTCCAATGAATAACTCCCTCAGCTTTTGCCAGAATATGGAAAGGGTTGACTTGTGACTGCTCAAATGAGGAATAAGATTTGGAAGGAGGTGTGTCTAAAAATTTTTAAAATTAGATTGGTGGTTATTCTTTATATTGAGTTCAGAGATGTCTTTTTAAAAATTACTTTGTTTTTGCCTTCGTGGGGCTGAGAAGATTTTAATGTCATTCTGACAGTAAATCTCTAAATTCTGTTATAATGCTTGGGCCTCTTGAATTCAGATGGATTATTACCTTGAATATTTTAATTGAGACAATGATGGGTATGAAGACAGTCTATTCTTTTTGAAATTGTTCCTTTGTTTTTGTCAGTGCAAGTATTTTAATATCATACAGCATGGGAAAAGTCTTAGGGATCAGTTGCTATAATATCTTCCCATGGAATATAAATGTTTTCCCAGATTCATATGGATAATAATTAGTAGAGCAAACATTTAATCTTGTTCAGTTTTCATGTATTTATTTTCTCCACTTATAGTCAATTTAGATTTCCAGTTTTCCCATCTTTTCTGCCATGCAACAAAAGGACTTGAACATAACGTATATATTTGCATGTTTATCTATTTATCAATTGTGTTTCCCTCACAAATAAAATATAAGTTCTATGAAGTCAGTAATTACTGGGTTGTGTTGCCTTTTTCATTTATATAAGCACCAAACGGTGTTATGCCCAGCACTAAATGGTAACTGGACTCAATACATATTTTAAATAAAGTATTGACTATGATAATATAACTCCTTTTTATCTAGGGATTGCCATTTTACTATATTGATCCCTGCCAAGTGTAGAATTATTCTTCTATCTAAAGACCTATCTAGGGTGCTTGGGTGGCTCAGTTGGTTAAACGTCTGCTTTTGGCTCAGGTCATGACCTCGGGGTCCTGGGATTGAGCCCCACATGGGGTTCTCTACTCAAGGGGAATCTGCTTCTCTCTCTCCATCTGCCATTCCCTCTGTTTATGCTCGCTTGTTCACTCTCTCTTTCTTTGTCAAATAAATAAATTAAAAAATCTTAAAAAAAAGATTGATCTAGTTCTCCCATTGTCAAATCCACTGCTCAAACAATATAGCATAACTTCGATCCAGTATTGCTCTTACTGCAGATGCTTGATAAGTAGTATTTATTATTCTTTTAATAACTAAAATATTTAATGATTTCACTAATGATCATTAAAAATCTGCTTTTGTAAAACAGAATACTTAATGTAATTTACAGTTTTTTCTTGATAATCCAGAGTTCTCAATATAAACATAAAAATTGCACCATATTATTACTTCTCATGTCTTTTTCCACCTTCACTTAAACACTAAAAGAAACATGTATTCCACTTTATCCTATTTTCAAGTAAGTAAAATCATTTTGTATCAAAAGAAAATATATTTTCATTTTATGGTCTAAATTGATTTAGAAGAATTCAAGCTAAATATTAAGTGACCTAGTATTTTTAAATATCATAATTTACCATTCAAATACATATTATAAGGTTATACAAAATGTCTTTGTATTTTGTGTGTCATCTAGAAATAATGCTTTAATAAGTTATCAGACTGCATGTTTTAGTAAAGAGAATGTGTGGAAAAGAACAAAGAATACCCATGCCATATTTATTAAAATTGAAATGAATTTCCATTTATGCATCAAGGACCTTCCATTTATCATTCTAGTTGACAGATGAAAGAACACATAAAGAAGTTTAAATGATTTACTAAGAAAAAAATAAAACCACTTTGCCTCTTATGCTTGACTTTTTTTCTTGGAAATTTTAAACATTCTTAGCTAAGTGTTCCCTATGCTCTTAAGGGTGGGGAGCATTGGAAAGAAAGATCTTAACATGATTTTTCCAAGTCTTCAAAGATCACTTTCAGCATTCATGAAATTACTGAAAGCCCACAATTCCTTACATTAGATTCATGGGGGACAAACTACTAAAATATTTAGTTCTTGGGGGGGAAAATGATAAATGAGCAGTCACATCAGTTGTAGGGCTTGAAATGAGAGGAAATGCTCTGATGAGGTGACTTTGGGGAAGCAGCAGGAGGGAAAAGGATAGAGAAGGAAGGAAATGAGAAATGTACCTTTATTACATGGTTTGCTAGAATGCAAGGAATCATTAGTCACTCTTCCCACTCTTTGCCTTGTGAGAAAACGGAGTCTGTGTGGTATTTTGTTCACCGTTAGGAGACGGCTTTCAAAGTGCAGCTGTGTGCTCCTGAAAGTTTTCTGAGCTCTTTACCTCAACTGTCGGTAATTGTTGATTGTGTTTTCTGTTGTTCTAATCCTGGGTATGTTCTGAGCTGTATGCTTAGAAGTCTGGAACACACTGGTTTAGCATGGACTCCAGGATCAAATTATGGCGTCTATCCAGTTGTGTGGTCTTAAGAAAGTTGCTGCTTTTTTTTCTCAGCCTCAGGAAAAGACAAAACTAGGACATATCTACTTCAACATGTTACTGTACAGATGAGACCTAAGTGTAAAGCACTTAGAATTGTGCCTTGCAGGTGGAGGAGGCATTGTGTATCTCTTGGTTATCATTGTTTCTTAAGGGATCTAATATTCATATTATCCTTTTATTCTATCCTATGTTAATCTCCTACTTTTATTCTGTTTTCCAGCAAATTAAAGGTTTTTGAGGTTTTCTGAGAAACCAAGAGCTTTCTTGCTTCTAATCCTTAGCTGGTGGAATTTTCTCTCCCTGAATTAACTTCCTTTTTCAGTTTCTACCTTGCTAAATTGGCCCTGGCACAAATGTCACTTCTTTAAAAAGCCTGTCCTTTTTCACAAATTGAATGTCGCCCTTTCAATTGAACGTACTGTAATATTTCCATGTGTCATTTATCATACTTTGTCTTGCAAAATCTTTGTGGCATAAGGGATGTTTCTTCAACCATAATTTGTAGATCTTGGTGGTCTGCAGAAGTGTTCTCAATTTTTATGAGAATTTATGAATTTTATATTTTCCTTCGGATGATGATCTCAAAAATAATACAAGCATATTCTGAGGCACTTGCACGACATCTTTGTAATTGAGGACTGACACACATTTTTACTGTCTGTGTTTGAATTTGAGTTTACAGTCACCTTCACAGGGAGTGAAGGACAGAGGGAACTTTAGCTGGCATGGTAAGACACATTTCATAGGATTCCAAACAAGAAAAAGTCATGGGTGAAAGTGAATCTCTGCACTTCATGGGGTCACAAAAGAACTCAAGCTCTCTGTGCCATATTCACAAGGTAAGTGGATATTTGGGAGGCATCTTTCATTTTTTTTTATATACCAATTATCCACACTTCATTGACAATAAGTGTACTAGTAAATATGCAAAGAATATAAGTGTATCTTTTTTCATATTATAGCTTGAGGTGTACTATTATCCTGATTGGCCCATCAAAATAAAGAACAATTTTATTGCTAATAGAATTAAAAGAAGTGACAATGAGGGTGATTCAAATGATTATTCTGCATATTCAAATTCAAAAGACTCCATTTGAGAACAAATGAAACACAAAAACAGGTAAATATCATTCTATTTTTGAATATAATATCAGCAAATTACTTTCAACAAATTAGCATAATATACATCATAAAAATAACCTATAACATTAAACTAATGTCATATTTAACCATTTTATTGATTTTTCAGTTTATTAATTTTTCAATTTATTCTTTCATTCAATGACTTATTGTCTTACTATGTACAAATCAGTCATCTGGTTACCAGAAATACCTCAGTGAATTGACAAGAATCTTTATCTTTGTACAACATTTTATTGCAAGAAAAGAGGAGACAATCACCAATATAAATATGTAAAACATTTGGTTTGTGAGATTGATTAGTGATGTGAAGGAAAAAGGAAATAGGAAAGGGGACAAGAGAGACAAAGACAATTGTGGTTTTAAATAACATGATCAAGAAAAGTCTCAGGAGAAGGTGAAATTTCACAGAAGATCTGAAGGAAGCATGGGACTCCCATGTAGTTAACCAGAGAACAGCACTTCTGACAGAGGGAAATAGATGGTACTAATGCCCTGAGGCAAGATCATGCCTATGTATTTGATAAAAGTTCTCCTGTCCACCTAGCAAGAGAAAACTAAATAAGGGACAGAATAAATGAGACAGTATTTGAGGTAAAAACAGGAGTCAAACTATGTAGGACCTTGTAAATCATAAGAAGGATTTTGGTTTTTGTTCAGAGTTCAGTGAGAACCATGGGACACGCTGTAGCACAGAAATGTCATGATCTGATTTATGATTAGCCAGGATTCCTCTGATTGCTGTGTTGAGAATGAACTTTAAAGGTGTCAAGGACAAAAGCGAGGAGATAACTTGGGAGCTTAGCTCAGGTGGTAGGTAACAGTAACCTGAGCCAGGATGGGTGCAATAGGGGGTTATAAGCAAAGCTTGCCTTCTGGATATATTTTGAAGATAAAACCTGTAGCATTTGCTGATGGACTGGATGTGAGGAATAAAAGAGTAGTTAAGAATGGCATCAGTATTTTTTCATTGAAATATTAGAAGAATGTAGCTGTTATTAAATAAAATAGAAAAAAAAAACCCAGAAAGAACAGGTTGGGGGACTATAATGGAATACTGAGAGATCAATTTTGCATATGATAAGTTTCAAAGACTTGTTAACGTCTAATGGAGCTATATTTTGGTTTAGAGTTTGCTCAAAAGTTACAGATCTGAAAGTTATACCTTTTTAATTTAATAAGTAACACTAACAAGATCATAACTTTTAACCAACAATGGGATGTCCACCAGACTTTTTCCCCTTTAAAGGGGATTAACTTATCATTTAATTATAAGAAACACCATTTTAGGAAATAAGAGCTCAAAGCACTTTGAGGTAAGATAAACCAAAATTTGAGTTCTGACTTGATCATTTTCTAGATATATGAATTTTTTGAGTAATTCTCTGGGTTTCTATTATGCATTTCTAAAAATAGACATAGTAATACCTAGATTAAAAAGTTATGAGAATTAAATGAGATAACACCCATAAAATAAATAACTCAATGTCTTCTATGGCACTTAATTCATGTCCAAGAGAAATCTTGATTTTTCACTAAAACTATCCTGATAAACTGTTTAAAAATGGAAGAATTTGATCTGGAGACTTGATGGGGCTGGTTTAGTCAAAAAGGTAAATGGTGAGAACAGAGGTCATTCTACAGCATATATTTGGGAATGAAGAGCTAGATATTTCATACTCCAAGGAGAAAGAATCAAAGCTAAATATTCAGACATGGTGTGGAGACAGAAGAACCTTATTAGGTAGAGAAAAGCAGATTGTGCATATAGGAAATCTCAGTAAGATGAGAGAGGCCATACATATGATGGGTATATGGTAGGAAAACATTAGATGTCTGCATTTAGTGTGTGCCTCTTTCAGAAACATAGTGATAGGTACTGTCTTATGAAATCTTTATCAGACAAGACATAAGTTGCTCAAAGTCATAGAAATGGAATTTAAATTCAGGTCAATATATTAATAACAATTTCCATAAATTCATGGGTTTGATCTGTTCCTAAGGAATGTAAAAAATTATATGTATAATATTTAAGCAAATATACTTATACATTATATATCTGCATATATACATACACGTATATACATACATACATAAAGCAGTTGGTGTATTTCACACACAAGTCATGTGTGAAGCTTGGAGAAATCAAGACAGGTTACAGAGTTAGCAAAGGGCAGACTTGATATTCAAACCTAAGCAGTCTGACTTCAAAACACTAAATTTAGCCATATGATTTTGCCAAACCATAGTGTTTGACAATTGATTTAAAGCAAAAATTTTTTTCAGAATCAGTTACTATTGACCAGGAGCAAACTATAATCAAGATGCTGCATTTGGAACTGCTTTGAAGTTTGAGAGATTGATCATTTGGGGTCCATAAGACTAATTGTTACTGCTTATTGTATGTTTACTATTGTCATGTATCATAACAGATTCTTTAAATACATTAACCCAAATTCTTAAAGGATAAATCTGAGCAAAAGGAGTTATTAGCCCATTCTACAGATAAAGAAACTAAAGTATGAGCAGAGTAACTGGAAGGCAAACCCACATATGTCTTACCTCAAAACCAGGGTTCTAGTAACTCAGCAGAGAAAATAAAAGAACTTAACTGAATAAGTCAACTTTGTAGAGAAAATAAAGCTACTAGGTTGAATTGTAGTTTTTTTTTTTTAAGTTGAGACTGAATTTAAGATTGTTTTGTGTAAAAACTTCATTCATTTCACATCACCCGAAAATAAAAATTTCTATTTTTAGTTAAAAAAAACCTGGTTGGTGTTATTTTTAAAATATGGAGGCTAAAGGTAAGCTTAAAAGTATAGAAACAGAGTCAATATATTTAGTAAAGAATCTGAAGGCAGAATCTCAGCATCTTTTCAGGGCAAAATGAGACTCTTTCAAGATGTGTGCAGGAGAACATTTCTGCCCATCTCTGAGCTGTTCATTTTCAGGAACGGAGCAGGGTCTCTGACTACTAACAGAGAAGGACTAGGCAGTCCCTTGGTGAGAGCAGAGAACAAGTCACTTTCATTTACCTCTCAGGAGCTAGCCTACAGAGTGCACACTAAAAAGTCATATGGATTTCAATCAGTGTCCCACTCCCCATAGTCACATAATTAGCTCTCCACATCAATGAAATCCTCAATTCACTTTTGATGGGTTGGTCTCTATCCTGCTGTGGTTTCTCAGCAGTCCATCAAATTAAAAATGTCAGCATGTTCTTTGGAGGATGGTAGACAATAAAGTCAGCCCAATCCAAAGAAAAATAAAGTAGCTGAACTTTCCATAATGAAGTAGTACTGAGTCACTGAAGAGTTTCGTAGGCATAAAAGCCCAAAGAATGACCATACTGGAATATAACCAAAGTTCACTCAACCTGGAATTCTGTCTTATTTGTGTCAGTAAAAGGTAATCTGAGAGTTGCCATTCATTATAATAACATCAAAAGCATAGGAATGTACTACCCAGAAACACCCTCAACTTCCATATATGTAATTTCAATATTCATGAGCATTTTTCACCCATCATTACATCACAAATTTCTTAGGCACTGGATATGATACTACTTTATTCTCATTATGTTTATTTATTTCAAATGATGAATGTTAGTACTCTATTCCATAATTGGAAGGAAAAAAAAAACTATGTTGTTTTTTATATACCATAATATTATTTATAACAAACACATGTATAAGGTATTGTAAAAAAATATTGTATGAAACTAAGTTAGATTCCTTATATCTGATCATATGCTTTTCATAAATACAACCTAGCAATTCACTAACACTTAGAAATATTTGTTTATCATCCATCTTACTCACTAAATTACAGTCACCTTGAGTATATAAACTATGACCATTGCAATCACTATGTGTATCTTAGTAGGTTCCTTAATAAATATTTGTTGAATAAATGTAAGAAATAAAGTTATAACTGATGGAGGACTTTCACTTCCAGAAAGATAGAATAGACATTAATTGTTCCATTCCTCCTTTTAAGTATAGATAAAAACTTGACATTTAAAAAATACATATAATATGACACTGAAAGGTAGAAGGAAGAAATGTGACCATCTGGGGATCTTGGAATGGAAATAATGATATGAAAGTGTTTCCTTGGATTTTGTTTTTGCCTCATATAACCCAGGCTAGGTGCTAGAGAAGCAACTAACCCAGAAACACCAAGAGGTATAGATTTAAAAAAAGGGGAGGGGGACTCAAGGAAAACTCACTTTCTCTAACTAAAGAAACAGGAAAGAAGCAGCACAGGAAGGGAGACAACTTTAGACAGTAACTGCTCTGTTCCAGACAAAACCCACAGAGAAAACTGTAGCCACACCACACTCATTAGTATAAACTGAATGGAAAATCTAGATTTCCACCATTGTCAGGTTACAGTGAGGCATACCAAGCCTCCTACTGGGATGGTGTTAGAAAGTGACAGCTAGGATATTTACCTTCACAGGGCAGTACTGAGGATACTCATGATGTTTTTGGAGACCATGTAGGAAGTCTGCCTGGACTTTTACATGTCATTCAGTAGTAATGTCGTGCCTCTCTCCTTCCTTATAAATTGGTATCAGGAGGCCTAGTGGAGAGTTAGAACTTTCACTACCACCCAACAATAATGAAGCTACCTTCTAGTCATGTCACTGTGGCTACCTAATGAACAATCATAAACATACAGGATAGTACAACAGAGACAGTGGAGAGTCACACTCCCATCTGAGCCCAAGAAGTAATAAGTAGCCCTCACCACTGATTTCAATGGCAGTTTTAAAGGCAACTTGGAATTCCATTTCCAGCTAGCAGTAAGGAAATAGTGTTTCTTCCATCTGTTTTCCATAGGATCCACATTAGAAGAGGCCTGTTAAACAAAAGTTCTAAATAACATCTAGGAAGATCTCTAAATTAATAAGAAAAAACAATCAACAGAAGTCAACAGTAAAAAGACAGAGTAGGATTATCTGACAATGAGTTTTAAAGTAGCCATTATAAAAATGTCTCAGTGAACAATTATATGTATGCTTGAAATAAATGAAAAAAATAGAAAGTCTCAGTAAAGAAATAGAAGATAGTAGGAAGAACCATATGGAATTTTAACCAAACTTTAGCTAACAAAATATAAAAGCCAAAGTTAAAAAGAAATGTAATAAATAGGCTCAACATCAAGATGGAGAGAACAAAGGAATAAGTCATTTAAAGTGACAATAGAATAAAAGAAATTATCCAACCTGAACAACAGAAAGAAAATAGACTGAAAACAAAACAAAATGAATAAGGGTGTGAAACTATGTAAGAAGTTTTAACATTTGTGTCATCAAAGTCCCAGAAATAGAGGAAAGAGAGGTGAGCTGAAATGTATTTGGAAAAAAAAAAATGATGGCTGAAAATTCTCCAAATTTAGCAAAAATTGCATTTGTGGATTCATGAAACTAGAATGCAGTGACAGAAAGATAACCGGACAATCTCCACATACTTACAAATTTTAGAAACTAAGCAGCACGATTTCTAGGTAATCCATGGATCAATGAAGAAGTCTGAAGAGAAATAAGAATATGTCTTGAATTGAGTGAAAAAGAAAAGCAATATAATAGGATCTGTGAAGCACACTTAAAGCAGTACTGAGAGGGAAATGCAAAGCGTTAAATGCACACATTAGAAGAGTGGAAAAGTTTCAAATCAGTAATTTAATCTCTGACCTCAAAAGCCAAGAAAAAGAACAAAATAAACCCAAAACAAGAGAAGAAGAAGAAGGAGGAGGAAGAGGAGGAGGAGGAGGAGGAGGAGGAGGAGGAGGAGGAAAGGAGGAGGAGAAGGAAAGGAGGAGGAGGAGGGAAAAAAGCCTACTAAGGAGCAGAAATCAGTGATATTAAAAAAATAAAACAATAGGAAAAAATAAGAAAATGAAAACCTTGTTCTTTGAAAAGATTAATAAAATTGACCAACCTGTAGCAAGATAGACAAAAAAGGAAGACAAGGCAAAAATGAACAATATTAGAAATAAAGCAGGGGATAAAACCACGTACCCTGCAGATATCAAAAATATAAGAAAATACTATGACCAACATTACACATACAAATTTGACAGATAAAATATACCAATTCCTTGAAAAATACAAACTATTACAACTCATACAATATGAAATAAATAATTTGAATAACTTTATTAAGAGAATTGAATTTGTAGCTAAATAACTCCTATAAAAGAAATCTAGTGACCAAGTAGTTTGAATTCTAACAAGTGTTTAAGGAAGAATGATACCAATTTGGCAGAGAAAAGAGGAGAGAACACTTCCAATTCATGTTATGAGTTAGTATTACCCTGTTACCAAGCATACACAACCAGCCAAAAATAGTACAAAAAGAACTACTGACCAATTTGAATATGAATAAATATTAATATATCCATGAATATATACACAAAATCCTTAAATTTTTGGTATATAGAATTAATGAATAAATAAAAAGAACATATAAAAATATATATGCACCATAACTAAGTGAATTTATTCCAGAAACACATGGCTCCTTCAATATTGAAAAACCAACTGATATAAAACCAATATAAAGCCAATGAAAAACCAATCCATCATATTAACAGGCTAAATAAGAAAAAGCACAAGGTCGAGTTTCATATAGCTGTCCAATTTTCCCAGCACCATTTATTGAAGAGACTGTCTTTTTTCCACTGTATATTTTTTCCTGCTTTGTCAAAGATTATTTGACCATAGAGTTGAGGGTCCATATCTGGGCTCTCTACTCTGTTCCACTGATCTATATGTCTGTTTTTATGCCAGTACCATGCTGTCTTGGTGATCACAGCTTTGTAGTAAAGCTTGAAATCAGGTAACGTGATGCCCCCAGTTTTGTTTTTCTTTTTCAACATTTCCTTAGCAATTCGAGGTCTCTTCTGATTCCATACAAATTTTAGGATTATTTGCTCCAGCTCTTTGAAAAATACCAGTGGAACTTTGACTGGAATGGCATTAAAAGTATAGATTGCTCTAGGTGGTATAGACATTTTAACAATGTTTATTCTTCTGATCCAAGAGCATGGGATGGTCTTCCATCTTTTCGTGTCTTCTTCAATTTCTTTCATGAGTGTTCTGTAGTTCCAGCTATATGTAGAAGAATGAAACTCGACTGTTCTCTTACACTGTACATGAAGATAAACTTGAAATGGATAAAAGACCTCAACGTGAGACAGGAATCCATCAGAATCCTACAGTAGAACATAGGCAGTAACTTCTTCGACGTCGGCCACAGCAACTTCTTTCAAGATATGTCTCCATAGGCAAATGAAACAAAAGTGAAAATGAACTTTTAGGACTTCATCAAGATCAAAAGCTTCTGCACAGCTAAGGAAACAGTCAACAAAACAAAGAGGCAACTCACGGAATGGGAGAAGATATTTGCAAATGACAGTACAGACAAAAGGTTGATTTCCAGGATCTATAAGGAACTTCTCAAACTCAACACACACAAAACAGATAATCATGTCAAAAAATAGGCAGAAGACATGAACAGACACTTCTCCAATGAAGACATACAAATGGCTATCAGACACATGAAAAAATGTTCATCATCACTAGCCATCAGGGAGATTCAAATTAAAACCACATTGAGATACCACCTTACACCAGTTAGAATGGCAAAAATTAGCAATACAGGAAATAACGTATTTTGGAGAGGATGTGGAGAAAGGGGAACTCTCTTACACTGTTGGTGGGAATGCAAGTTGGTGCAGCCACTTTGGAAAACAATGTGGAGATTCCTCAAGAAATTAAAAATAGAGCTTCCCTATGACCCTGCAATTGCACTACTGGGTATTTACCCAAAAGATACAAATGTAGTGAAAAGAAGGGCCATCTGTACCCCAATGTTTATAGCAGCAATGGCCACGGTCACCAAACTGTGGAAAGAACCAAGATGCCCTTCAACGGACGAATGGATGAGGAAGATGTGGTCCATATACACTATGGAGTATTGTGCCTCCATCAGAAAGGATGAATACCCAACTTTTGTATCAACGTGGATGGGACTGGAAGATATTATGCTGAGTGAAATAAGTCAAGCAGAGAGAGTCAATTATCATAGGGTTTCACTTATTTGTGGAGCATAACAAATAACATGGAGGACATGGGGAGATGGAGAGGAGAAGGGAGTTGAGGGGAATTGGAAGGGGAGATGAACCATGAGAGACTATGGACTCTGAAAAACAATCTGAGGGTTTTGAAGGGGCAGGGGATGGGAGGTTTGGGGAGCCAGGTGGTGGGTATTATGGAGGGCACGTATTGCTTGGAGCACTGGGTGTGGTGCATAAACAATGAATCCTGTTATGCTGAAAATAAATAAATAAAATAAATAAAATTAATAAAAAAAGAAAAAGCACATGGTCATATCAACTGGTGCTGAAAAACATTTTATAAAGTACCACACCCAATCATGATAAAAGTCTGAAAAAAAAATCAGAATACAGAAAACTTACCTAACTTGATAAGGAAATTTACAAAGTCCCTATAGCTAATATGATACTCTATGGTGAAAGACTGAATTTTTCCCTCTAAGATTAGAAACAAAGCAAGGAGTTCACTCTCAATGCTCTTACTTAACATAAGGCTAGAAGCTCTAGCAAATGCAATAAGAAAAGAAAAGGAAATTAAAAAGAATACAAATTCAAAATGAAAACTATAAAGCTCTATTTTCAGATGACATGATCATTTCCATAAAAAATCTTAGAGAATCCATCAAAAACTCATAGAACTCATAAGTAAGTTTAACAAGGTCATGGGATAAAAGATAAATATACAAAAGTCAATAGTATTGCTATATAGCAATATAATATATAATTGAGATATATATACATATATATTAATTAACATATAAAAAAATGAAATGTATACCATCTCCAATCACTTTAAAAATTAAATACTTAAGTGTAAATATAGCAAACATTGGTAGGTCCTGTATGCTAAAAACTCCAAAACACTGATTAAAAAAAAAAAATCAAAGAAATTCTATAAAAATGGAGAGACATGTACAGTATTTATGGGTTTATGGATTAAGAGACCTATATAGTAAAGGAGTTAATTTTCTCCAATGTGATATACAAGTGTAATTTAATTTCTTATCAAGAAACCACAGCAAGATTTTTGTAGACAGAGACAAAAATTATTCTATAATTTATATTTAAAGACAAAGAATTAGAATAGCTAAACAAGTTTGAAAAAGAATCATAAAGTGGTAGGAATTGTTCTATGCACTTTCAAGTTGCATTATATAGCTACAATAACCAAGATTGTGTTGTACTGGCAAAAAATCAGACACATAGATCAATGGAACAGAATAGAAAACCCAGAAACAGATCCACACAGATATGCCCTACAGACTTTTGCCAAAACACAAAATAAATTTTACAGAGAAAAGAGAATTTTCAAAAAATAGTGCTAGTACATCTTCAGAAAAAAAAAAAACTCAGATAAATCTCACATTTTCTACAAAGTAACTCAAAATGAATCACAGACTTCACATTAAATGTAAAATTATAAAACTCTTAGCAAAAAACAAAAGAAAAATCTTTAAGATAAGGTCTAGACAAAGAATTCTTAAATTTAATACCAAAAACATCCATAGAAAGAAGAATTGATAAAGTAGACTTCTTCAAAATTACAGACTTTAGCACTGTGAAAGAACCTGTTAAGTGGATGAACAGACAAGCTACAGACTTGAAGAAAATATTTGCAAGTCACAACCTAACAAAGGAATAATATCCAAGATATTTGAGAACTCCCAGAACTCAACAGTAAAAAAATCAAAGAATAAAAGTAGCATACGGAAAAGGGCATGAAAACACATTATATGAAGAGGATATACACATAGCAAATAAACCCATGAAAGGAAATTAAACATCATTCATCATGAGGAAAATGGAAATTAAAATTCCATTGAGATATTAGCACATACATGTCTGAATGGATTAAAAAAAAATAGCACCAGTACTAAATACTAGAGAGTATGTGGGAAACTGCATCATTCTTGCACTGTGGGTGGAAATGTAAAATGGTACAATGACTCTAAAAATAATTTGACAGTTTCTTCGAAATCTAAATCTGCTTGTACCACAGCACTCAGCAAGAGCCCTCCCAGGCACTTGTCCCAGAGAAATGAAAACTTATGTTTATGCAAAAACTATTTATGACATCTCTACCTGTAATAGCTCAAACTTAGAAACAACCAGACTTTCTTCAATGGGTAGGTGGTTAAATAAACAATGGTATTTCCATATTATGATCATTACTCATCAGCCAAAATAGATGGTCTACTGGTTCACAAAACAATCTAGATGAAGCCCTAGAGAATTATGCTCAGTGAAAAAAGCTGATCCCCCAAAGCTTATATAGTATACAATTCTATTTGTTAACATTCTTGAAATGACAAAATTATAGATATTTAATACACAGTGTTTATCAGGTGTTAAGGAGTGACAGGCAGTGAAAAAAAGATTGTGACTACAAAAAGCATATATGAGTGGTCATCCTAGTAACAAAAATGTTCTATATCTTGACTCTTCTAATGTCAACATCCTGGTTGTGATATTTCACTATTGTTTTGCAGGATGTCACCATTGAAGTAAACTGGGTAAAGAACAGTGAGGATATCTCTGTGCCATTTTGTATTAACACCATATGATACATTTTCTACAATTTTCTAATTTTTTTTTTAGATTTTATTTATTTATTTGACAGAGAGAGAGATCATAAGTAGGCAGAGAGGCAGAAAAAGAGAGGGGGAAGCAGGCTCCCCACTGAGCAGGGAGCCTGATGTGGACTCGATCCCAGGACCCTGGGATCATGACCTGAGCTGAAGGCAGAGGCTTTAATCCACTGAGCCACCCAGGTGTCCCATCTACAATTTTCTGAGAATAAAAATTTTCATTAAGAAAGTCCATAGTACTGTAGTTGGCACAATAGGTGCTCAACACACATTCAATTAATAAAAGTTGTGCCTTATAGATTTTGTTCAGGATTTAGTGGAAGGAAGATGATACTCCTGTTCCTCTCATGTAGCCTTGCAAGGGTCTTCCAGGTTTTCCTAATCATTTGGCATTTCTTTGTGCTACATAAGCACATGCAAATGTTTCAATATATAATCAGTCCTCTATCATACCTTTAAATGGAAATAGGGGTGCCTGGGTGGCTCAGTCAGTTAAGTCCAACTCTTGATTTTGGATCAGGTTCAGGTTATGATCTCACAGTCTCTCAAAGAGTCGTCTTGTCCCTCTCGCGCCCATTTCTCCCTTCCCATTTGCCCATGTGCACACTCAAAGGTTTGCTCTCAAATAAATAAACTTAAAAAAAAATCTTCAAAAATAAATAAATAAATACATACTAATGAAATGGAAATGCTGGATAATCTCCTACTGTTACATCTTTTAAGACTTCAAATGTGGGCATATGGAACCAGTTACTTATTAAAAGAGCTTAGCACCGAAAAAGCAAAACCATGCTAAGGTGTCCTCAGGACTTAACACAGTCTCTTCCATGTAGCAGGGATTAGATACATATTTTTTTGTGAATTTACTCAAGAATAGCACATCATAATTTTTCCATAAATGATAAATAATAATAGTAGTAGTAATATCAGTAGTAGCAGTAGTGGTATAATTGAGTGCTACTATTACTAGAGGAAAAAAGAAAAACAGATGGCCTCAACTCTCAAAAATGTGCTAGGTTACCATTACTCAAGCTGGGGACCATACCCATATTTCTGCTGCATCTTTCTATTTATGGTATCTGAATTAACCATTAGCATTGTTTCTTTCTCGACTCTGCTCAGAAATCAAGCCTAATATTCAGCTATTCCCAGACCACCTATGATCTAAAGTTTCTAGGGAAATGAAAAGTAACTTTCCATTGCAAAATGTTCAGTTTCTGCCTTGAATATATCCTAAAATAATAAATCTCTATGTTCTTCCTGATAAAAATGCATTTGAAAATTAGTAGCTGCAAGTATCAGAGGAGTCACAGGTGAATGCTTTGACCCTACGTTTTGCCAGATCTTTTTTCTATTACATTTTCAAGTGCTTCATGGCATGTGTTGAATTATTGTATAGGTGTCACTAAATAGCAGCTTCAAACTACTGAGAGGTGAATAGTTCCCATTTATTATCATAGTTCCAAATATTTTCTCCTGCATTCCCTGGTAAGCCTGGAGGACCTGCGTCCTGGTTTACAGATCACAAGACCTGTGCTTGATAATCTAAGGGAGATTTGGTTTAAGTGAAGTATTATCTTCTCTGTCAACTACTGAGAAGAACAGGCAACCTTAAAACCAATGCTATAATATTCTTAAGGGGCAGATGATGCATTTTTCCAGGAGGGATTTGATTTGGTTTTGCTAGATGGTAAAGAGTGCTTTTGCTGGGGCATCTGGGTGGCTCAGTTGGTTGGGCATCTGCCTTCAACTCAGGTCATGGTCTTGGGGTCCTAGGATTGATCCCAGGGTAGGGATTCCTGCTTGGCAGGGAGTCTGTGTTTCCCTCTGTCCTCCCCTCTGCTTGTGCTCTCTCTCTCAAATAAATAAATAATCTTTAACAACATCAAAAAAGAGTGCTTTTCTTTTTTTTTTTTTAAACATATTTTTTAAAGACTTTATTTATTTATTTGACAGACAGAGATCACAAATAGGTTGAGAAGCAGGTGGAGAGAGAGACGCAGGCTCCCTGCTGAGCAGAGAGCCCAATGCGGGGCTCGATCCCAGGACCCTGGGATCATGACCTGAGCCAAAGGCAGAGGTTTTAACCAAGTGAGCCACCCAGGCGCCCCAAGAGTGCTTTTCTTCTTCATAGTTTTCTTTTACAGATTTTGTGGAATTGAGGAAAATATTTAATAATACACACTGATTAATGATTGCAAATATTGGTGCTTTCATGGTTTACATTTTTGCATTGTGATGTGGAATATTATAGTTCTAATGTCCCTCTTATTTGTCTTATGATTTAATATTTCCATCTGAAGAAATGCCCATATTTAATTTAACCTATTAAAAACTAGAATAAAGGATATCTGTAACCAAAGATTACTACAAAAGTTCAGAGTTTGGACAGGGTCTTAGATATCATCCAAATCGACCACTCTTCTATCGCCAAGTACCAGACATCTTTCCAGTGAAGAGTTTCCTCTCAAATCAAACCTCAAAATAATGTGAACTGAAGTTCTCTTTCTTTCAGTCCTGAATTCTAATCCAGATTTTTCTGTACTTCTATACTATAAATTCTACCTTTGCAAAGAATGGTTCTTTGGATTCTGCCATCCAGCTATTGACTATTTCAACATTTTTCCTTTTGGGTTCCTGATTCATCCACTAACTCAGATTTACCCCACTCAACAAAAACTTGTCCAAATTCTCCTTCTTACATAGCACCATCAATTTCCATCTTCTACATCAAAATTTTTTTGTTGTTTTTCAGATTTTATTTATTTTTTGAGAGAGAGAGAGAAAGTGTGAGATAGAGAGAAGGAGGTAGAGAGAACACATGCACAAACAGGAGTTGGGGGAGGGACAGAGAGAGAAGACGACTCCTCACCAAGCAGGGAAGCCCAAAGGGGGCCTGGATCCCAGGATCCTGGGTTCATGACCTACGTGGAAGGCAGACACTTAACTTGAGTCACCCAGGTGCTCCTAAGTCTGTGTCTTTTTCATGCATGTCAAAATTTTAATCCTAATCCTAAAAACTACTAGAATTTTATTCAGTAGGTATTTATAACATGTATGTATTTCTAGTTTCATGAGTTATAGCAAACATGTAGGAAATACATTCCCTGATATTGAGAAGGGCTTGATAAATCTTAGTATGTTCACTTAAAGAGATTCTAGACAGCTATTCAAAACAATAGCTTAAAACAATAGTCCCTAAACTATGGCCCACCGGTCAGATATGGCCTATGACCTGTTTTTTTTTTAAATGAACTTCTGTCGGAACATAGTTATTTCCATCTATTTATGCATTATCTAAGGCTTCTTTTAGATCATAATGGCAGAGTTGTGTAGTTACAACAGAGACCATATGGCCCACAAAGCCTAAAATATTTACTTTCTGACACTTGATGGAATAATTTTTCTGACTCCTGTGTTAGAAAAATCCCAATGGCATTTACTTAATAATTTTTATATACATAAAATAGATATAATAGAAAAATATCCATGACATAATATTAAGATACCATGTAAGTTACAAAATGACCCAATTTTTTGTCAATGAGATAAATCTGGTAAGATATACACTAAAATGCTAACAGTTTGAAAATTTGGTGGAAGTATAGGAAATATTTTTTCATATGCTATATTGGAGGATTTTGTTCATGTTTTTCTTTTATGTTAAATATCTTAGGAAAGTATTTGCTGTGGGTAACAAAAACCCTGATGATCAGTGGTTAAAAACATGAAAAAATTGTTCATTTAATGAAGAGTTTATTCTTAGTTCAAAAGTCTTATCAGAGCTGAAGTGTGCTCCATACTTTTATAATAATCTTATTTTAAAGCATGATGAATATTCAGGTAAGATGAAAAAAAACAAAAAACAAAACTTAAAGAATGGTTAAAGAGCGCAAACATGCAGGATCCCCAAACATTTGCGGTTGTGTGTGAACATGGATTCTAGAGCCAGAATGACTCATCAAACGCATCTTAATTCTTATATTTGCATGCATCTTTGGGAAATTTGTTTACCTTTCTTTGCCTCATAACCGTAAAACATCTGCACAATGAGATAAATAAAAGAATACCTTACAGAATTATTTTGTGTATTGAACATGTTAATACGATTAGTGGGCTTAAAATGGTGCCCATTGTATAATAACAACTCAATAAATGTTAGGCATTGTAAGTATTAACATTGCATGATGTGAAAAGAATAATGAGGCAGTTAGCTTGAAAGTCTGGGCATGAGGAATACGTATAATGTGAAACTATAAACTAAAGTCATGTCCACATAGAAATCTCACTCTTTGATCTTGCTGTTGGCTTGGGTGAGAGGGGTGAGTTCCCTCTGACCACTCCTCAGAGGGAATAAGGATCTTCAGGTTTTTGACTTCATGCATATATTGTTTCCTTTGCTTGTGTTGCTTTTCGTTTTAACAGTTCCTACCTAATTCCTAAAAATTCTTCACTCTTCAGAGCATTCTGATCTAGTCTCTTTTGCACCTCTCTCAACCTCCCTGCCCTCATTATTAGTCTGGTAGGGCTGGCATAACAGAGAACCATCTACGGACTGTGTGGTTTAAATAATAGAAATCTATTTAATCACAGGTCTGGAAGTCGGACTGTAAGATCAATGTGTTGGCAGTTTGGGTTTTTTGGGGTCCCCTTTCTTGGATTGTAGAGCCCTCTGTCTCTTTTCTACCTCTTTATGTGGTCTTTTCTTTCTACATGCCTGTGTTCTAATCGTTTCTTCTTAGAAGTACACTAGTCATATTGAACTGAGCCCACGGTAATGACCTCATTTTAACCAATTAACTCTTTATTTAATTTTTTAAGATTTTATTTATTTATTTTTCAGGGGGGAGGTATAAATGGAGGAGTGGCATGCAGAGGGAGAAGGAGGCTCCCCACTGAGCAGGGAGCCTGATGTGGGACTAGATCCCAAGACCCTGGGATCATGACCTGAACTGAAAGCCTTAACCAACTGAGTCACCCAGGCATCCCAACCAGTCACCTCTTTAAAGGCCCTTTCTCTGAATACAGTCTTATTCTGGGGGTTAGGACTTTAACATACAAATTTGGGGGAGGATACACAATTCCACTCATCACTTCTTGTTTTTCTCTGTTGTAGCATCCTATCCTTTTCTGCATAGCATTTATCATAATATAGAAATATGTTGGTACTTTTTTCATTTATTTGTTAAGAGTCAGCTTCCCTATGAGTGGCTGTTTTGTCTATTGCAATAGCCCCAAAACAATGTCTGGCATCAAGTGGGAGATCAAGAAATAGATGCTAAATGAATGAAGAATAAATGAATGAACTTCTATGAAACTTTTTTTTTTTCTCTTTTTGGAACAGCATACCTTATCAGCTGGTAAAGGTAAGAAACTTCTTTACCATAAGGTATAAAATGTACTTTAAAAGTAGTTAAGTTAGAGATAGCCAAGATAGGGAATTTTAAGTTATTTATTGTCAGTTCTTTTCAGTATTGGATTAGTTTAACCATATGGAAATATTATTTTTATTAATTAGAAAGTGTTCAAATATAAGCACTTTCATATTTCTAACTTATTTAGACAGAGGTTTTTCTCCTAGGTTATTTTGAAATAAGATCTATTCTTCTGTTTGGATCCAAAAGTTTCTATTGTTCACCTTTCAGCCATAGGAACCTTGGTTGGGTTAATGCTTGTACTTTGCCTAAAGAATTTCTTATGCTAAACTTCACCTTTCTTGGACAATTAGTCCCCTGGGCTCAGGTCTTTTGCATAGGCCCTGTTTGAGGATTTATCTACTGACAGCTCCCTATAGTAACTCAAACTCAATTATTCATCCTTTCTTCCCAGGGGCTGCATTCTAGGATATATGAGGACCCAAGAGCACCCTTCTGCACCACCATTAAATCAGTCTCCATGGCTAGATGCATGGACTTCACTTTTTTACTTCAGGGTAAATTCTTTCCACCACACACCCTGAGTTACCTCTCACTTCCCAACATATTGGGTTACTTTTCATTATTTAAAACCATCTTCTTCCCTTCTTTCTTCCTTTCCTACTTTATCTTTACCTCCTCCTTTCCTTATTTCCCTCCTTCCTTGCTTGCTTTCTTGTTTTCTTCCTTCTTCACAGTACCATCATTGTCATGTGGTCTATGAATATAATAATAAATACTACATAGTACTGGGCTTAAAGAAGTTGCACTGTGGTGAGTGACACTGACATGTCAATAGTCACACTATATAGCGTAAACACTGCAGCAGAGCTCTGGACAGACATAGGAGCATGTCAAAAGGACATCAAGCCAACCTTGTGGGTAGGGCTAAGGGGTCAGGAGGGTTCCCTAAGGCCATGGCCACTAAACTGAATGCCTAATTTTATTCTTATTTATAAACCATAATACCCCCTGTCATAGGACATCCTCCATGTTATTCTTTATATATGGAATGATCTTTTTACCCCTCTTTATCTAGTTAGTGTTGGTCCATCAGATCTCAACTCAAGCATTATTACTTCTTCAGGGAGGATTTTCCTGTCCAAATCAAATCAAAATAGTAGAAGGATGTATAGTTCTGTGCATGTCTTGTATGCTTAGCAGTTTAATTTTCCATTTGTTTGTCTAATTAATTGATTAACATCCATCCTTCCAAGCAAACTGTGAGGTATCATGAAGCTAGAGATCTGGCTACTTGATTGTCTGAAATAATGCTTTGCACATTATAGAGACCAAATAACATTTGCAGACTTGGTAAATACATTTAGATACAGAAGAAGGAATAGTTGAGAGTTGTGGTAGGCAGTGAGTTGAGTAGGGTTGTGGGTTGAGTAGGACATTCTAAGAAGAGAAAACTGCTTCAGAGAGGGCCTGATGGTGAGAGGTACTGTTTGTCAGCAGTTAGCTGAAGCAAAGAAGCTCTGAAGGTAAGTGGGGATGAATAGAAAGTTGTATAAGTTTTTCAGACTTTTCCCCTATGGGCTTATGAGGACTTTTTTCGAGTCTTTACACAGGGGAGATGGATGATGAGATTTGTATTGTTGTAAACATCACTCCAGTTGCAGTGTGAAAAATGCTTGGGAGGCAGCATACCTGAGCTGATGAAACTCATTTGATGACTGTTGTAAAAATTCAAGTGAGAGAAATGTGTTTTCAGCTAGAAAGAGATATGTGACTTCAGCAAAAGAACTAATAGGAATAAGTGGTTTGTTGAACATGATAAGAATTAAGATGGAAGAAGAAGAAAACAACCATCCTAGTGTGTTAATTTGAGCTTCATAGACATAATGATGAAATTTAGTAGGATGGAAAATTCAGGGAGATGAGCAGTATTGGAAAGTAGGTGAGTTCAGCTTGAGTATGCAAAGTTGACTTGTGGGCCACCCAAGTGAAGTCACCCAGCAGGCAATTGGAAGTATATATCTGGCGTTAAGGAAAGAGAGAGAAATTTATGTTATAGGTGATTTTCTCTTTGAGGAACAATCTAAGACAAGGATTTGGATGCAAATGATTTCTTATGAAGTGGGGAAAGTCAAACATGGAAGAGGAAGAAATGCAGGAGATTTATTTCAGATGAAGTGCTAGACTCTACCTAGGTCCTCTGTAGGGATCTTAACAGAATAAATTATACCTTAAATTCATCCCATTGGAGGTAAAAGAGCTGGTTTCATACTCAGGAGTGCAGAGAAAAGGAAATGGAAAATTTCTAAGTACTTCTGCTTCTCTGTATGGGTGAGGCAAATTGAGGCACCAGGGTCAATCTTTTAAAAGACACAATATAAGCTATTATTAGCAAAGCACACAGATGCTTGAGATTGGGTACACAGAAGGATTGGAAGGGATCTAGGTGGGGCGCTAGTAGTATTCATTACTGTGTAGTTATATATTTTGGGGTCAGGACTTCTCAGAGACTTCTCATAGTTGGTATCCAGAGTGAGATGAGAATAAGGCTTAGGGAGAGGAGATGTAGTGAAGTTAATGAAGACTGAGAAGGATTGCCTGTAAGACAGCAGGATAAGCAAGAGATTGTGGTTCAAAAAGCCAAAAGAAGCATACATTCTTATGGTCTTAGGAACCTGATGATTACAAGCAATAGTTCACTTCTTATTTTCTCCCAAGAATTCTAAGCAATTAGGAGCACTATAAAATTGGGTGCCTTATTTATATTTTGTTATCTCAGAATTCCCAAAATGGTTTTAAAAATGGGGTCTCTTGAGGATGTTCAGTATGAGTCAATAGTGTGCAATGGTCCTAGGCTGAGACAATAGCTGCCTTGGCTCCAGTTTTAGCTCTACTACTAGGTACTTTTTAAATTAAATAATTATTATTTTTATAATTATTATTTTTATAATTATAATAATATATAATATATAATAGTTATAAATTATTATATAATTATTAAATTAAATAATTATTAAATTGAATAATTACTCTGTGGACCTCTCTCAGCAGTGGTAGAGAAAGCTACCAGAGAATCGCCTGGGTGGTTTAGTCGATTGAGTGTCTAACTCTTGGTTTTGGCTCAGATCATGATGTCTGGGTTTGGAGATTGAGCCCTGCATCAGGCTTCCTGCTTAACAGGGAGTCTGCTTGAGATTCTCTCTCTCTCTCTCTCTCTCTCCTCTTCCTCTCTCTCTGCTCTTCTCTGTGCTTGTGTGTGCTCTCTCTCTCTCTTTCTCTCTGAAATAAATAAATCAAGAAAGAAAGAAAGAGAGAGAGAAACCAGAGAGAGCAAGACACACTAATTGAGAAATTACATGTGTGGGCACAGAGAAGTCATATTCCCAAAAAAAGTTTTCGGAGGCCCTAGAATCTCTAGCTGCACTGATTAGTTTGTGCCTTTAACTACATATAACTGGTCTGTAAAGACTGTGAGGTAATGATTTATTGGATACACAGATACCAATGCAAAGTTACAAGACACACAAAGAAATATGGAAACATGTTCCAGTCAAAGGAACAAAATACAACTACAGAAACCAATCCCAAAAAAAAGGAGCCATATGGGTTACCTGACAAATCAAAATACTCATAAACATGCTTTATGAGCACAAGAAAATAATGAATGAACAGAATGAGAATATCGATAGAGAAATTAAAAAAAAATTTAAAAATAGCCTAATAGAAATTTGAGGGCTGAAAAATAAATAACTAAACTGAAAAATTAACTAGAGGGGTACAACAACAGGTTTGATGAAGCAGAAGAATTAAGTCAACTTGAAGACAAGTTATTGAAATTGTCCAAATAGTGGAACAAAAAGAAAAAAAGAATGAAAAAGAGTACAGAAAGCATAAGAAACTTACTGGACGCCATCACTGAAGCAATATACCCATAATGGTATTCTTAGAAGAACAGAGGGAGAAAGGCACAGAACAGAAAACTTATTTAAAGAAATAATGGGTTCTCAAACCTGGGAGGAAAAGTGGACTTTCAGATTCAAGAAGCCCAAAGGACTCCATACTGACATGTATTAAAATCAAATTGTTAAATCTCAGAAACAAAGAGAGAATTTTGGAAGCAGGAAAAAAAAAAAAAAAAAAACTCTCATGTACAAAGGAACCCCCATAAGACAATTGGTGTACTTCGCAGCAGAAATCTTTTTTTTGTTTTTTAGACTTTATTTATTTATTTGAGAGAGAGAGAGAGAGTGCATGAGAGGGGAGTAGGTCAGAGGGAGAAGCAGATTCCCCATGGAGCTGGGAGCCCCATGCAGGACTCAATCCTGGGACTCCAGGATCATGACCTGAGCCAAAAACAGTTGCTTAACCAACTGAGCCACCTGGGTGCCCTCTCAGCAGAATTCTTGCAGGACAAAAAAAAAAAAATGTAAATGTTATATTCCAAGTGCTGAAATAAAAATATTGCCACCCTAAGTACTTTATCTGGTAAAACTATCCTTCAAAAATGAAATACTTGCCCAGATAAACAAAACCCAAGGGAATTCATCACCATTAGACCTTCCTTACAAGAAATGCTAAAGAAAACTTTTAACATTGAAATAGAAGGATGCTAAAAAACAACATGGAAGCATGTGAAAGTATAAAACTCACTGATAAAGGTAAATATATATTTGTGTGTGTGTGTATATATATATATATATATATATATATATATATACACACACACACAAACAAATACAGAATATGGTAGTGATACTCTAATGGCAGTACAATAAGAAACTTTCAATTCTGGTATGGAGATTATAAACAAAAGGATAAAAATAACTATAATTAAAATATGCTAATGTATACATGATATAAAAAGATGAAATTTATGACATCAATAACATAAAATGTGTGTGTAGGAGAAGTAAATGTGTAGAATTATTTTATGTAATTAAGTTGTTATTAGTTTAAAATGGAAAATTTAACTCTGATACTAAAGCCAGAAAAAGATACAAAATACATTATATGTTAATAAATTAAAAAATAAGCATAATAATAAATGCCCAAGATGTTAAAAAAAAGAGAAAGAAAAGTATGGGCCATACTGATATGTGTATCTATGTATATTACTGATATACATGGATGCAAAAATACTCAAAAGAATGCCATTGTGTTATAGTGCATTAATAGAATGAATGATAAAATTCACATGATCAATAATGCAGATAAAAGCATTTGACAAAATTCAACACCCTTTCATAGTAAAAATATCTAACCAATTGGGAATAGAAGAAACATATTTCAACATAATAAAGACCATATATAAAAATCCCCCAGTTAACATCATGTTCAATGGTGAAAAATTAAAATCCTTTCCTCTAAAATCAGAAATAAGACAGTGTGCTCACTTTCACCACTTCTATTCAACACAATACTGGAAGTCTTAGCCAGGGCAAGTAGGAAAAACAAAAGGAAAAAGATAGAAAGGAAGATACCTCTTCCAAGATAGAAAGGAAGAGGTAAAATTATCTTCGTCCACAAATGATATGTATATGTATAAACATCCAAATATCCCCCCCACACACACACCCCTCTGCAAAGTTGTAGGACACAAAATCAACACACAAAACTCAACTGCATTTTTATACACTAACAACTATCAATTCAAAAAGAAAATGAAGAAAACAGTCGTATTTACAATAGCATCATAAAGATTAAAATACTTAGGAACAAACTTAACTAAGAAGACAAAAGACTTACACATGAAATCTATAAAATATTGCCCAAAGAAATTAAAGAAGACATAAATAAATAAAAAGATATACTATGTTCATGAGTTGAAAGGCTTAATAATGTTAAAATGTCTATACTACTCAAAGCGATCTATAGATTCATTGTGATCGCTTTCGAAATCCCAATGACATTTTTTTTAAGAAATAGAAAAAAAATCCTAAAATTCATATGGAATTGTAAGGGACCCTGAATAGTCAAAACAATCTTGGGAAAGAGGAACAAAGCTAAGGATCTCATAATACCTTATTTCAAAATATATTACAGTGTTACAGTAATCAAAATAATATCGTTACTGGAATAAAGAGAGACATATAAACCAGTTAAACAAAATAGAGAGCCCATAAATGTTCAACTGGTTTTGCCAAGACTGTACAATGGAGAAAAGAGTCTTGAAAAAATGATGTTGGAAAGCTGGAATTCCACATGCAAAAGAATGAAACTGGACCCTTATACTACACACAAAAATCAATGCAAGAAGGAAATTTAGGTAAAAATCCTTACAGCACTGGTATGCCAATGATAAAATAAAATAAAATATCTAAGCACAGACAAGAGCAAACATAGGCAAACAAGACTGCATGAGACTAAGACTGCAGCAAAGGAAGGAATCAAATGAGTGAAAAGGGAACCAGCAGAACTGGAAAAAATACTTTTGTATTGGATTAGGGATTAACATACAAAAAAAATAAGGAACTTTTACAACTCAATAGCAACAAAACAAAACAAAAAACCTCCTCAAACCTCTAAATGACATGATCAAAAATTAGGCAAAGGACATGAATAAACATTTTCCAAAGTAAACACACAAATGATGGACATGTATATGAAAAGATACTCAAAATCACTAATCATTAAGAAAATGTAGATCAAAACCAAAATGGGAAGCATTAATTCACATCTGTTTGGATGGCCGTTATTAAAAAAAAAAATAGTAATAATTACAAGTGTTGTTGAAGGTGTACAGAAATTGGAACCCTAGTGTACTTTGGTAGAATTGTAAAATGGTGCAACCACATGAAAACCAGAATAGAAATTTCTAGAAAAACTAAAAATAAAACTACCATATAATCCAGGGGCTCCTGGGTGGCTCAGTGAATTAAGCGTCTGACTCTTGATTCCAGCTTAGGACATGATCTCAGGGTTGTGGGATCAAACACCACATTTGGATCCATGCTCAGCAGGGAGTCTACTCAAGATTCTCTCCCTGTGCCCCTTTCTCCCTACCCCCACTCTCATGCTCTCTCTCTCTCTCTCTCCCTCTCTCTAAAACAAATAGATAAATCTAAAAAACAAAACAAAACAACAACAACAAAAAACAAACGAACAAACACCTGCCATACAGTCCAGCCATCTCACTTCTGAGTATTAATCCAAGAGAATTGAACATCAGGATCTAGAGGAGATACTGCACTCCCATGTTCATTGTAGCATTATTCATAATAGCCAAGAAGTGGAAACAACCTACACATGCATCGGTAGTTGAATGGGTAAAGAAAAGGTGGTAAATACTTACAAGGGAATACTATGCAGCTATAAAAAAGAAAATCCCATCACATGCTACAACATGATAAATCTTGAGGATATAAGGCTAAGTGAAATAAGCCAGTGGCAGAAGGACAAACACTGCATGATTCCACTTAAATATATTTAAGTTAGTCAAATTTATAGAAACAGAAATTAGAAGGATGGTTTCCAGGGACTGAGGAGAAAGTGAAATGGGGAGATTCTTTTCAGTGGGTTTATTTTCTGTCATGCAAGATGGAAAAATTCTTGAGA
Organism: Lontra canadensis; assembly: GCF_010015895.1. Taxonomy (NCBI): domain Eukaryota; kingdom Metazoa; phylum Chordata; class Mammalia; order Carnivora; family Mustelidae; genus Lontra; species Lontra canadensis. The sequence continues at coordinate 52,182,731 of NW_022630995.1, forward strand.
AATGCTGTCCTACATTGTGTTTATAGTTAACATTGTACTTTAAAGTGTGTTGTTAACACATGGTGTTGGGAAAATTGGACAACCACATGCAGAAAAATGAAACTGGAACATTTCACACACAAAAATAGACTCAAAATGGATGAAGAACCTCAATGTGAGACAGGAAATCATCAAAATCCTTGAGGAGAACACAGGCAGCAACCTCTTCAACCTCAGTCACAGCAACTTCTTCCTAGAAACATTGCTAAAGGGGAGCAAGGGCAAAAATGAGCCATTGGGACTTCATCAACATCAAAAACTTTTGCACAGCAAAGGAAACAGTCAACAAAACCAAAATATAACTGACAGAATGGGAGAAGATATTTGCAAATGACATATCAGATAAAGGGCTAGTATCCAAAATCTATAAAGAACTTATCAAACTCAACACTCAAAGAACAAATAACCCAATCGAGAAATGGGCAGAGGACATGAACAGACATTTCTGCAAAGAAGACATCCAGATGGCCAACAGACACATGAAAAAGTGCTCCACATCACTCGGCATCAGGGAAATACAAATCAAAATCACAATGAGATACCACCTCATACCAGTCAGAATGGCTGAAATTGACAAGTCAGGAAATGACAGATGCTAGCGAGAATGTGGAGAAAAAGGGAAGCCCTCCTACACTGTTGGTGGGAATGCAAGTTAGTGCAACCACTCTGGAAAACAGCATAGACGTTCCTCAAAAAGTTGAAAATAGAGCTACCCTATGATCCAGCAATTGCACTACTGGTTATTTACCCTAAAGATACAAACATAGTGATCCGAAAGGGCATGTGCACCTGAATGTTTATAGCAGCAAAGTCCACAATAGCCAAGCTATGGAAAGAACCTAGATGTCCATTAACAGATGAATGGATAAAGAAGATGTGGTATATATATGGAATACTATGCAGCCATCAAAAGAAATGAAATCTTACCATTTGCAGCGATGTAGATGGAACTAGAGGTTAATCCCTAATAAGTCAATTAGAGAAAGACAATTATCGTATGATCTCCCTGATATGAAGAATTTGAGAGGTGACGTGGGGGATTTGGGGGGTAGGGAAGGATAAAATGAAACAAGGTGGGACCAGGAGGGAGACAAACCATAAGAGACTCTTAATCTTACAAAACAAACTGACGGTTGCTGGGGGTAGGGGGGTAGGGAGAGGGCGGTTGGGTTATGGACACCGGGGAAGGTATGTGCTATGGTGAGTGCTATGAAGTGTGTAAACCTGGTGATTCACAGACCTGTACCCCTGGGGCTAATAATACATTATATGTTAATAAAATTTTTTTAAAAATTAAAAAGTGTGTTTTAAGAGGTTAAAGAGAAAGAGCTGATTTAGGTGGGAAATATACTTTCTTCCTTACTACACAGAATGCTGATAGGATTATTTGAACCCTTTTATCCACAAGGTACCACTTGGGAAAGCAGCTTCATCTCCTTTATTTTCTTGAACCCTGTTACATCTTCAGGTTTCTGTGCAGTTTCATGAAAAAGCATTCCAAATCTTCTCAGGTCACCCACATAACCAGAGCTGGATTCTTGGCGGTTGTGACACACTAATGTAGGTTTCAGTCCATCTTCATGGATTTTTCAGCTTATCCTCATGCATTCTAGTTTGTTTTTGCTGGTCCCCATTTCACATCCATCTTTCTTTCCTGACTGTGAGCCCTGTTGACACCTACAGTCCACCTACACATTCACAGGGCAATAGACTTCTATGTACTACTTAAGGAGCTCCCACAATCATAAAATGTCTAATCCCTATAAGAAATCTTGTTACAGGGCACCTGGGTGGCTCAGTGGGTTAAGCCTCTGCCTTTGGCTCAGGTCATGGTCTCAGGGTCCTGGGACTGAGGTCCGAATCGGGCTCTCTGCTCAGCAGGGAGCCTACTTCCCCCTCTCTTTGCCTGCCTCTCTGCCTACTTGTGATCTCTCTCTCTGTCCAGTAAATAAAATCTTAAAAAAAAATCTTGTTACATCACTTATATTGGTTTAGAGACTCTAATAAAACCGTATTCATTGCACGATGACAGAATGGATCAAACGTGAACAATAAGGTGAATAGGAGCATGGAATTTAGTGCAGAGGTTCACACAAAAAGATAAAGGGATCCTGGATCCTAGGACTCTGTGGAGTTGCAATGTCAACCTTGATCTGCCTACCACTGGACTTCGTTTACACCATATAATAAATTACTGTTATTTGAGTTTTTTTTTTTTAAGATTTCATTTATTTATTTATTTATTTGAGAGAGAGAGAGAGAGAGAGCACACATTCATGCAGGGGAAGGGAGGGATAGGGGAAAGGGAGAAGCAGACTCCTTGCTGAGCAGGGAGCTTGACATACCGGGCTGAATCCCTGGACCCCAGGATCATGACCTGAGCCAAAGGCAGCTGCTTAACTAATGGAGCCACCCAGGTACCCCAATTTGAGGTTTTTGTTACATGCTGAACTGAGGTCTAAGTAGTGGATGCTAACTTAAATTATTCATTGGTGGTATTTGCTTGAAGTCCTAAGGATAAAAAAAAAAAAATTTTTTTTGGATAAGGATTTTCCAAGAATTCAGAGGCTTGCATTGGCTTATAGGGTAAGTATGTTACTATCAATTGATTTAACTTGTCAGCCAGATTCAGTAGGTGGGAAAGTGAAGGCAACTTCGCCTAGTCTGTGCCCTTCTTCCCCTTGTGGATGTAGAAGTCAGTTCTACAAAGAACCAATGCAAATCTTATACTCCTCCTGGTCTCTTAATTGTTCAGTAGTTTCCCTTAACCTGTTCATGGGGATACAGCTAATATAAGCCTTGATTACCCCCAAATCTAATGAAACCAGGCTTGAATACCCTTTTGTTTTTGTTTTTGTTTTTTTCTCAAGCTGTTCGATATAGAATAGCTTAAAGATTCCTGAACCTTAATGTCTAGTGAGTCAGGATTTAAATAATAAAATCCCTATATCTTAGGATAAAATATCTTTTGAGATATTATTTTATTTTTAAAGATTTTATTTATTTATTTGCGAAAGAGTGAGCGAGTTAGAGAGGGAGAGAGCATAAGGTAGGGGAGAGGCAGAGGGAGAAAGAGAAGCAGACTCCCCACTGAGCAGTGGGCCTGATGTGGGACAATCCCAGGACCCTGAAATCATGAACTGAGCCAAAGGCAGATTCTTAGCCAACTGAGCCACCCAAGTGCCCCATCTTTTGAGATATTCTATATCAGATTCAAAGAATGGAAGTGATAGTATTTTGGGAGCATAAAAGATTTGTCTGTGTGTTAGAATTTTAGGTGATAGGATATTAAGCTGCCAATTCTAGAAATTTTTTCAAATTTCTTATTCTTCTATTTCTAGTTCCTTTGATGTGTTTGAGAAGTGAATGTATTCTTCAGTAGTGCCAGTGGGCCTATATCCTGGTTTATTTACTATTCATGTAATCTTGGACAAGATGTATAATCTCTCTTAGCACCATCCTCTATAAGATGAGGATAATAATGCTATATACACTTATTGTGAGGATTAAGTAAGATAGGCATGAACAATATGTGTGGCAAAATAGACATTCCATAGATGCTGTTGTGTCATCCTGGCTCTCTCTTAAAATAAGCAATAATCCAAGAATACACCTGTCTCATTACTTCTAAGATCATAGCCAATTAAAAAAAAAAAAAAAAAGAAAGAAGAAAATGCATTCCACTAAGGAAAAAAAATTACATTTATCTTTATCATTGCTTCTGTTTCATTGATAGGAAAATGAGATATCATGCGAGTTCAGTTCTCCCTATTATACAGTCATCTAAAAGCATTTGTGGACAATTTATTGGACACTTTAGTAACCTACCCAGGTAATCATGATCATCTTATGAGTATTGATTTCCTTTGCTCTGTATAAAACCTTTTTTATCTTCTAGTGTCTTTGCTGGATTGTTCTTTTATGGAGAAGCAACATTTTGCCATGAGAAGCAAGCATGTAAAATATTTAACTCTTCACAATTTTTTTTCTGGTCAAAGGTCGGGTTTTAATGAGATGGATTACTTCAGGGCCTGGAGCATATTTTTGTGATGATTGTGTAGCTGTCAAACCTTTACAGTAACAGAGAAATTATTGACTTTTCTCAGCTTAGGAATGACCAGTGAACAAAAGGATGATTGAACCCACAGCAAGTGTTTCTTGAAAGTCCTCATGACCTTGTCATTACCTCATTTGCAGGGAGAAAAAAAATCTAAAATTAATTTCCTAAGGGAGAAGAGAGCTCTATATTGCTTTTTATAAGATGTCATCAGGGACAGAGATATGGGGTTAATGTTGGGAAACAGTGAAAAATCATGTGAGAATGTTGGGTTGGGATTGGCTTGGTGATACTGGATAAAGAATTGAGTGTGATTCAATAAACATTTGTTGAGGATATTTTCCATGCAAGGTTATGGTCAAAATAGATTTTACTGAGAAAGTTAAGATTAGAAAATATAGTTCTTTACCCCAGGAGTTTGTATTTTGTAAGCAAGTGAAGGAAGGAAATAATTTGTTATATAGCAGCATGGGTAGACCAAAGAGCCAACTAAGGGAGCATATAGGCATGACTTCTAAGTTCATCTCTGACTTCACTAAGTCTCTTTAACTTCTTGCATTTCATCTTGATTAACTATAGACTGAGAACTGGTAAAGATCCAATTATCTTCAAAGCTTATTCTCATTCTTTCTCTCTCTCTCTCTCTCTCTCTCTCTCACACACACAGACACACATACACACTTAAACTGTGTTATTAAACTATTCACTTGGCAATTTCATTTTAGTACTTGGGTATAATTCTGGCAAAGTTTCAGGTGTAAAGACCTCCAGAAAGGGACAAAGAATTAAAGTTAAGATTGATTGGAAATTGTTCCATGATTGAATAGCAATGTTCTTTGGCCACTTGCCATCTTCTCTCCCTAAAGTAGAGCTTCAAGTTCACAATACAATAATTTGGCACTTCTTTTAATTTGAATGTGGCTATGACCCCTGGGCATTTCACTAAGTTCAAAAATAAGGGTTTTTTTTTGTTTTTGTTTTTGTTTTTCTGATATGAGGGATTGGTACATTTCACTTGGAGAAACAGTCAATTTTGGGTGGTGATCCTGTTTTATGGGTTTTTTCTTTTTTTTTTTTTTTTGACAGTTTGAAAAATGTTGTATCATTTTCATGGAATCAAAGAAATAAGAAACATTCAGACTCTACAAAAATGGAAACATGTATTCTTATGCCAATTTTTCTGCTTTTATATTACTCGAAATTTTTGAGGCATAGCTACAAAAATAGTTTTGGAAGAGAGATTAACAGTGTATGTGTGTATGTGTGTGTGTGTGTGTGTATGTATGTTTGTGTTAGATGAGTGTGGGAGATCTCTTATAAAACTACTCCAAATGCTTTTAGATAGGATTAACAATTGGTAGATTTGTTTTCATGGCAATTACAGAATTATTAGCTTGACCTTTAGTTTACAAATTGCTTGATTATATACCATATTCTTAAGTGAGGAGGATTTGTTATAAAAGCAAGTTCTCAAGAGTTTTTGCTTTGGGGGATGCCTGGAGGCTCAGTCAGTTAAGCTGCTGTTATTGAGGAACCCTTGTGAATAAGTACTTCTTTCTTGCTTCTTTCAGAAATTTCGGTCTTTGATTCCTCTGTCTGATTATGATGTGTCTAGTGTGGATTTGTGAGCTGAATTTCATTGACCTTTGTGGATGTGTAGGTTTTCATCAAAAGTTGAAAGTGGGAGCACTTGGGTGGCTCAGTGGGTTAAAGCCTCTGCCTTTGGATCAGGTTATGATCCTAGGGTCCTGGGATCAAGTCCCGGATCAGGCTCCTTGCTCAGTGGGGAGCCTGCTTCTCTCTCTGCCTCTGCCTGCCTCTCTGCCTGCTTGTGCTCTCTCTCTCTCTCTCTTTGACAAATAAATAAATAAATAAATAAATAAAATTTTAAAAAAGAGTTTTTGCTTCGGAAATTAATTTACAAAGTATTATGCAGCTTTTTTCAACTGCACTATTTACTTATCCAACTGATTTGCCAGAAATTTTAAAACAATTTACTGCAGGGAAATCCTCCCTACTAAGTTCTATGAGAAAAATATCTTCCAAATTATGGTTTGCTGTTGAGACTTTTTTTTTTTTTCTCTTTGGGGCATAAGATGGCTTGTTATAATAAAGCATGTGTGATGGCTTTTAGGATGACATTTTATTTTCTAGAGTGGAGCTCCTTCAAAAACATCTTGGGTATTAGGTTGTCTGTAGCTATAAATGTAATATTTCAAAGACTTTATCCAAGGAGCCCAAAGTTCTTATAATATGAATAAATTGATTTACCCATACTATAGCAGGTAAAAGTGAAATAGAAAAAAGAAGATATAATCAGCTTTCATTTCTGGTTGTTGGAATTAGCCATGGGAAATCTGATATGTAAGGGGGAAAATGAACTCCCAACATTTATATGTTGGCTTCTATCCAATGACATAGAAAAAGTTGACACACTCTTCAAATCAAAGTCCATTTTCTCATTCTTATTTGGGACAACTGAGTGTGTGGTCTTGGTTATTTTAGAATTATCTACAGCCACGCTAAGAGGTATAGTAAGTGGATATGTTAAGGGAATGAAATTAGAAAGGCATTTCAGATTGGCAGAATGTAATTACTTACTTGAAATTTACCCAGGACATTTGCTGTTGACACATTCAGTTGGTGCAAAGGATCTTTAATTACCCAAAGCAACTAGTTTGTGGTTTCACATCTCAGTGGAAAGAAAGCAATTCCTGGAGCAAGACATTGTAAACACCATGCAGTTCTGAAGCATTCTTTCTGATCAAAGGAAACCAGGGTTACTTATTAGAGAGGTCCACTGCAAGCATGCTCAGTTATTTCTTGGGGCACGAATCCCCAGATATTTTGTGAAGGAAGCTAATTTTCCTTTCTTGTGTATAACAGAGTAAAGACAATGGACTCTGAAACAAGACTGAGATTGTGGAAATCTTGGCTCAACCATTTACCAACTCTTTGACCTTGGGCAGGTTATTTAATTTTCCTGTATCTAATGCCTCAAAAAGGAAAGGGCACCTATATCAGAGAATAATTAGGAGGAGTTAAATAAGCTAACATTTGTAAAATCTAGCACAGTGCTTGTCACATAATCAGAACTCAACAAATGTCAGTGCCTGTCTGTAAAGCATGATGGTTTGCAGAAGTCATATTTTGAATGAGACATCTTCACATGGCCCAAAGAAGAGGCATTTCTGATAATTGTGCTTCTTTTCAGGTGAGATGAACAGGAAACCATGGTGATGAAGTTGGACCCCGGTATGTTGCCCCAGGCATCATGCTAGAAAGGGCAGAATAGTCCCTGTTTTGCTTCTTCTTAGCTGCCTGGATTGGGGTAAATTGCTTTAAAAGTCCAATAATTATTTGCTGCATCAGGTAGTCAAGGCTCATATTTTTTCTTGCTTACCTCCTCGGTGTGTGGAACAAGCAGGTGTGTGAAAATCATTTTTGGATTAGGAAGTGCAACAATGAAGACTTTGCTTTCAGTCCCAGAAAAAAAGAGGGAATGAAGCACCTCCTTTACATAAATAAATATATATTTATTGATTGCTTACCATATGCCAGTTATTATGCTAGGAACTAGTGAAAGAAGCAGATATGATATCTTTCTGAGTATTATGGAGCTTAGAGTTAACTTTCTAGCTTTTTTTCTGACACTGGCAAGTGGTGGATATTCATTATTTTTCCAAATATGACCAAATTAAAATTTATCTGATAAGGCTTTGAGCACTCTTGACTGGAATGCCTGTCTCAGACATTTTCCAGAACAAAATGGTCTAAGTAAATCCTGTGACTCATCAAGCATTTCAGGAAAACTATGTATTCAAGTGTGACTATCCATTCATGTGTTTGGGATCCCAATGAAATACATTTTTCTGTTTTTTCCATTACTACATTTACTTTAGGCATCTTTGGGTTGCTTGTTTGTTAGCAGGATTAACCCTATTTTCATTTTGTTGTGTTTGGCTCATCCTTTACTCATCTATTTATTAAAATTCTTCATGTAAACATAATATGTTCTTTTTTAGGAATGGGAATAAAACCAGAAAAGAACACCAATGCAAGAGCTGTTTTATCCAAACCAGGAAGTAAGGAATATGGGAAGTGTCCATCTTAGCTGGGCCATGGACTATGTGAACTAGAGTCACTTCGACTGATCACTAGACATTTCAGTATCTCATTGGACAAGGAGAGTGACCGATACATTTACGTTACAATGGAACTTTTGCTATTACTGTTAGTTTACAGTGCTCATTTCAAAGAGGTATTCAGCCTTTTAAGCTAGAGGTGTGGCCCTGATTCTCATATTAAAGGGTTCTGGGGCAGGTGTTTTGGTAAAGTTAAAGAGTAGTGAAGAAAATATTGTCCTCTTGGCTTCCCTATTTTTTATGTTGCATTACATGGCCAGTTGGTTGTGCAGTAACAGCAACTAATACCAAAATTACATTGCTGCTCCTAGAGCCAAACCACTTTGATCAACAGTACAAGTGATTGGATCAAGTGCTTGGACTGACCAAGGCCAGGGACCATTTTGCATAACAATGTTCCAGTTCTGCAGAAACTATAAAACTTATGCACAGAAAGCACAGTCAAAGTCCTTGGGGCAAGTGTAGAAAAGCTCTTCAGTGCATCTTGGGAGAGTCAGGCATGAGGAGCCCTTTCTGGGTTGCACTGGGGAAGCTGGTCATCAGACTCCTGCAATGGCAATAGCAGGAATGGGATGGTACTTGGGGAGACTGAGGGTCTATGAAGTTCACTACAGCTGGAAGTCTATTTTACCTAACATAAAATCATCATCATGTGATTACCTTTTTAGGGAAAAGTAAGAAATCACCTTTTAAGTGACAATTAGAATTATTACCATCGTTTCAGAGAAAAAACATTAAAAAATGATACCCTCAATAGTATGGAGGGTGGAAGATGGGAAATACACTCAAGTCAAGACTTATGCTTGTAACAACTATGCCACAGTTGAAGAAACAGGGCCTATGTTGTTGCACAGAGAAACTTCCAGAGCTCATGATATGCATAAAAAGTATAGTGGAACGGCCAAAATCATGTCAATTGGTCCTCTTTATTCACTTGTTAAAAATATTACTATACACCAGGAAAAATTTAGGATACATGGATATGGGTTAGTTTGGGTGTTTTCTCTATGACTTTTTAATAAAATTTAATAATCCACACACCTCCAAGTGGAAAGTCCTTTTTGAACAAGGAAACCTCCAGCCTGAGATGTAAATAGCACTGACTGCTATAAATTCTGACAAAATAACTGTTCTAAGCAGAAACCTATGGGGCCTTTTTTTTTTTCCTACTTTAAGTGATATTTAACATTGGCAGTGAATAAAAACATTTTATATTTCCCCAAAGAATCCTGTCTGTACTTTTTCATTTGTATAATTCAGGAATTGGATACAAATATATGTTTAATTGTAACAGTCCCTTAAATCCTAGCTGTGAGAACACAGATTCTACACAGTGATGCCTATGTACTTAAACCATGATGGTGCATTGTGGTTCTAATCCTGTTTTGTTGATTGTTGGCGTCCAGAGAAAATCCATCAATGGCTTCTTTGTTTTTGTTCAGTTTTCTTCTCTACTTATTTAGGTATCTGCTGCTCACAAAAGAAAGTGGACCCTTAAGGGCCAATTTGTTTTCTTAGAAACGATAGAATGGGTAACTTAAGAAAAAAATTACAAATTGGTGATTTATTGGTGCCCACTTTTAAAAAAAAAGACAAAAACTATATATATGCATATATATATATTTAAGATTTGATTTATTTATTTGACAGAGAGAGATCATAAGTAGGCAGAGAGGCAGTGAGAGAAAGGAGGAAGCAGGGTCCCTGCCAAGCAGAGAGCTCGATGCAGGGCTTGATGCAGGGCTCGATCCCAGGAACCTGAGACCACGATCTGAGCCAAAGGCAGAGGTTTGACCCACTGAGCCACCCAGGTGCCCCTACTGGTGTCAACTTTTAAAGTTAAGTTACAAGATGAGATTTTTATTTCTATTTTTCTCCACCCAATCCCCCAAGTTATTTGAGACTTGTCTTGTTTACTATAAATTCTCCAGAATATTAAAAAAAAAAAAAAACAAAACTCCAGGCAAATTTAGCCCACAGTTTTCATATGATTACTTTCCAATTAAGCAAGTGTATTTAGAAACCTTTTTTTGCTATTCAAATTTGCTTCTTAATTTGTCCATGAACACCCAAAAAATGCCAAATAAGGATAGCAAAGGATAGAGATATGCAAACTATAACAAAATGTTTTCTGTTTTATTCTCTCCTACCCTGTAGAAACATCAATCCTTCTGCCTACCCTCTAGATTTTTCCCAACAAGAAGTGAGTTGCTAGTGATTGTCTCCTGTTCTTCTCCAGATCAGTTGTTTTCAAATATATGATGTTACTTGAGAGGTGATGTCTTAAAAATTCAGATTTCCACGATCTCAATGCAGATATACCAAGTCTCTGAAGAGTGTGGCCAGGAATTTCATTTTTTAAAGTCCTAGGAAATTTTTATGCAGTTCATCCCTAGCATGGCAGTTGCTCTGGCTCTGGATTTCTCACTACCCATGTTTGCCATATCCAATGAGCATGAACTTGGATGCACCTGTATTTATTCTCTCTTTCTGCCCTTCTCAACAGTACCCCCAATGGTTTCTGCTTTTCCCAATGCTCAATGTCTTCTGTGGGTCCTCTTCCTTCCACTGTCAGTTTGGTCCTCTCACAGATGAGGCCAGCATGTTCATCCCATGTCCCAATGAGTACCAGCAGTTCTTTCAAGGACAATCCCCTTCCCATTCCTTTATGGCATTCCTGTGGGTATAGGTCCCTTGAGGAATTTTGTTGAACTATCTTCTCTCTTTATATTTTCACCATCTACTTTTTCCTCCTCTGGACATAGTCTCTGGTAGAAAAGAATAGAAGCAAGGAAGAAATGTACTAGGACACACCTGAAGTTTCCCTCCTTCTAGCACTGAGTATTCTTGAGTTCTTTTCCTTCTTCCACCACTGAGTATTCTTGTCTTTCTTCCAGAAATTTGGGGTAAATAAGTTAAAACAAGGTGCTCCTTGTTTTAACAAGATGGGGTGAATAAGTTAAAACAAGGTGCTTCTTCCGTGTGTGTCCAACCAATGCCAGGATGCAATGTTTGATGATAAAATCTCAGCCTCTATCCTTCTCTATGGGCAGATTCTCCAGGGCATTGCACAACTAGCATGATGATAGTGGAGGTTCAGGCTTCCTGTTGCCCATAAAATGCTCTCCCAGGGGCTTCTCCGTTCTTTGTGCAAAACTAACCACAGATGGTGTGTCGCTTGGATCCTCTAGACCATAAGAGCATCCTCTAGACCATGATAAGAATATTAGTGACATGACTGAGGCTGCTGTTGGGTCCTCTGGTGGAAATGTAAAAGGTGTATGTCTCGTAATGTACTTCATGTTTTCACTATTGTACACAGAAGTTACTGAAAATATTGAAAGTGTTTGTCTTTTTTAGACATTTTTCAGTTGACCTCCCTATTAATCTTATACAGAGATAAATGTCTGTGAAGAACTCCTCTTTTATTTTTATTATCTTGGTTGCATTTTTTTCTTACTTATAAATATTTTACTTTGTGTAGTCTATGTTTTTCTAGTCAAGTCTTTTTCAGCTATATTCTTTGTTCTACTTAACACAATTTTGGTTACTTGATAGTTCTGTTGACCCTAAAATTCTTTATGTGTATGGACATAACTGACAACTTAATATTTTGCCATCCTTCTAAAAAATTTTAGCATAACACTAGTGAAATTCACAAATTATTAAATATTTAAAACCTAAACAGTGCAAAATATGTGTGTGGGGGTGTACACAAATACACACCCTTATATAATTTTGTTTTTTCTAACTATGACTGTAAGTTCTGGGCTATCCCCATTTTCTAAGTGAGGAAAATGAGTTTCAGAGAAAAAAGTTCTGCCACTCAGCAAAATGAAAAAAAGATGTGCCCTATGCTTCTTCTTCTTTCTTCTATATCTTTAGGACTTCTGATAAGGTGAATACTAGGTTCTATAGTCACATTGCTAAACCAGGCAATTTTCTTGGTGGTGATTTCCAATGGCAGTAGTTTTTGTGCATGTGTGTGAATTGCTTTAATCTCTTTATTAGATATTAATGAGAAAACAGTGTCATCTCTACAAAACACTGTAAGGATTAAGTCTCTCTCTTGAGTCTGGTGAGGACAGGGTCTATACAAAAATAAGCACAGTCACTGCCTAAACTGAATGCAGGTGTCTCAGCTCTGTCTGTGCTAAAGTTTGTGACTGTTGATGACAACCCTCTTTGGTAGAATGGTGTGGCAAGGGATTGCTGTTTATGACATTCCAGAAACCTGCTTATAGTACTTGTGAGTATAAAAGCTCTGGGAAAGTTTTGGTATAATTTCCCATGTTTAGAAACAAAAGGGGGGTGAGTGAGAGAGAGAGAGAAAGAGACAGAAAAAAAAAAAGCATGCCTTTAGGCAGGCTACCCTATAATTAAAGCTGGATGAGAATTTCATTCATGCATTGAACAAATATTTATTAAAGGTCTACTATGTGCTGGGCCCTCTGTTAGATATTGAGAAAAGAAGGCACACAAACACGGTCCCTGTTCTCACATAGCTTCCCTTCCAGAGGAAGAAATGGGCAGGAAACTGGCACACAGATAAAGTGAGAGAGTGAGGTGGGGGTAAGGCAGGGGGCTGTGTGAATCAGAGCCATGTGATAAGGTAGGGGAACTATATCCAGACAGAATGAAGCCAATGGGCCACAGCCTCCAAAAGAGGAAAAAGAGTTAGTGGGCCAGAGGGACTGAAAGACGAGAGTATGGCCAAACTCTTGTGAACAACTGGCAGTATAGCTGGGCTTATTCTCTTCTGAGTCTGATATGGCCCGGGGAGAAAGGAGCACTTTCTCATTTGTAAATAAGGACCATTTTATAGATATTTCCTGTAATTATCTTTCTGTTTTGGGACCTACTAAGAAGCATGATTCAAACAAGCTGCTGAAGTCTTGGTGCTTTCAGCCTTCTTTCTCTTTCTCCCTAAAAACTGCCTCCCTAGGGAGACCACTGCAGGTGAAATCCTGGTGACACAGAGTAGGTCTAGCCATTTTGGGTAACCTGATGTCGTGTATGTTATGCATGAAACCTGAGGAACTCTTTTCACAGGTATCTGGATGGGGCTCTATCTTTCCCAGTTTCTCTGTTGATACTCTTCTTGGGCAACAAGGAATTTTTAACCCCCTATTTCGTAGAAGATGGTGTTGCTGTTGGCTTTCTGAGAGTTTCCACCCACAGCCAGGTTAAAAGATACTACCAACAGGGTAGGAGCTATTAATGGGACTCAAATAGGAGGGCAATGACATATTTGCCAAATTTCATTTTATTCCTTATGAGTCAATCAAGGCTAGGAAAAAATATCCAATTACTCAGCAAAAGAGCTAACTCTGTTAACACCATTGATGCTTATCTCCAGAGTGGTTGGGTGCAGCTGGGTCCTCTCTCCCTCCCCCACTCTTCTTTTCTTTCCTTTTCCTTTTCTTCTCTTTTGTATTTCTCCACTATTGCTTAGTATAGCAACACTTTGAATAATAATAGATACTAAAGAGGAATGTTTATTCTCTGACTTAAGTTCAGTTTATAAAAATAGTCCACCTACCTCAAAACCATTTTTATTGGTAAAATAATCATTTTGCAATTCCCAGAATCTCATAGTCTTGATTTCTAAGCCTGAATTGGAAATGTAGCAGGATGCCTTTTAAAATCCCAAAGGAAAGACAGAATAGGAAAGATCTGATTACAATCTCTTTTCTCTCAAAGTGTAAAGTGATTTATTTTGAAAGAAAGCAATACTTGGTTTAATAAATATTTTTATTCATAGAGGTGTTGCCTGTGTAGTTTCAACTCAGTTTTTAGTTAGGCTTTGGTGGGGGAAAAGGCTTTCAGACTTCAATCTGGTATGGATTTAATGCAAAGAGTTTTCAGCATTTTAGCATATTTGAATTCAATCATGTCCAAATAAACACCTTTTATCTATTATCTATCATGATCTATCTATCTATCTATCTATCTGCCATCTATCTATCTATCATCTATGATCTATCACTTTTTTTTTTCTTTTAGAGAGAAAGAGAAAAAGTGTATATGTGAACAAGGGGAGGGGCAAAGGGAGAGAAAAAGAGAATCTCAAGCAGACTCCTCACCTAGCACGGAGCTTGTTGTGGGGCATATCTCATGACCCTGAGATCATAACCTGAAACGAAGTCATGAGTCCATGGTAAGCCAACTGAGCCACACAGGTGCTGTCTATCATCTTTTAGATATAATCTTCTCGATATTTGTGCTGGATTCTCTGTTTGCCCATTCTCCTGTGTACTTTGTCCTGTGCCTCAGGAGGCTGACCTGTTTAGACTATAAGAAAGGAATTCCTTTCCCTCTACCTTCCAGTCTTTACTGGCCAAAGAAGGGAAGAGAGAAGATTAAGAGGGCAGGAGAGGGATGTCAGTAACTGTTAGGTGTGACTTCAATCATCTTCCTAAGGCCATAACTATTGCCTAATGTGCCATAGACTCAACTTTTCATCTTCGATACTAGGGTTGGTGATGCTCAGTGTTTTATCGTTCTTTTTTGTTTTTTTCTTTACATTGCCCACAATCTGATAAATAGTGCCTCCACTCAAATGGAGTTGAAGAATGTATGTACAACACCAGTCCAACTGGCATTTTTGAGTTGAATTCAGACACAAATTCTACTTTCATACTTTATCGACAGAATGTTTTATTCCAAATTGTCTATGATAACTAAAAGGAGAAAAAAAATGGTCTGTAATTTTAATTTTTAAAATACTAAAAAAAGCCTCATTAGATTCCTCCTAACTCTCCCATGTATCTCTTAGTAAATGAAGTCTGTCATCAGACTCTCCTGTGTTACCCGTGTAGAAGTCTGACTTAGAACTGTTTAATGTTCTTGCGAGTAAAGTGGATGAAGCACAGCCTGAGACCACTTTGGGACTCTTTGGTTTTTGGGTTTTGTGTGTATTTGTTGAGAGAGGGAAGGTAAGGATGTAGGAAGATACAGAGATGAAGGAAGAAGCTTCAGACTTGACATTCATTCGATGTAAAATTGTCTAGCCCTCTAACTTGGGCACACACTCAATCAGAATATGGTGGCTTTGAAAAAAAGAGACCCAAGACACAGGACTGAAGACAGATGAGAGAGGAGAAATCATATGCAGTCTGCTTTGGAAAGCCCTGTAGTTTGGCATCATCTTGAATTATCCTCCCTGTGGTTTAAATCTTTCTGAAACTGAGCAACTTTTATGCAGGAGTTCTTGGATTTTGGGAAAACAAACATAGCTGAAATATATATTATATATGGTATGTGAAATGCATGACAGTCCAGTGGAGGTGGTTTCATATAACCACTAAATTGTATGAAAAGTTGCTTCCTCCACACTAAAGAAAACAAAGACATCCCAAATACTTTGAAACCCAAATATAAAGAAAACCAAACAACAAAAACAACTTTCATAGTAGCCAATTTAAATTTGTTCTTTGCAAATATTCCCACAGAATAAACATAACATTTTCTTAAGCCCTAGCCAGTTAAGCAAACCCAGCTTTAAAGAAAAGGGGTGTTAAATGTTTCTCCTCTGACAATGTTGTCCAAAACTGTAGTGTGGGTGGAATATTTTTGGGAGGCTTTTGGGATTTTTTTTTCCCTTTCTTCATCCCATTTTTTTCCTCCCAATTTTGTTTCCTTGGATACTTTAAAATCAAATCCGAATTGTCTTTCACATCATGAAGGATGATAGACACCTAGATAATTCTAGGATCATACATTTGGAGCTTAAGTGCTTTAGTCAAACAATGAAGTTGGAATAAAACATTTTATTCTTTATAATTTCTACTGGTACAGGAGCTTAGTTCTCATGAAGACTGACATTTTCCCTGCTCTCAGAACAGATAAAAAGGCAGAATTAGCACAAACTTAGCCTAAACTGCTCTGCTTTAGGCTTGGTTATAAAGAGAAAAATGATCCCTGTGATTTTTGGCCTCATAATTGCTCTAATACCACAAGGATGCTATTTTGAAAGACACTTGTATATATAAGAAAGTAGTCAGATGGCAATAGTTTCATTGCTAATAGCTATAATACAAATGCAAATGGGAGGCTGGATAGCCCATCTTATAAGTGATAAGACTTGGTATCAATTTGCTGGGGTTAAAATTCCAAATCTGACACACATTAGCTCTGTGCTTTTGGGCGAGCTATGTAACCTCACTGTGCTTAACTTTCTTTCACCCATAAAATGAAAACAGAGATAATATCTATCTTATCAGGATGTGGTGAATATTATGTGAGTTAATATTTCAAAAATACTTAATGCATGCATATAATAAATGTCATAAAGTATTGGCTCTTTTAAAAAAATATATCAAAAAGACTGAGACTCTTTCCCATTGTAGTCTTACTCATTTATCTTGTCCCCCATTTTTTATTTTTTTAAAATTTTTTATTAACATACAATGTATTATTAGCCCCAGGGTTTACACACTTGAATCGTCAGGTTTACACACTTCACATCACTCACCATAGCACATACCTTCCCCAGTGTCCATAACCCAAACACCCTCTCCCACCCCACTCCCTCCCAGCAACCCTCAGTTTGTTTTGTGAGATTAAGAGTCTCTGATGGTTTGTCTCCCTCCTGATCCCATCTCGTTTCATTTTATCCTTCCTTACCCTCCAACCCCCCTGCCCTGCCTCTCAAATTCCTCATATCAGAGAGATGATATAATAATTGTTTTTCTCTGATTGACTTATTTCACTCAGCATAATACCCTCTAGTTCCATCTATGTCATTGCAAATGACAAGATTTCATTTCTTTTGATGGCTGCATAGTATTCCATTATACCACATCTTCTATATTCATTCATCTGTTGATGGGCATCTGGGTTCTTTCCATAGTTTGGCTATTGTGGACATTGCTGCTATAAATATTTGGGTGCATGTGCCCCTTCAGATCACTACATTTGTATCTTTAGGGTAAATACCCAGTAGTGCGATTGCTGGGTCATAGGGTAGCTCTATTTTCAAATTTGTGAGGGAGCCTCCATGCTATTTTTCAGAGTGGTTGCACCAGCTTGCATTCCCACCAACAGTGTAGGAGAGTTCACTTTCTCTGCAACCTTGCCAACATCTATTGTTTCCTGACTTGTTAATTTTAGCCATTCTGACTGGTGTGAGGTGGTACCTCATTGTGGTTTTGATTTGTATTTCCCTGATGCTGAATGATGTTGAGCACTTTTTCATGTGTCTGCTGGCCATCTGGATGTCTTCTTTGTAGAAATGTCTGTTCATGTCCTCTGCCCATTTCTTGATTAGATTATTTATTCTTTGGGTGTTGAGTTTGGTAAGTTCTTTATAGATTTTGGATACTAGCCCTTTATCTGATATGTCATTTGCAAATATCTTCTCCCATTCTGTCAGTTGTCTTTTGGTTTTGTTGGCTGTTTCCTTTGCTGTGCAAAAGCTTTTGATGTTGATGAAGTCCCAATAGTTCATTTCTGCCCTTGATCCCCTTGCTTTTGGTGATGTTTCTAGGAAGAAGTTGCTGCGGCTGAGGTCGAAGAGGTTGCTGCCTGTGTTCTCCTCAAGGATTTTGATGGATTCCTGTCTCACATTGACGTCTTTCATCCATTTTGAGTCTATTTTTAAGTGTGGTGTAAGGAAATGTTCCAGTTTCATTCTTCTGCATGTGGCTGTCCAATATTCCCGACACCATTTGTTGAGGAGACTTTTTTCCATTGGATATTCTTTCCTGCTTTGTCAAAGATTAGTTGACCATATAGATGAGGGGCTATTTCTGTACTCTTTATTCTGTTCCATTGATCTATGTGTGTGTGTTTATGTCTGTACCACACTGTCTTGATGACTACAGCTTTGTAATAGAGCTTGAAGTCTGGAATTGTGATGCCACCATCTTTGGCTTTCTTTTTCAACATTCCTCTGACTATTCAGGGTCTTTTCTGGTTCCATATAAATTTTAGGATTATTTGTTTTATTTCTCTGAAAAAAAATGATGGTATTTTGATAGGGGTTGCATTAAATACATTATTACATCATTAAATGTGTAGATTGCTGTAGCATAGACATTTTCACAATATTTGTTCTTCTAATCCATGAGCATGGAATGTTTTTCCATTTCTTTGTGTCTTCTTCAATTTCTTTCATGAGTACTTTATAGTTTTCTGTTTACAGATTCTTTTCCTCTTTGGTTAGGTTTGTTCCTAGGTATCTTATGGTTTGGGGAGCAATTGTAAATGGGGTCAACTCTTTAATATCTCTCCAGCCTTGTTGTTGGTGTATAGAAATGCAACTGATTTCTGTGCATTGATTTTATATCCTGACATTTTACTGAATTCCTGTATGAGTTCTAGCAGTTTTGGAGTGGACTCTTTTGGGTTTTCCACATAAAGTATCATATCATCTTCAAAGAGTGAGAGTTTGACATTTCCCCCATTTTGACTATGATTTCCATGAGACCAGGGGCTTTTTATGATTTTACTTACCAAGACTCAAGCACCAGTGTTAACCTCTTTACTTTGATTAGCTCATTTAATACTTACAGTGAATTTAAGAGGCAGATGGGAAATGGAAACCAGGTCTTAACCACTACAGTTTGGTGACTTCACTAGAAGTCACCTATATTCCACATAGCATCACTAAGTGTATTTTCATAAACACTGTAGCAATCAAATAGACCAATTTAAGGCTATTTGATCTGCATTAGTTAAGTAAAACACTACAGGATTTGTTATTTCTTGATAATCATCTCATCCCTTCACCTTGAAAGACCTGGCACACTTTGAGGTTTAGAGTTGGAACTGAGGGTTCTCATTAAGGGGATAGCATTTTCTACTCACTATAATAATGTTATGAATTTCTTCTTCTGCAAAATGACGTCTAGAAATTTTCCTTCAATTAAAAACGTTGAGTTCATTCCAGCTATTGCCATCAGCACATCATTTGAAATCTTATTTCTCCAGCTTTTCCTTCTGCTGGCTACAAGGTAGCCTAATTACAGCTCGGAATGCTATGCTGATACCTTCTGAGGATTGGAGAATGTTCTGGGGATCTGAGATCTTATATCAATTAGTATTCATTGAGAGCACACAAATTGCAAGGAACTCTAGCAGGTACTCAGAGTTTAAGGATGATCATATTTGGAATTTTCAAGATTCCTTACTCTTGCAAGATTCCTTACAACTAATTGTTGGTAATTATGATTTTTAATGATATTTCCATTGCATTTAAAGCATCCTGAAGACTCAGCAGCCCATTAAAATAACAAGACATGAACCCTTAGATAGACCACTGACTCAAAATATCTTAATATGCATTAGTCATTTCCTTTAGTTTCCAGTTCTTCATTCTTTTTTCCAGTTTTTTGTTTTGTTTTGTTTTGTTTTTAGTTTAAGCATTGATTTACTTGAAATGAAAACATCTACTTAGTATGATTCTACATTTGCACATCTGGCATATTCCAATCTGATTAAAGTAAATATGTAAATATATCATGCTTAAACGTAATGTTTTAGCATTCTTTCATAGGGAAATCTTATTCAAATATACTGGAAAAAATTCTCATTTTGATTAATTTGTGGTAATATCAACCTCCAAATAAACATTGGGTGCTCTTTTTTTAAGCTTTCAGAATTTGCTTTTATGGTACCTATTATTTCCAGATGACAGGACATGGTGCTGAAAAGTATGGGAAAATATGGTCAGACTAATGGGTTTCCTGCCGACTAAATCATTCTGAATCATTTAATGCGGCTTCTATATTATCTCACTGTTGATTAAAGCAGAGGCAAATTATAGTACTGGAATCTCTTTAAGAGAAATTATCTGATGAACTGGTTCTCAAAGAGGTGGGGAAATGTGATATGGCTGCGTGATTGAGGTACATCATTTTCAGGCAATGCTTTTCTGAGATACAGTCAAGAGCGTAAATTTGTACTCCCGATGGAAATGCCACTCAGTTCATGGCACATGTATGTCAAGATGCTATCTAAACTGAAAATTGTTTTTAAACTTTCTTAATTTATAAAACCTCCAAAATCCCTTCATAGGTGAAACTTAGAAACCTTGGCTGGTTTTCTGCCTATAGAAAATTAAAAATGTCTTCTTATAAAAGAAAGATGTCAGAGAAGAACAGGAAGAAGAGAAAGGAAATGTGTCAGAGTAGATTAATTATTAGAGTTAAAAATATACCCATTATAAATGGTAGGAGCAGTGATTTAAAAATGTGTTTTAAATGACGACGGCTTTATGATTTGGATGTCATTTGCTCAACACAGAGATCCTAATGTTGATTGATGGGCTTATAGATGTCTTCCTTGGGATTTGGCAGACAAAACTGATGTCTATGCATTAAATCAAATGCTTCCACATTTTTTAGTTCTATTATAACACTCAAAGCATCATTCACAATGATCTGAAAGACTCGTATCCCAGGGTTGTGACAAATGAAACCCACTTATCTCATTCAGATTATATGACTATTTTCCAAATCCTTTCTTAATATCTGTCTTCTGAAGTTATGCCATGATAATTTCAGATATTCCTTTTTCTGTTTTTTAAAATATATTAATATTTCCCTCCACATGTTTTGGCATTTAATTCATCTTCCTTAAATTGTCATCAGCTTAACATTGGCAATTTTTGTGGTACCTTATGCATTTTGTACAATAAAGATAAAACCTACTTATGCTCCACTCTATTGTGGTTGCATGGTTGATGTTAAGGAAAAATTCAGAAGAAGCATTTGGAGAAAACCAGTTAAGCATAAGAATAAGGAATAAAAATATAAGCTATAAATGATAGAATTTATATAACTCACTTCCAAAATGATGTTGGGGCCAAAGAGCCAATATCGAGTTTCAAAGGATTATCACTGATTTTTAAAAAATAAAACAAGGAGATGACAAGAAAAAAAAAATCCAGTAAGGGATGCTGTTTCTAGTTTTTATCCTCATAAAATCAATGCAACCCATGCTAAATGTAGACATAATTTCATTTTGTGATTTGAGGGGTAGATTCTTGCAGTTCTGGAATAGTAGTGCAATATAGATTGACATAGTAGGAAGTTAAATTTGAGAATTATTCCTGTAATAATCTGTTTACCACATTGAGTAGCCTTAGTCAATGTAATTTTCACATATGAAATACTTATGCTTGTGTAGTTTATTTGCCTCTCAGACTTGTGATCTTTGTAAAAGAAAGATTATGTCATTCTTCTGTATATTTCTTAGCAAAGCACCTGGCATATAGGGATGTGTGATAAATATCTGAAAAAATTATCTAGATAGGAGCCAGATTATTATTCAGATATAATTCCTCAATATAAGCCCAAAGCTTCTTTATTTGATTATTCACTCATTTGTTCATTGAATATATTAAGTGAATATATGCTGTGAAAATCTGTCTAAAGTATATTTGAGTGACTAAATATATATCTTAGACAAATGATGCATAATGAAGTACAGTTTTTTAATGGACTATGGCAAAAGGCTTTTACTATGATTTAGACTATTAGAATTCAAGGCATTTTGTTAGGGAAACACACAGATGAACACAACCTTTTCTTTAATACTTAAGTTCCCCTGTTAAAATTATCCTATAAAGTGACCATTAACTAGAACAGAATTCAGCAATCCACAACTCATAATTCAATCCTTCCCTGTTGTTCATGTTTGTAAATTAAGTTTTATTGGAACACACCATGTTCATTTTTTAATTCTCAGTAACTGTTTTTATGAGACAGAGTTGCCTCCTTGAGGCAGAGATCAGTTGACTTGTAAAGACTGAAGTATCTGGGCCTTAAAAAAAAAAAAAGTTTGCTGACTATTTTTTTTTAATTTAAGTTTTTTTCAGTGCCTTAAGATTCATTGTTTCTGCACCACACCCAGTGCTCCATGCAATATGTGCCCTCCTTAGTACCCACCACCAGGCTCACCCATCCCCCCACCCCCCTCTCCTCCAAAACCCTCAGTTTGTTTCTCAGAGTCCACAGTCTCTCATGGTTTGTCTCATCCTCAGATTTCCCCCAACTCACTTCTCCTCTCCATCTCCCAGTGTCCTCCGTGTTACTCCTCATGCTCCACAAGTAAGTGAAACCATATGATAATTGACTCTCTCTGCTTGGCTTATTTCACTCAGCATAATATCTGACTTTTAAACTAAAATATACTCAGTAGTAATCTTTGTAAAAGTGCCATTTAATTTTAACATAGCTACTTAGAGGAGCTGGAACAACTTAAAGAATTCACTTAACTTCTCTGAGCCTCTGTGCCCTTATCTGGAAAATAAGGATTGATTTGAGGACTTGCTTATTTATTTTAAGTAAACTGCTGAGGAAACTAGTTCTCTGATCTCATTCTTGATCTAACGCTCTGATCTCATTTCTAATGAATAAGCTTGGATAATAGAGCTTGATAGAATTAATGCATCTGAACAAATGGCAAGCAATATTTTAGATTAGGCAGAAAGATGTCTAAAGATTTTTATAAGCTTCTTGAATTTGATCATTAATTTACAAATATTCCATGAACATGAAACATTTCAGAGAGTAGAAATGTTCTCTCTTGTCAGTATATCATTTCTAGTGGCATTTATACTAATAATCACTACCATTTGGGGTCTTAGAATATCTGAGGCATGATATTGAGTGTTTCACAAATATTATGGCATTTAATCCTCAGGATGACCCTATGAGGTAGGTATTTTTATTTGATTTCAGATAAGGACCCTGGGGCTTGGGGAAAAATGAATGCTTTGTTCAAAATGACTCAACCAGGAAGTGGGAAAACAAGAATTTGAAACCAGATCTATCCTGAAAGGTAAGCTTTTAACTAACACTCTATCGTGCCTCCTGATACTGTCTCTGGAGCCTAGTCTTTCTTGCCTTTCCATTATTGGTATCTTCACTGTTGCTACTTCATTTTGCCTTATAATTCTGGATGAGATCAGGGCATAGTCTAAAAAAATACATGATCTTGTAGGTTTCGCAGGGAGGAAAAAAGGAATTTCATTTTTTTCCACAGAACTTATGCTAATCAGATTAGTCTTAAAGCATACCTTGCAAACCCTTTGTAATTAGTGGCTAATTTAGATGAAATGCAGTAAAACACTGTAATAATGCTAAAAGACATCAACGTGAGGCAGGAATCCATCAGAATCCTAGAGGAGAACATAGGCAATAACCTCTTCGACATCGGCCACAGCAAATTCTTTCAAGATATGTCTCCAAAGACAAAGGAAACAAAAGTGAAAATGAACTTTTAGGACTTCATCAAGATCAAAAGCTTCTGCACAGCAAAGGAAACAGTCAACAAAACAAAGAGGCAGCCTACAGAATGGGAGAAGATATTCACAAATGACAGTACAGACAAAGAGCTGATATCCAAGATCTATAAACAACTCCTCAAACTCAACACACACAAAACAGATAATCACATCAAAAAAATGGGCAGAAGACGTGAACAGACACTTCTCCAAAGAAGACATAAAAATGGCTAACAGACACATGAAAAAATGTTCATCATCACTAGCCATCAGGGAGATTCAAATCAAAACCACATTGAGATACCACCTTACACCAGTCAGAACGGCCAAAATTAACAAGACAGTAAACAACATGTATTGGAGAGGATGTGGAGAAAGGGGAACCTTCCTACACTGTTGGTGGGAATGCAAATTGGTGCAGCCACTTTGGAAAACAGTATGGAGATTCCTTTAAAAATTAAAAATAGAGCTACCTTATGACCCTGAATTACACTACTGGGTATTTACCCCAAAGATACAGATGTAGTGAAAAGAAGGGCCATCTGTATCTCAATGTTCATAGCAGCAATGTCCACAATTGCCAAACTGTGGAAAGAGTCAAGATGTCCTTCAACAGACAAATGGTTAAAGAAGATATGGTCCATCTATACAATGGAATATTATGCCTCCATCAGAAAGGATGAATACCCAATTTTTGTATCAACATGGATGGGACTGGAGGAGAGTATGCTGAGTGAAATAAGTCAAGCAGAGAGAGTCAATTATCATATGGTTTCACTTACTAGTGGAATAACTTGGAGGACTTCGAGGTAAGAGAAGGAAAGGGAAATTTAATTGGGGGTAATTGGAGGGGGAGACAAACCATGAGAGACTGTGCACTCTGAGAAACAAACTGAGAGTTTTGGAGGGGAGGGAGGTGGGAGATTGGGTGAACCTGGTGGTGGGTATTGCGGAGGGCATGTATTGCATGAAGCACTGGGTGTGGTGCATAAACAATGAATTCTGGAACACTGAAAAGAAATTGAAAAAATAAATATATATATATATATATATATATATATATATATATATGTATATATATATATATATTTTTTTTTTTTTTTCTTAAATGTACCCACTGAGGACTAAAATTCAGAAATTTCATGACTGATGGTTGACTCTTAGAACTCCCAAACTTCCAGTCAGGTAGCTGTAAAGACTCATCTAGTCATTTCATTAGCTTTGCTATAAGAGGCCTCTGCATTTTATAGATTTGAAATTTCATCCCTATCTATATAGTCTTGGTAGAGTTTTACTGTGCTGTGGAAAGCAATACCTCATGCATCTGACTAATGTTTAGTATCATCAGTTCAATTGCTCAGACAAGTATGTGAGACCCAAACTGTGCTATAGTTTGACAATTTAGACTAAGGAAGCATGGAGATTTTGTTGACAGACCTATATTATTGCATTCAAAGTATTATGGGTCATGGCGGGTGGAACTGTTGGATTCTCTGTGGGCTCCTTCCCAATGAGAACATAGGGAGGTAACATTTCCTCATGTGTCTCAAGTTTTCTTTTCTGTGGGAACTTCTGTCAACTGATATTAACATCTATAGGTTTAGTGCAGCTTTTTCCTAAAGGAATATGAATATAGTAGGAGGCTTTAAATATTTCTAGTTAAGTACTGTATGGACTGAATTCTGTCCCCTTCAAATTCATATGTTGAAGGCCTAACCCCTGATATGTTCATATTTGTAGATAGGGCCAGAAAAGAGGTAATTAAGATTAGTTGAAGTCATAAAGCTGGAGCCTTAATCAGATAAGTCTAATGTCCTTATAAGAAGAGGAAGAGAAAACAGAGCTCTCTCTTTCTGTATACCAAAGAGGAAAGTTCATGTGAGGATGTAGCAAGAAGGTGATTGTCCACAAGCCAGGAAGAGAGCTTTCACCAGAAACCAGATATGCTTGTACCTTGAACACCCAGAGATGTGAGAAAATAGATTTGAGCCATCTAGTTTATGGTATTTCGTTATGGCAACCTGAGCTGAGTAACATAGCACCTGTGGTAGACAAGAAGCTAAGACAATTTTATTCCCACTATCATTTAGACAGAAATTTTTTCAATACAGAGCAGTTTAATTGCTGTATAAGGGATTATTGTTGAAGTATTCCTTTTCATAAGATAAATATTCTGTTATAAGTTTTAAGAACTTCTCTTTGCACCGCTCTTATAATTGGTGGTAAGAATGACCCTGTGGAAAGTATTTTGATATCTGATTTCTCAATATAGGCGTGTTTGATTACTAAAGACTTGACATTTCAAAGAGCCTAAATATCCAAATGGATACCACATGTATAACATCCCATAATTCTGCTTTTTTAAAAAAAAGATTTTATTTATTTACTTATTTGAGATAGAGGCAGGGAGAGAGAAGGAGAGAATAAGCATGAGTAGAGGGAGGGGTAGAGGGGGAGAGAGAGGGAGAGAATCTCCAGCAGACTTCATGCTGAGTGCTGAGCCTGGCAGGACCCCAAGATCATGATCTGTGCTGAAACCAAGAGTCAGACACTTAACTGACTGAGCCACCAAGGTGTCCCTAATTCTGTTTTTTAATGAAAAGTAACATTGTATTAGACTTGTGTTAAAATTTCCTTTTCTTCTTTTTTTGAAAAATTTTTTTTTTAGTATATATTTTCAAAGGAAAAATTCTATTGCTAGGAGAAGTACTTGGAAAATAATTTGAGAACCCTTTTTAAACTGGGGATTGCCATTCCAAAATCTGTTTCCATTGCTGACCAGTGTCATCCAGGATTTTTCTCAAATTTTCCAGTATTCTAATAGATTTATCATACCTACTCTGGGTTTTCTTAGTGGAATGGACTATTAGTATGAAGCAGTTAAAGTTGTCAGCATATTGTGATCATTACTGTTTCTTTTGAAAGATTATAGTTAATATTTGAGGAACCAGGCAGAGTAACCTTAGCAACCAACCTTAGCACTAGACTCAACAGTTACTCATTGGTGAATGTGATCAGAGGACATGGAACTTGGTGACTTCAGGAGTGCAGGAATTGGAGTTGGGTTTTAGTTTCAGGTTAGTTTCCACTTTGTAAACTCCTGGTGGAGATTTTTAGGTCCATATAACATAAAGTCTTGCTTGTGCAACTCAGGGTCATTGAGTTTGGTCCTGGCAGGCTGTTCCCTTTGGACTTGAATTGAGTGAAATTGAAGTGTTGAATTCATTGTTTACATATATATTTCCCCTCAAACTTTTGTAGTCTCTATGTTTAAGGAAAATAGAGATCTCTTTGTTTAAGGAAAATAGCTTATATTTTAAATATTTTTATGTGTTGTATAAACATAGCTTATTTTTATCTTTCACATATTTTGGCACTATCTCTAAGTATTGTATGTCAGCCATCATAAAGGATCAAGTGAGGATATTAAGATATTTTTATAATGTATTATAAAAATTTTTAAATTTTTAAATTATCCTTAAAGATTTAAATTTAAATTAAATTAAAACTTTAAATTATCTTTAATACATCTGAAAGAATACAGATAATTGATGTTCATGAGGAACAACACCAGAACACTCTAAAAACTAGATGATCAAGAAAGAGTATGTTATGCTTCAGGATCTTCACATTTTAACCTTGGTTTGCCTTTGTATTCATCATGTTCTACCTTCTTTGGATGCTCCACTCATAATCAGAAGTAAAGGCTTTCTCTCTCTGTGGGATGCACAGAGAGAGAAATTTAATGCTTCCCCACCTTTCCTATTACCATTCCCTCTGCTAGGAATACCAACCCAACTTGCTTCATCTCATCTGCCATATTTCATTTGGCCAATTCCCATTTGCCTTTTTAAACATACCCTCAGTATCAATGCAGCCTTCTCTGACCCTTCCATGCAGAATTAATTGTCTTTCCACAACACCAAATACATCTTTCATTATGAATTATTTACTTCTCCATCTCTTCCATTAGTGCAAGTATTCTTCAAAGGAAAGGACTGTGTTCTATTCACCCCGTATTTCATCCTGTATGCTTTGTGCTGAGCCTGGCATTTAGTAAGCAGTGCAGACATATTTGGTCACTATTTTAGTATATGTGCTGCCGAAGTGAGCACCATATTTGGTCACTAGATTTAAAGTCCTAGATTTGCTAATTCTGCATTCTAACTTTGAAAGTTTATGAAACACACACACACACACACACACACACACACACACATTATATATATGGTGGGTTTTTTTTTAATTCAAAAAAGTGAATTAAAAAGTGAATTAAAAAAACCTTAGTTCTTGACTATATTATATTATAATTTGTAAAAAACAATAAAATAAAAAGAATATTAACTTCTCCCTAATCAGATGATTCTTGTTTTGACCAAAAAAAACTTGAAGGGAAGTAACACATGTCATTTCTTGGTGAAGACCTTTAAGAGCTGCTGCATGATTACCCATGTGCCATTTCATCCATAATGGAAAGTGTGATGTGCCAGATAATAGAGATCAGCCTGGATCTCTTATTAAAAATTGTTAGAGCAGAGCCCAAATGGACATGTAATCAGAGTGAGAAATAAACCTTTGTTGTTTTAGGCTGCTGAGATTTAGGGTTTATTACCACAGCCTAACCTAGCTTATTCTGACTGATATGATTCAATAATCATTTGTGAAAGACATTATCATAAATGAGAACTGCAAAGGCTATTATCCAAAGAAGAGACCACTGACAAGAACATTTATCAATCCAGATATTTTCTATTTTTAATCTATTGAAATATTATTTTAAAAACATATAATATTCTGTCTCTACTGTAGAGATTGTTTAGATCAATATTCCACTAAAGAGAGACTATACTTCGCCAAATCTTTGTCAGCCATTAAACCCTTACAAGAAAACTTACTGTACTATAAGGAGCAGTATGTGTCATAGTAGAGAACTCAGCTTTAGAAAGTCTTTCTTATTTTATGTATCCCATTAGCCTATGTACTGACTACATAGTATCACTATATGGTATACAATTTCTGTTTCTCTAGCTTTATGTTTCTACAAAGGCATTTCTCTTTTTTCACTTGGAAAGTCATTTATTTTACCGTGGATTCATTTATTTAATTTATTAACCATGGTTATTTATTCAATAACCACTATTGAATGCCTAATATATGTATTATGTTTGGTGCTGGAGACAAATGTTTGTTTGTGTGTGTGTTTGTACTTGTAGATGTACACTAGTTGATGGGTACTGAGATGACATTGTCCCTATTCTGAAGGACTTTGTAGTATATGTAATATATAATCACAGTGGCCTTCAAACATTGAAATGAACAAAATACAGTGGTAGGGCAACATTTTTCAGTCAAATAATAGTCATTTGGACACTAAGTGGTGACATCTTCAAGCCTGTATAATTCAACTGGAAAAGAACAATTCTTCAAAAAGAATGTGTTATCTTACTCAGTAACTATAAAGGGTAGTTGTGAGCACAGGGATGGATCACAGTACTTGAGAAATCTTTCAGAATAAGGAACACAGTTCTTAGAGGAGTAAGTAATACTTAGTAACCCTTAAAAAGGAGTTTTTCTAATAAGTAGTCCAGATCAAGAACAATTACTTCCTTTGATGAAGTCAAAAGCATCAACATGAATCACCCCTTAACCTTTCCCACAGCATTTAGCATTTGGCTTCTGCTCTCATTGATCTGCTATAACTTCTGTTTCAGGGATCTTTAAGAGACCTAAATGCAAACCATCATATTACTTTCTGTATTACAGCATTATGATTCTGTTGGCCCTGAGGTATGTCTTGAAATTCCCCTAGCTTCTCTCTTTCAATTTATTCCTCATTTTATCATTCATGTAAAGTTTTCCAAAATACTATCTTTTGCTTTTTTCTATTTTCTCTACTTTTCTTTCACCTGGTAATGCATCCACTCACAGGACTTTACCTTTTACCATCACATAAATGATTCTTAAATCAGTATCTATATTAATGACTTCTTCCCTAGGTTTTATTCCCATGTTTGCAATTAGCTAGTACATGTCTCATTTACACATTATTTATAACTTTTAAAATTAAATATTTCAAAGGTGAAATCCTTGTTGCTACGTCATCTCATAAAACAACCAATTCCTTCAGGCTACAAATGTTCAAGTAATTTCCTCATGGTTGAGACCATGATATATATTATTAGACAAACATGCATTTAAATGTCAACTTTACTCTAAAAACGAGGAGACTTTGAATAGTTTACTAATATTGATAAGCATCCATTTTCTCATTTGTAAACAGAGATAACAAAGGCAGCTACTTTACCAAGATTCTGTTCTTTTTAAGATTTTGTTTATTTATTTGAGAGAGAGAATAAGAGAGAGTGAGCATGAGAGGGGGAAGGTCAGAGGGAGAAGCAGAGCCCCCACTGAGCAGGGAGCCTGATTTAGGACTAGATCCAGGAATTCCAGGATCATGACCCAAGCTGTAGGCAGTGGCTCAACCAACTGAGCCACCCAGGCTCCCCTTTACCAGGATTCTTGTGTGAAACAGTCTATCTATGTGGGACACATTCTGTACAGTTGGACACAGGATAATTGCTAAACAATGGTAGTTTATTTTATTAATATGTAATATTAATCCTCATATTTAAAATAAGGAGTCAGGCCCTGTTACTTCTACGTTAACACAATTCTTACCTTATTTTTTTTTTACTTTTCATTCCTACTTAACCACTTTCATTTCCATTCTTATTACTCCTTTTGCTTGTATGTTGTTGAGGAGTGGACATTTGATTTAGGCTTTGGTACATAGGTAGAGACCAGCAGAAAAGCTGACAGAAGGACACCTTTGGTAAGAAAAAACATTGAGGCAAAAAAAAAAAATTGTCTCCAATGACAAGCAAAGACTTGAGTTTCTGTGGGCATGGAGTCTATGTAGAGAAAGTGTGTGGCAACAGAGTTTGAAATGATTTGTTGTGTGGAGATCATCATGTACTTTCCTAGAACTTCTTCAGTAAGTATGAGGGAAAGGAAAGATGTTTGAGTTAAGAAGGGAAATTATGCTGAGTGAAATAAGTCAAGCAGAGAGAGTTAATTATCATATGGTTTTACTTACTTGTGGAGCATAAGGAATAACATGGAGGACATTGGGAGAGGGAGAGGAGAAGTGAGTTCGGGGAAATTGGAGGGTGAGATGAATCATGAGAGACTGTGGACTCTGAGAAACAAACTCAGGGTTTTGTAGGGGAGGGGGGTGGGGGGATGGGTGAGCCTGGTGGTGGGTATTAAGGAGGGCACATATTGCATGGAGCACTGGGTGTGGTGCATAAATAATGCATCTTGGAACACTGAAAAAAAATTAAATTAAAAAAAAAAAAGAAGGGACATTCCCAAATTTATGCTTCAGAGGTGTGAATCTGACATCATAACATCACCATTGGAATGGAGAGGCAATAGGGACAAGGGCACGAGTTAGGTGAGAAATAATATTTTGGCAGTCAAGAAGGGAAATCTCATAAAGCAATGTAGCAATTCAGAAAGAGCCTGTCTCTGTTTCAGAGGTTGGGCTTTAAACCCCAAGGAAAGAAAGAAAGAAAGAAAGAAAGAAAGAAAGAAAGAAAGAAAGAAAGAGGCTGTTAAATTGAGAGAAGCTGGATTATAGAAAAGTTATCAAAAATTATCAAAAGCAGAAATCCTGATATGGAAGAACAATGGCAGGAGTCCTATTACAGGAATGGAATTACCATGTGAGCAAACAGACTGAGGAAAAAGTAGGACCTCAAACAGTTAGAGTTATGTTCATGAAACTGCCAATATATGCAGAATTTCCTTACCAGCATATGTGTATGTGACATTTTACTGAGGACAGTGCCCACAGCATTTATCACACTCATAATACTTACATGAATCAAAGTACTTATAATGACTGAGATCACGTTATTCTTTTTTTTTTTTAATTCATTTATTTATTTATTTATTTGACACAGAGAAAGAGAACTCACAAGTAGGCAGAGAGACAGGCAGAGAGAGAGAGGAGGAAGCAGGCTCCCTGCTGAACAGAGAGCCTGAGGCGGAACTTGATCCCAGTACCCTGAGATCATGACCTGAGCCGAAGGCAGAGGCTTAACCCACTGAGCCACCCAGGCACCCCGAGATCACTTTATTCTGACAAAACCTTCTATCTCTGGTGCCTGTCCTATATAAGTGTTCTAATAAACATTTGTTGATTGAATGAATTGATGAATAAATAAAGCATCTCTTGATGCTTCCTTGAGGGGAGACACTGGAACAGACTGTATACTTTTGTTGTGTACAATGTTGTGTATTATGAATAAGTGGTTCTGAGATGATTGCTAGGAAGCCTGGTGGGAAACCACTGACCCAGTGTTGCAATGTTTCTACTTCAGAAATAAATGGACTGGCACAAGTAGCTCTACTATGCTCCATTATTGGGAGTAGCCGAGGGAAAGCATGGCCTCCTAGCCACTAAAGTAAACAGAACTATACTTCAATCCAAAGCTCTTTCCTACCCAATTGTTCTTCCCTCCCATCTCCTTTCCTAAGGATCAGACCTGTCAGAGTCTGAAGGCTCTGCTTGCTCATTCTTGCTTTCTCTCTCTTTATCATCCATAGCTATTAGCCCTAGTAAATCCCAAAGGGCCATAGCTGAAAGCTGCCATTCAACTGTTCTCCTTAAGGTAGATTTTTTGAAGGAAGCAAGGGAACATATCCACGGCTTCTGTAGTTTTGTATCTTGGAAACTTCACCAATGCATTTTGAAATAAGAACTTTTCACTATGTTTCTGCTGGATGGAAACCAGAATTTCAGTACTGCCTATGTGAATATCAGTCACATAGTAGTTATTTGGATCAAGACTGCTTGTAGAACTGTAATATTTGTGCAAAGCAGGTTGGGGAGAAAATCCAAAAGTTGTCTGTTTCTTATGGGATAGAGTTTTTTGAGGGGACAGTGAATAGGAATGTCTACCTCACAAATGTCTGAGCACATGGTTATTTGCTTTCTGCCAGATTCCAAAAAGTCTTAAGTGACACAAAAAAATACTATCTCAATTTAAAGAGGGCTTTAATCTTTAAAGAGGGCTAGCAAATAATTTAAGGACTGGTTGAGACTACATAGTCTGTGATTGTGGGGACTACTCTCTGCCTCAGATCCTCTTTGGTAACATTCTGAACACAAAAATTTGAAGTGAATTTTAAGCCTATTATCATGGACATTACACTATTCATTACCACAAGGGAAATATTGCAACAAGAATTCCATTAATTGTGTTTTTCTTCATGAGTCTGTAAAAGGGTATGTAGTTCATGACCTGTAACTACATCATCTTCACAGGTTTTGTATTTCCAGGAAATATCAGTCATACTTTGGTGGCCATAGGCATTATTTTCTTCTCTTACCTTTTACATAGTAGACAAAGACAAACCATATTTCACCTAGAACTGAATTATTGTCTCAAATAACAAAAATAGGTACATGAGCATATGGAACCAGTTTAGCTGAAAGATTCTGAGGAAGGTGGAGGCTATAGAGAGGTGCCATCTGCTCAGAGGATTGTTTACATTTAAACAATTGCTTCATGAAAGGGTTTTTCCTTAAACAAAGCAGACCCTGTGAGTCTGAATTGAACCTTGGATGAAATAATGCATTCAAGGGAATATCAACTTCATTTGGTCTTTGACACAAAAGGAGTATTGGTATAGGCTGTCTCTCAATCTTGCCCAAGAATCCAAGTGGTCACTTGAGAAAAACGGGTATTAAAATGCCAGTACTAATCACCTGGGCTTTTTCCTCCACTGAAGATGATGGGAATTTTTGTTTGTTTGTTTTTCTCCATTGAAACATAAGACTACTCCTCTTAAGTAAATTCTGGTCAGGACCCACTTACTTAGTGGAGAAACGTATGTAAGACAATCTAATCTGTCAAAACCTTAAACAGGACAAGTTCACCATCTTATTTTTTTCTCATTGCAGAGCATAAATCCTGGTAATTTCACAACCTGTATATAGTGGATTAGGAAATCCTATGTATTTATCTCAGTTTAACACACTCACTTATTTGTCTCTTATCTCTTAGCAGTTTCAAGTATCTTACTTAAGGAACACTACTGTCAACTTTTTCTTGTCCTCTATAACCACATGTTTAGATTACAGTTTTTTGAAGGGATGTTAAAGATAAGAACTTTAAAATAAACTGTTTTTTATTAAAGACAAACAGCATTTCCAGTTTTATTTTTACTGTACTTTCATGATATTAAGTTCTTTTAGTAAGAGTATGTGAAAAGTGGCTTGTTTCATTCCGTAAGAAGTCTGGAGTGTTCCAGCATGATGTTTGTATTATTACAGAGTGAGGATTTCTGATAAATGTTGTCAATAGCTATTTCTTATTTGTAGAGATAAAGAAGCAATATCCACTATGTATTTTGTTAAAATTATATATATATATATGTATATATGTATATTTGGATAGGGATTGAAAACATTTAAAGACAGCAACATAGAAATCTTAATTGAAATAATGCCTCCTTTTCCCCATGAATTTATTAACTTCACCATACATCATTGAGGAAAGAATACGAATAAAATTGAAAATCACAATATTTGCTATAATGACAACTGTATCTAGCACTTACTTACCAGGCAGTGTTGTAAGGATTTTGGTGGGTAAGCTCATTTAATCTTCATGACAACCCTATGAGGTAGCTTTCATCACCTTCTTGTTGTGTAATTTGGTAAGATTCCAAATTCTCTCTCATTTCTCTAAATTTTCTGAGTCTTCTTTCCTTAGCCATAAGGAAGAACAGTAACATAAATATCATGTGATTGTTGTAAAGATTAAGTGATTAATGTAGGGTGACCTCATATTAGAGTATCTACAATGTAAATATTATTTAGAGTCATAATTACTTTAATTAATATTTAGAATACCAATCCAAAGCTTTTTAGTGTTCCAAAGATTCCTCACTTAATTTGACTCTTTAGGTACATTTTAATGACTTCTTACATTCTTTACTATAAAGCCATAATATTAGACCCAGTACTGGATGGATGTTATAAAATGAGATAATGGAGTTGCAAAGGTGATTTAATCTTGGCTAGCCCTGTGTTATAGGTTAAACTGGGTCCTCCTAAAATTTATATGTTGAAGTCCTGATTTTATTTCAGAATTTGACATTATTTGGAAATAAGGCTGTTGTAGATACTATTAGATAAGATAAGTTCATTAGGGTAGACACTAATCTGATTGGTGTCTTTATAAAAAAGGGAAATTTGGACACATGGAGAATCACATGTGAAGAGACAGAGGGGGAAGATGGCCATCTCCATCTTCTGAATAAGCCTGGAACAGACCCTTACCTCACAGCCCTTCAAACGAACTGAAATTGTTTATACCCTGATTTTGGAGTTCTAGCTTCCAGAACCATGAGACAATAAGTTTCTATTGTTTATGTCACTTGAGATTGTTATGATGGCCCTACCAATCTAATATACCCCCAGTCACAATCTACTCTTTCTTCATGTGATGAAGATACCTTCTGGGTACTTACCTTCAGATAAGGCTGGCTCTATCTCAGCTCTACCCATGGACATATGACCTTAGACTGGCCTATTATGGAAGCCTTAGTTATTGTTTCTATAATAGAGATTGACACATAACCCAAATGAGAATTAAATCTAAGATTTTTGTGGTGACACTATGAGAAAGAATTCATAATGTACTGTTATAGTTCACAGGTCAGCAAGTTTTGTTTTGTTTTGCTTTGACTTTTTATTATAAAGAGCCACATAATAGATATTTAAGGTTTTTTGACTCATATGGTCTCTATTGGAACTATTCACTGTCTTTGTAGTACAAAAGCAGCCATAGCCAATACATTAACCAATAAGTTTGGCTGTGTCCCAATAAACTTTATTTATAAAAACTAGTGTCAGATCAGATTTAGCCCATGGCTGTAGTTTTCTGACCTCTGTTACAGATAATAAAATATTAGTCTGAATCATCATGGTGTTACTAGAATAGGATAATGTCTTAAAAGAAGGTCAAAATAGGGGGAGGAGTCAAGATGGCGGAGAAGTAGCAGCTGAGACTACTTCAGGTTGCGGGAGATCAGCTAGATAGCTTATCTAAAGATTGCAAACACCTACAAATCCAACGGGAGATCGAAGAGAAGAAGAACAGCAATTCTAGAAACAGATAATCAACCACTTTCTGAAAGGTAGGACTGGCGGAGAAGTGAATCCAAAGCGACGGGAAGATAGACCGCGGGGGGAGGGGCCGGCTCCCGGCAAGCGGCGGAGCAACGGAGCACAAAAGCAGGACTTTTAAAAGTCTGTTCCGCTGAGGGACATCGCTCCAGAGGCTTAACTGGGGTGAAGCCCACGCAGGGCCAGTGTGGCCTCAGGTCCAGCAGGGTCACAGAAGGATCGGGGTGTCTGAGTGTCGCAGAGCTCGCAGGTATTAGAACAGGGAAGCTGGCTACAGAGACGGAGCCGAGGAGTGAGCTCACAGCTTGGGCTTACCTTGAACCGGTCGCAGGCTCGGTGAGCTCGGAGCGCAGCCGGAGGCCAGGCAGACGGGAGTAATTGGACGCTGTTCCCTGAGGGCGCACTGAGGAGTGGGACCCTGAGCTCTTGGCTCCTCCGGGCCGGAGACTGGGAGGCCGCCATCTTCATTCCCATCCTCCAGACTCTACGGAAAGTGCTCAGGGAACAAAAGCTCCCGAAAGCAAACCCGAGCGGATTACTCAGCCCGGCCCCTGGTAAGGGCGGTGCAACTCCGCCTGCGGCAAAGACACTTGAGAATCACTACAACAGGCCCCTCCCCCAGAAGATCAACAAGAAACTCAGCCAGGACCAAGTTCACTTACGAGTAGTGCAGTTTCAATACCAAGGAGAGCAGTGGAATTCCAGAGGAGGAGAAAGCAAAGCACGGAACTCATGGCTTTCTCCCCATGATTCTTTAGCCTTGCAGTTAATTTAATTTTTTTTTCTTTTTCAATTTTTTTCTCTTCTTCTGCCAAATTTTTTAAACTTTTACCCTTTTCTTTTTTAACGTTTTTTAACTAGTTTATCTAATATATATACATTTTTTCCTTTTTTATATTTTTTTCATTATTGGTTTTCTTTTTTTATTTGTTTCTTTTTTCTTTTTTCTTTCTTTTTTTTTTTTCTTTCTGAACCTCTTTTTATCCCCTTCCTCCCTCCCCCCTCACGATTTGGAATCTCTTCTGATTTGGCTAAAGCATATTTTCCTGGGGTTGTTGCCACCCTTTTAGTATTTTACTTACTCCTTCATATACTCTTATCTGGACAAAATGACAAGGCAGAAAAATTCACCACAAAAAAAAGAACAAGAGGCAGTACCAAAGGCTAAGGACCTAATCAATACAGACATTGGTAATATGTCAGATTTAGAGTTCAGAATGACTATTCTCAAGGTTCTAGATGGGCTCGAAAAAGGCATGGAAGATATTAGAGAAACCCTCTTGGGAGATATAAAAGCCCTTTCTGGAGAAATAAAAGAACTAAAATCTAATCAAGTTGAAATAAAAAAAGCTATTAATGAGGTGCAATAAAAAATGGAGGCTCTCACTGCTAGGATAAATGAGGCAGAAGAAAGAATTAGCGATATAGAAGACCAAATGACAGAGAATAAGGAAGCTGAACAAAAGAGGGACAAACAACTACTGGACCACGAGGGCAGAATTCGAGAGATAAGTGACACCATAAGACGAAACAACATTAGAATAATTGGGATTCCAGAAGAAGAAGAAAGAGAGAGGGGAGCAGAAGGTATATTGGAGAGAATTATTGGAGAGAATTTCCCCAATATGGCAAAGGGAACAAGCATCAAAATCCAGGAGGTTCAGAGAACCCCACTCAAAATCAATAAGAATAGGTCCACACCCTGTCACCTAATAGTCAAATTTACAAGTCTTAGTGACAAAGAGAAAATCCTGAAAGCAGCCCGGGAGAAGAAGTCTGTAACATACAATGGTAAAAATATTAGATTGGCAGCAGACTTATCCACAGAGACCTGGCAGGCCAGAAAGAGCTGGCATGATATATTCAGAGTACTAAACGAGAAAAACATGCATCCAAGAATACTATATCCAGCTAGGCTATCATTGAAAATAGAAGGAGAGATTAAAAGCTTCCAGGACAAACAAAAACTGAAAGAATTTGCAAACACCAAGCCAGGTCTACAGGAAATATTGAAAGGGGTCCTCTAAGCAAAGAGAGAACCTAAAAGTAGTAGATCAGAAAGGAACAGAAACAATATACAATAGCAGTCACCTTACAGGCAATACAATGGCACCAAATTCATATCTCTCAATAGTTACCCTGAATGTTAATGGGCTAAATGCCCCAATCAAAAGACACAGGGTATCAGAATGGATAAAAAAACAAAACCCATCTATATGTTGCCTACAAGAAACTCATTTTAAACCCGAAGACACCTTCAGATTTAAAGTGAGGGGGTGGAAAAGAATTTACCATGCTAACGGACATCAGAAGAAAGCAGGAGTGGCAATCCTTATATCAGATCAATTAGATTTTAAGCCAAAGACTATAATAAGAGATGAGGAAGGACACTATATCATACTCAAAGGATCTGTCCAACAAGAAGATCTAACAATTGTAAATATCTATGCCCCTAACGTGGGAGCAGCCAACTATATAAACCAATTAATAACAAAATCAAAGAAACACATCGACAATCATACAATAATAGTAGGGGACTTTAACACTCCCCTCACTGAAATGGACAGATCATCCAAGCAAAAGATCAACAAGGAACTAAAGGCCTTAAATGACACACTGGACCAGATGGACATCACAGATATATTCAGAACATTTCATCCCAAAGCAACAGAATACACATTCTTCTCTAGTGCACATGGAACATTCTCCAGAATAGATCACATCCTTGGTTCTAAATCAGGTCTTAACTGTTATCAAAAAATTGGGATCATTCCCTGCATATTTTCAGACCACAATGCTCTGAAGCTAGAACTCAATCGCAAGAGGAAATTTGGAAAGAACCCAAATATATGGCGACTAAACAGCATCCTTCTAAAGAATGAATGGGTCAACCAGGAAATTAAAGAAGAATTGAAAAAATTCATGGAAACAAATGATAATGAAAATACAACAGTTCAAAATCTGTGGGACACAACAAAGGCAGTCCTGAGAGGAAAATATATAGCGGTACAAGCCTTTCTCAAGAAACAAGAAAGGTCTCAGGTACACAACCTAACCCTACACCTAAAGGAGCTGAAGAAAGAACAAGAAAGAAACCCTAAACCCAGCAGGAGAAGAGAAATCATAAAGATCAGAGCAGAAATCAATGAAATAGAAACCAAAAAAAACAATAGAACAAATCAACGAAACTAGGAGCTGGTTCTTTGAAAGAATTAATAAGATTGATAAGCCCCTGGCCAGACTTATCAAAAAGAAAAGAGAAAGGACCCAAATAAATAAGATCATGAATGAAAGAGGAGAGATCACAACTAACACCAAAGAAATACAGACAATCATAAGAACATATTATGAGCAACTCTATGCCAACAAATTTGACAATCTGGAAGAAATGGATGCATTCCTAGAGACATATAACCTACCACAACTGAACCAGGAAGAAATAGAAAGCCTGAACAGGCCCATAACCAGTAAGGAGATTGAAACAGTCATCAAAAATCTCCAAACAAACAAAAGCCCAGGGCCAGATGGCTTCCTGGGGGAATTCTACCAAACATTTAAAGAAGAACTAATTCCTATTCTCCTGAGACTGTTCCAAAAAATAGAAATGGAAGGAAAATTTCCAAACTCATTTTATGAGGCCAGCATCACCTTGATCCCAAAACCAGACAAGGATCCCATCAAAAAAGAGAACTACAGACCAATATCCTTGATGAACACAGATGCAAAAATTCTCACCAAAATACTAGCCAATAGGATTCCACAGTACATTAAAAGGATTATTCACCACGACCAAGTGGGATTTATTCCAGGGCTGCAAGGTTGGTTCAACATCCGCAAATCAATCAATGTGATACAACACATTAATAAAAGAAAGAACAGGAACCATATGATACTCTCCATAGATGCTGAAAAAGCATTTGACAAAGTACAGCATCCCTTCCTGATCAAAACTCTTCAACGTGTAGGGATAGAGGGCACATACCTCAATATTATCAAAGCCATCTATGAAAAACCCATCGCAAATATCATTCTCAATGGAGAAAAACTGAAAGCTTTTCCACTAAGGTCAGGAACATGGCAGGGATGTCCGTTATCACCACTGCTATTCAACATAGTACTAGAAGTCCTAGCCTCAGCAATCAGACAACAAAAAGAAATTAAAGGCATCCAAATCGGCAAAGAAGAAGTCAAACTATCACTCTTCGCAGATGATATGATACTATATGTGGAAAACCCAAAAGACTCCACTCCAAAACTGCTAGAACTTGTACAGGAATTCAGTAAAGTGTCAGGATATAAAATCAATGCACAGAAATCAGTCGCATTTCTCTACACCAACAACAAGACAGAAGAAAGAGAAATTAAGGAGTCCATCCCATTTACAATTGCACCCAAAACTATAAGATACCTAGGAATAAACCTAACCAAAGAGACTAAGAATCTATACACAGAAAACTATAAAGTACTCATGAAAGAAATTGAGGAAGACACAAAGAAATGGAAAAATGTTCCATGCTCCTGGATTGGAAGAATAAATATTGTGAAAATGTCTATGCTACCTAAAGCAATCTACACATTTAATGCAATTCCTATCAAAGTACCATCCATTTTTTTCAAAGAAATGGAACAAATAATCCTAAAATTTATATGGAACCAGAAAAGACCGCGAATAGCCAAAGGAATATTGAAAAAGAAAGCCAGAGTTGGTGGCATCACAATTCCGGACTTCAAGCTCTATTACAAAGCTGTCATCATCAAGACAGCATGGTACTGGCACAAAAACAGACACATAGATCAATGGAACAGAATAGAGAGCCCAGAAATAGACCCTCAACTCTATGGTCAACTAATCTTCGACAAAGCAGGAAAGAATGTCCAATGGAAAAAAGACAGCCTCTTCAATAAATGGTGTTGGGAAAATTGGACAGCCACATGCAGAAAAATGAAATTGGATCATTTCCTTACACCACACACGAAAATAGACTCAAAATGGATGAAGGACCTCAATGTGAGAAAGGAATCCATCAACATCCTTGAGGAGAACACAGGCAGCAACCTCTTTGACCTCAGCCGCAGCAACATCTTCCTAGGAACATCGCCAAAGGCAGGGGAAGCAAGGGCAAAAATGAACTATTGGGATTTTATCAAGATCAAAAGCTTTTGCACAGCAAAGGAAACAGTTCACAAAACCAAAAGACAACTGACAGAATGGGAGAAGATATTTGCAAACGACATATCAGATAAAGGGCTAGTGTCCAAAATCTATAAAGAACTTAGCAAACTCAACACCCAAAGAACAAATAATCCAATCAAGATTGGATTATTGGCAGAAGACATGAACAGACATTTCTGCAAAGAAGACATCCAGATGGCCAACAGACACATGAAAAAGTGCTCCATATCACTCGGCATCAGGGAAATACAAATCAAAACCACAATGAGATACCACCTCACACCAGTCAGAATGGCTAAAATTAACAAGTCCGGAAATGACAGATGCTGGCGAGGATGTGGAGAAAGGGTAACCCTCCTACACTGTTGGTGGGAATGCAAGCTGGTGCAACCACTCTGGAAAACAGCATGGAGGTTCCTCAAAATGTTGAAAATAGAACTACCCTATGACCCAGCAATTGCACTGCTGGGTATTTACCCTAAAGATACAAACGTAGTGATCCAAAGGGGCACGTGCACCCGAATGTTTATAGCAGCAATGTCTAAAATAGCCAAACTATGGAAAGAACCTAGATGTCCATCAACAGACGAATGGATAAAGAAGATGTGGTATATATATATACAATGGAATACTATGCAGCCATCAAAAGAAATGAAATCTTGCCATTTGCGACAACGTGGATGGAACTAGAGGGTATCATGCTTAGCGAAATAAGTAAATCGGAGAAAGACAACTATCATATGATCTCCCTGATATGAGGGAGAGGAGATGCAACATGGGGGGTTAATGTGGTAGGAGAAGAGTAAATGAAACAAGTTGGGATTGGGAGGGAGACAAACCATAAGTGACTCTTAATCTCACAAAACAAACTGAGGGTTGCTGGGCAGAGGGGGGTTGGGGGGTGGGTTATGGACATTGGGTAGGGTATGTGCTATGGTGAGTGCTGTGAAGTTTGTAAACGTGGAGATTCACAGACCTGTACCCCTGGGGGGGGGAAAAAATATATATATATATATATATATGTTTATAAAAAATAAAATTATAAAAAAAAAAGAAGGTCAAAATAGGGAAAAGTAGATCTGAGAGATAAAGATTCCTAAAGATATTGTGCCAGAGTGAAGCAAGAATGTGAACATGTGGTTTTAAGACCCAAATAATTTTCTCTTATATTTAAACCTTCTTAGCTGGGTGGAGTTCTAATACATTAAATAAAACTTCCCATACAGTGCAAATACAAAGGTAGAACTCAATAATAACTTCTCCTGCCTTGGGGGCAACTGTAACTAGTAGACACTTAAGAAAGTACTCTTTTTTAAAAGTAATAGTATATTCAGGAGTAAAATATTACCGATAAGCAGAGTCAATGAAACAAAGCTGAAATGGTTATGCATCTTCATTCTTCCCACTCTCTCCCTTCTCAATTGCTGAAACTGTCTTTCTAAACACCTTCCACCTTGACTATAACTGGTTCTATTTACTTCATAAAGAGGAGATATCCAAAGAAATTAATTTCCTTAATGTTGTACTATCAGCTTTCCTTTTACTCACTGTATGGTTCAAAGAAAGAATTTATCATTGTCCTACTTTTTGTGGTTACAGTGTTCTCAAAGATGAAGTAGAATCTGCCTAAAGACTTTAACATTGATCTTTGCAGAAGAGAATAAGAGAGTGGAGATCCCCAAAACATGTTTCCCTTATCTGAGAAGGATCAATGTTAGGGACTAATTGGAAAATACTTTTAATACATTTTTAAAGTTTTGAAAATATTGGAGCTTTTATGTAATTCCCTTTATTTCACCCTTACAGAATTTTGATTGGAATAACAAGATAGTCTTTCAGAAGAATCTTTTCAGGTTGACCTATTGACTGAACACTGTATATTAATTCATTTATTCAGTCAGTCTTGTATGAATATTAAAAATTGTGAAGTTTTCATTAAATGTACAGTATTTCTGAGAGATTCTGAATTTGAATTTAGGCTCTGAGGCTATATTATATAGTGTATACTGGTCAACCCATCAGCCTTTGCATTAGTATTTCTAGATCCTATTAAAAAGAAAAAAAGAAGAAGTTCTTATAGATTTTATCATCTTTGGTATTTAATTATGTAAATAAACAAACAAATAAAAGTCAAAACTTTTTTAATGTACAAGCCTAATTTTAGACGGGATAGGGGAAGGGAATAGAAAGAATATAGATCCTATCAATCTCACTCTGAACACAGGCCAAAAATAATTCATGGGGATATATAAGAAAACCACCAGTACTTCCAAGCCCAGAGCACAGTGTATTTGAGAAACAAGGAAAAGGAAGATCAGATCTGTTTGCTCAATGCCACCATTTCACATTTTCTGATTTGAGACTACATTACTATCTGAGAAGATTTTCCTACATGAGTAGTCAACTCATCCACTTCTCTTCCTCTAAAATTAGAAGGATCATTTTTTTTTCTATGGGAAATCTTTTCTTTTCATGAGATTTTAAAATCGCTAACACAATGGAAATGTTCTTCAGTACATCTTTATCTTCCAAGAATATCGTATTTCATGATTTTATAACCATGATGGAAGAGAACAATATGGAGTTAGTGTTTCAATTTCTTCTGACAGTACAGCTAGCTCTAAAAGCCAAGCTACTAAAAGGACTGGAATAGAACTTTTTTCATACTGTGAGCCTGGAATCCAAATACTGGGTATCATCATATTTTCAATTATGATTTATAAGGTTAAAGACACACACAAGTGAAGTTTACAGGAGTGCATGCTCCTGTGTGTGATGTTGAATTCTGGGGATCAGACACAATGTCTGCATCTCTTTCTTAATAAAAAAAAAAATGCAGATTAAAAAATAGAAACCATAAAAACCATGAGTTACAGAACGTCTAATATATGAGTGACTTTAAACCTGTTCATTTTTGTTTGTTTGTTTTTTGTCTTAAACCAACTCAAAGTTTGAAATAAAAGTAAATTAATTTCAAATGTTGGCACTGTCATATTAGAATACAATTACTCAAATATTCCTTGCATAGTACAGAAATAGACTGCTCAAGAAATTTGAACTCTCTGTGATATTTGTACACAAATGATACAGCTACATAGACAAATGGGAAGAAAATCACTAAAAATCATAAAACGTTGTCTTAATCAATAGGGATGTATTGTCTTCCTTAATTTTTTGGGCAGCTGCTAATCAATTTTTTGATTAGAGAGGGTGGCTACCAAGGAACTATGTCCATTCAAAATTTTCCTTAGAACCTTGGTATTCCCTGAAAAATCTCATGGACCTCTATGATACTACAAAATACAAACTGAAAACTACTCTCCTAGTAAAAAGAAGAGAAGGATTTCTAAATATAGG
The DNA here is from genome assembly GCF_010015895.1 of Lontra canadensis. Taxonomy (NCBI): domain Eukaryota; kingdom Metazoa; phylum Chordata; class Mammalia; order Carnivora; family Mustelidae; genus Lontra; species Lontra canadensis. The sequence continues at coordinate 52,226,942 of NW_022630995.1, forward strand.
AATGCTTGTGTTGAAATCCATGCTCAACCATATCCTCATTTGTGAGAACTTACATCTTTGATTTCTTTTTAATCTGCATAGTGAGAAGAACAATCCCACCTTGCAAGGTCAGTGGAAGAATTTGAAATGATCTTTATGTGGTACAAATTCATTGTGAGATATTTATTTCTACTTTCTTCTCTGTATTAGTCCCTTCTTTTCTTTCATGCAGGCTCTTTCTTTTTAAGTCTTTGCATCTGTAATATTTACAGGCAGAAAGCTAAAGCTGTTTGAAATCAATGGTGCTTCTTCCCTTTTGCAAAAAAAAAAAAAAAAAAATTCCTAAGCCCTCTGAAGATGAAATAAGTCTTGTATCCTGGAGATAGGAAAGGTAACAGTTATGTGGACCACAGAAATGTGGAAGGAGAGATTCCCAGGGGCTGGGAAATGGAAGAGGTTAGTTGGAAATACCCCAGCAGGATATAGCAGTACCCATACATAGTTCACCAGATCTAAAGACCTGTGCCTTTTCAAAGATTCTGATAACTGTGGTTTGCTAAACCATAAAGAATCATGAGCTATGGAACAAGGGTGTCATAACAGAAACAAAGATGGACAAAAGACCTTTAAAAAAAAAGATTTATTTATTTTGGGGTTAGTAATGGCGGAGGTATAGAATTTCAAGCAGACTCCCTACCGAACATGGAGCTGATGTGAGGCTTGATCTCAGGACCCATTAGATTACCTGAGCCAAAGTCAAGTCAGATGCCCAATCTACTGAGCCACCCAGGTGTCCCAGGACAAAAAACCTTTAAGTAGAAAAAACTACAAGATTTTTTTAGCTATGCATAAGAACCTGAAATCTTAGCCTGTCTCATGGTGAAAGGGAATTCCAGTTATAACTGTCTTCGAGATTTTAGTCAGTTACACATGCTAGACTCAGATCATTTTTTAAATTGAATAAGAGAAAAAAAATTACGAAATTTCTAGTTCACCTGAATTTATTTTATTTTATTTTTTAAAAGATTTTATTTATTTATTTGACAGAGAGAGATACAAGTAAGCAGAGAGGCAGGCAGAGAGAGAGGGGGAAGCAGGCTCCCCGCTGAGCAGAGAGCCCAATGCGGGGCTCAATCCCAGGAATCTGGGATCATGACCTGAGCCAAAGGCAGAGGCTCAACCCACTGAGCCACCAAGGTGCCCCTAGTTCACCTGAATTTATAAACAAAAAAATTTTTCAACTACGTACTTAAAACTCCTAGCCTAGTGTCAGATTCATAGGTGGTATTAAAAAAAAGCTCATCAGGGGCGCCTGGGTGGCTCAGTGGGTTAAGCCTCTGCCTTGGAGTCAGGTCATGATCCCAGAGTCCTGGGATTGAGCCCCATAGTGGGCTCTCTGCTCAGCAGGGAGTCTGCTTTCCCCTCTCTCTCTGCCTGCCTCTCTGCCTACTTGTGATCTCTCTCTGTCAATTAAATAAAATCTTTAAAAAAAAAAAAGCTCATCAATTTAATTCAGGTTATAAAATGCTGATACTAAGACAAAAGTAGTTCAATTACAATAACTAACACATGCCTAGAACACAACTATATTCAATAAATACAGTAAAATTAATAAAGGAGGCAAAGGAAGCACACTGAATTAAAGTAATCATGGCAAATACTTAAATCTACATATAAAGCCTTCTTTACTTGCATTCTTTACATCCTTATTAATTCATATAGATATAGTAGATATTCATTTATTTTTTGTTTTATTTAATAAATGTTTATTGATCATATACAATGTGCCAAGCACTGTTTTGGGCATTAATAGTCACAACATTGAAAAGAGAAATAAGATTCAGCCTTCTTGGACTCTACATTTCAAGGGAGGAATGAATTATTGAGGAATTTGTGTTCAGCTGCTCATAGCAGAGGCTCAACTAAATTCACAAGGACTTGTTAATTAGTACAAAAACAATCAAGATTTAGGTAGACCAGAGCCCACTTACATGGTTGTTTTATACCATCTGCTTCTCCATTGTAGCATATGGCTTCCATTCTCAAAGTCACCTCATAGTCATTGAGCGCTGTTGGAGCTCCAGCTATCATGTGCCTATTTTAGGGATGGAAAAGGGGTAGAAAGTCAATAAATAATCACTTTTGTGGAGACCCAGTTCTCCCTTGAATAGCTTTCCTGAGAGTCCAGCCCCAGATTTTTGCTTGCATCTCATTAGCCAGGAGTTGGTCATGGCCATATTAGCAGCAAAATGTACTGAGAAATGGAGTCTTCTATTTAAAAGTACCGCTGTGCTGATTAATTAGATATTTGGAAGAAGAAGGAGAGAATAGCTATTGGTTGGCAACTAGCAGTTCTTGACATTATGAGAATGATATTCAACCACAAATGAATGTATAATATGTCATGTGGCCAAAAATGATAGAAAAAAATGAAGCAATGTCAGAGGATAGAAAGTGATTGGGTTGCCTTTTTCAGATGAGTTATCACGGAAGACTTCTCTCAAGTGGTGGCATTTGATCAGAGTCCTAAAGGAAGTATACATATTAACTACAAATTTATTTGCAGGAAGAGTATTCTAATCAGGGGAATAAACAGATGCAAATTTCATGAGGCAGGAGCTTAGTAGCTAGAATAGGAATGGGTTACATACAAGATTGTGTGTGTGTGTGTGTGTGTGTTGTGTTGTCTTGGATAAAGATGGAGGCAGCTAGAAAGAAGATGAAAAAGCATAAACATTTTACATTTTGTCTCTTCACCCTTAAAATAATAGTAAGAGTTAAAAATTATCAAGTGTTTTTCATGCATCTGGCAGTATATGCTTTTTAATGAATATTCTTACTTAATTCTTACAAGTCATTTACATTGGGTATTATTGTTAACCAATATTTTACAGATGAGAAAACCAAAGCACTTAGGTTAGCTAATTGCCTAAGTTTACATAACCAATATATGACCTAGTAGGGATATAAACCCAGGCACTCCATCTTGAAGGTCAATTTTAACACCCATGCCATACTACCATCCTGGTATTCCATAGGACGTATTTCATTTTGAGCACATCCTTTGGTGTCACCTAATACCTAGTGTAGGTCTGGCTTAGAGTAGGGCCCTTGTTCATCCTGTATTCACGTTTTTATCTATTTATCCAATTTTTAGGGTGAGTTTCTTTCAAAGAACCCAGAACACTCGCTATAGACATAAACATGGAGAGAGAGCATCATATATCTGCCTTTAGTTTATGAAACATGAGAAGTATAAGGAGAGTCATTGGGGTCTGGTGATTTGGAATGAGTGAGAGCAATTGACCAAAGTATCTGTGCCAGCCCCATCCCTTCCAACTCCAGTGTAGCTTGTTAATAATGATCATTAGCATCCCAAATGTTAACAATTTTCAAGCATCTGCTCAGGTGAGATGAATTGAATCAGGCTCTTGGTCTAATACTTGGTAACTTCATATCCTTAGGTAAGTATTATGGATTGAATTTTGTCCCACAGAAGAGGACATCAGAATGTGACCTTTTTGGAAATAGGGTCTTTAGGTAATTGAGTTAAAATGAGGTTATTAGTGTGGGTCTTAATCCAATATGACAGGCGTCTTTATAAAAAGGCAAAATTTGGACAGAGACAGATACGCAGAGAGAGAAAATGATGTGCAGACACACAGGGAGAAGATGGACATGCTACAGTAATGATGCTTCTACAAGCCAGAGATTGCTAAGAGTTGCTGGCAAATACTGGAAGCTAGAGGAGCACAGAGCAGTTCTCTCCTGGAACCATCTGAGAAAGCATGGCCCTGCAGATATTTTGACTTCTAACTCTAGCCATTAGAATTGTAAGACATTGTTTTACGCCACTCAGTTTGTGCTACTTTGTTCTGGCTAAGTAGGAAAATAGTATATTAAGTTATTTAACTTCTACCCATCTCTGTTTCTTTACCAGAGGACTGGAGATTATGAATTTTTCTGCACTGTCCCATAAGTAGTTAACTGTCAAAAAAATTATTTTGAAAGTGAAGGAAGTAAGTCATGCATACATATATTACTTCCCTCCCCTCCTGGGTGTTGACTTCTTAAATGGTATACATAAAGAACTTTGTGTAGCAGCAAGTCTTGAAACGGGTCAGTTCTCTTTAATCATCTCATTTTCTTTCCCATAGACTTTCTTACCTTTGCCTTAAATAATGTGTTCCACTGCTGTTGGGTTGATATTCTGAAGAGCAGGAAAAATTATCCTTGATATTTCTTCTTTGCTATTTACGAAAAAAAAATAAAGGTGAATATATAATTGCTGGATTGTGAGTCTACAGACCTGGGTTCTAGTCTTGGATCTGTCCTTTCAAATATGTGACCTCAGGAAAGTCCTTCCCTTCCTCTAGCTTCCCTCCTTGTCCATTGAGAAGCTTGTACTGTCAAATCTCTGAGATTCCCCTTCATCTTGAAAGCTCACTCTAACATCCCTAATTTTTAAGTATGTGATTCTCTGGTTTTTTAGTTAAAATTTTAATCCTTAATGTAAGGCAGACCTTCATGAATTGTGTAAAAGTTAACATTTTTTCCAATATTTTGTGTTCACACTTCCACATGACCACCTTGAGGACTCAGTCCCTGATCTGGTATCTGGCATTTATTCCTGACTCTTGAGAGCCTACAGCTTGTGCTGTCTTTCATCTATCCACTATCAAAACATCTAGAAAGGATAAAATTGTTTAGAGAAGCAATAAACACCAGAACTTGAGTGGATCACTCTCTCATTTTGTAAAAGAAAGGTAGAAATCTTCAGAACTGGATCCAGAATTCTCATTTTCTGACTTCTAGTCCTGGGCTTTATAGTTCCTGTGCTATTTCTTTCAGGAAGGGTTCTCTAATGATGAATTTATCTCATCCAATTAGACATTTACTGCTTTCCAAGGTTTCCAAGTCAGAGCTAGATAGAGATTGAACTAAGTTACTGATTATATCTGCTCTAATGTGTAGGGCTTGGAAAGGCTATTTACTCACCACAGTCCTGGTTCCCTACTATGGTAATAGTAGGCCTTTTGATGACATGTTCCAAATTTATTATGTTTCCTAGAGGAGTAAAGAGAAGGATGATAACTTAAAAGAAAATATGGAAGCACATTAGCATATATGTAATCTGTTCATAGCTCTCCTCGATTAAACTAGTCTTAATAACTGCAGCATAAAGTAGGTTTTTATTTAGCATGGCATATGTGCAATGATTTGAAACCTAACTGTTCAATCTAATTTTTCTTTTATTTCTTATATGCATCCTTATTTTTTTTTTCAAATCTTCAAAATAGTCTTTATTCTACATTTTTAGTATAAAAAATCCACAAGTTAAGTGCACCACAGTGTAGAGAGAGACATAACAACGCTGAACTTCCATAACAGTCAATGGTACAGTCAAACATCACATGGACAGAACACAAAATTTAGATGAACTGAAATTATAAAATAATATAAAATCCAATTTCAGAAAACAAAAATCAAAATATTAAGGATCCCTGAAATATTCTTAACCCTAATGAGATTTTACTGGACTCATGTCATTTTGTAGTGAGGGACTCATAATATGACCCCATTAAACTATACTGAACTACTTACATTTCTAGAATAGATCATTGAATTATATGCTCTTGTGTCTTGATGATATGGTTCCTTGTGCCTGGTACTTCGTTTCTTGGTTTGTCTACCTAATAAATTTCCACTCACTCTTAAAGACCTAACCCAAAAACTTATTATGCCAAACCTTTTCTGTAGAACTCAAATAGAGGTCACCTCAGTTTTTTGTAGCTCCGGGGTACTCAACACTTACCTCTATTATGATCTGTACCATACTGTATTAAAATAATTTTTATGGACATCTATGTGGCTCTATCAGTAAAGCTTCTGACTCTTGATTTATACTCAGGTCATGATCTTAGGATCAGGGGTTTGTCCAGTGCAGGCACTGAGCCCCGTGTTGGGCTAGATACTCAGTTCGGAGTCTGCTTGGTATTCTTTCTTTTTCTGCTTTCTTTCTATTTATTCTAAAATAAATAAATAAATCTTCAAAAAATAATTTTTATATCTGAGTCTACCCTTTGAAAATTGTAAATTCACTAAAGGCTAACTTTATGTCTTATTCAGCCTTGTTATTCCTTATTGCTTAGTCTAATACACAGATTAGAGTAAGTTTTCCTCAAATAGATGTTGAATGAATGATGGATGGAAGAAGTACAAACAAATCCAGATATACAAAAGGAGATTGAAATTAGGAGAAAACACAATGATGTCTCTTTTCTTCAAATCTAAAGACCACTTTTCCCATCTCCCACCTCCACCAACTAGTTCTAACAACACTTTACAGATCACAGACTGTTTGTAGAACTCCTTTTGGGAGGTTTGGTTTGCATTTACTGATGGAAGCTAAATCTGAAAAGGGTTAATATAGAGATATTGATACTACTGATTGGATATTGTACTTAGGTAGATTATGATGTTAGGGAAAAATGAATGTCTGTATTGCATTTAATGGTTTAACAATGTTACAGGTTAACTGGATAATAGTTTTTGGGTTAGATTACTCCAGTTCACTGGCAAGCTAAATTGAACCATGTTCAGAATTGAGCTGGTTTTGGAAAGTATTTGTTGTCAGAGATTCCTCTATACTCTGGTGCTTTCTGACACTTGATGATTATAGTAGTTTTTCCTCCCCCCCCCAATCCCGCCCCAGGGTAAAATGATGAAATTAGTACAAAAACATTTTTAGGGGGGATGCACTAGAAAGTGAGTGTAGAAGAGGGGATGCTCTATGAGTTGGGTTTATTATGCACTATTTCCTATTTGGAATGTGAAAGAAGGGATGGGAGGGGAACCATTTATAAACAGGGATGACCATTTAAAAATATGAGGTTATTTCCTGTAATTGTACTATGCCAAGGCCCAAGGCAAGTTCATGCAAGTCTTATTTCACCAGAAATGAATTGGGATTCATGGATTATTATGGCTCCTAAGATTTTATGACCACAAAATAAAAATTTTAATTACCTGAATTGATCTTGATATATGTTGGCTATGGGGAACTGAATGTATTCATTCACTCAAATGGTAAGAAGAATTTTTTGAGAATTCTACTTTTGTTTGGAATTAGAAATGCATAGATGAAGGAAGAAAGATACCCTTACATTTCTTATAGTTTAACTTGAGAAAACAGTCATATTTACAAAGGCACAGTATAAGATGGAGCATATTATTAAGAGATAAGAGTGAAAGGCTTTTTTGGTCAGTAGATGGAGCGTGTGATTTTTCCTCCATGGATGTTCTAAAGAAGGGTCAGAGGATGTGATATATGTGATGGGCTTTGAAGGATGAATAAGAAAATGCAAGAATGACATTACCAAATTGAGAAAAGTGTGTGCCTTATCATCACATCTGAATATTGTCACCATTTCTGTTCACAGTGGTTATGATTCATTGAATCAAGTTGGAAATAGTTTAAACTTTTCCTCCTGTCACCAGGGCATGCTAAACTCTAATTCCTCAGGGATGGCATAGCTCCCAGGGTAAAGAACCTTAATTTCAAAACAGAAAACATATGCTTAGAATCCAGGTTACAGTGGCAGCATCAGCGTATCATTCCTGGGATAAACTGAGAAAACAGGAAACATCAATTTGTTGTTGTTATTATTATTATTATTATTGCTACTATTAAGATTTAGTTAGTTTTTATTTAAATTCAAGTTAGTTAACATATAGCATAATTTTAGTTCCAGTAGCAAAATTTTGTGATTCATCACATACATACAACACCTGACGCTCATCACAGGAAATGCCTTCTTAATATTCTTCGTATTCATCACCCATTTAACCCATTCCCCCACTCACCTTCTGTCCAGCAACCCTTACTTTGTTCTCTGGAGTTAAGAGTCTATTTTAGGATTTACTTGTCTCTCTCCCCTCCTTGTTTATCTGATTCATTCCTTAAATTCCACGTATGAATGAATATCATATGGTATTTCTCTTTCTCTGTCTTTCTCTGACTGACTTATTCTGCTTAGCATAATACTCTCTAGCTCCATCTATGTTGTTACAAATAGCAAGAATTTATTCCTCTTTATGGCAAGTAATATTCCATGGCATGCATATATGCCCCATCAGATGTATATACCTATGTATGTATATGCATATATATTTATATATGCCACATCTTCTTTATCTAGTCATCAATTGATGGGTATTTGGATTCTTTCCATAATTTAGCTACTATAGATAGTGGTGCTATAAACATCATCAGGGTGCATGTGTCCCTTCGGGTCAATATTTTTGTATCCTTTGGATAAATACCCAGGAGTGCCATTGCTGGATCATGGAGTAGTTCTAATTTTAACTTTGTGAGGAACTTCCATACTGTTTTCCAGAGTGGCTTCACCAGTTTTAATTCCAACCAACAGTATAAGAGGGTGCCTCTTTCTCTACATCTTTGCCAACAATTGTTGTTTCCTGTGTTGCTAATTTTAGGCATTCTGACCAGTGTGAGGTGATATCTTATTGCAATTTTGATCTGCATTTCCCTAATGATGAGTGGCATTGAGCATCTATCTGTGCATGTGTCTGTTAGTATAAGTATCACATAATCATTTCCAAAAAGGAAAATTTTAAGAATGAAAGGCAGAGTTATTACTAAACCATGGGGGTGTAGACTGGGTCAGACAACTAGGTGTTAGGTATCTCGTCACTCTAGTGTCAAAGAACCAGAATGAAGAGGCAAGAATTTGCAGACCAATGAGAGCAATCTGAACCTAATTTAAGAAGAGGATGAAGACCCTCTCAACCTAAGGATAATTCAACCACATCAGTTAAGATTTAACAGTTATTCTTCATTGTGTTTGAACTAGACACTGAAATCTATGATTGTCCTTTGAAGTTCTGTGCAAATAAACATGTAGAAAAAAAATCTCATTTTGTTTCACTTGAGTGTGATTTTAGTCATTACTGATGAATTATTTTACCATTTTCATAAGGTGTCAAGATAAAAGCTTCAGCAAAACATCTCAGTGTAGCTGTGTAGAAGGCTATCTTAGTGATACTCATGACTGGGATTACTGTGGGATGTAGTATGCATTCACATTCATTCCTTTCTCCTTGACCTTTCAGGGTTGTGGACAAGTATAAGAAGCATGTATATAAGAGAAGCCAGTGAAACCTATTAACTTGTAAAATCTGTAACAAACATTTTTTCCAGTAACAATGGCTATCAAAAATGCACATGTGAGAGTAGCAATCTTAAGCTTTTCTAAAAACTCCCATTATCTGGGAACTATAATCATCCTAGGGGACTAGCAACAGAAAAGTTTCATTAGAATATGGAGCAACAGAACCTCTACCTCTTTGGTAGAATTGTTTATTTTACAACTTGTTTCTAAAGTTTTTGACATTATCTTCTAAAACCGAACATAATCATACTCTACTCCCCAGCAAAATGTTTACATATAGGCATACATAGATTTGTATATGGATTTGAATATGGATATAGATATTACTATATAGATAGATTCATAGATAGATGGCCAGATATATCTCTAGCAGAAATATGGGTTTACTAAAACATGAATGAAAATGTTTATGGCAGCTTTATTTGCAGTAGCATCAAAATGAAAACAACCCAAAGAAACAATTGTATACGCATTAAATAAAATATTATACAGAAGTGATAATGAACAAAGTATTTTGCTACATGCAGTAGTAAGGAAGAATCTCACAAGCATATTGTTGAATGAATAAGTCAGGCACAGAGGAGTGAGTGTATACTGTAATATTCCAGTTATCTTTAGTTTAAAATTAGCAAGAAAAAACTGATATGTTAGAAGTCATATGATACCTGGGGTTTTATTTCTTGATTTATATGGTGCTTTTATGTCTACACTGCAAAAATTCATTAATCTGTATCTTTAGAATTGTCACACATTTCTATATATATGCTGCATTTCAAGAAAGATTTATTAAAGTTTTTTTAAAAAATAAAAACAAATGTAGGTATATCTCATTTTTATTTTTATAAAAAACATTTCTGTATATATATCCATATGGAATGACATTCATCAAGTATTCTCTGTTGTAGATGCTAGGATTTTTAGTGTTTTTTTTTGTGTGTGTGTGTCTGTGTATGCTTTTTCTTTGCACGTTTCTGTACTGACTATTGTTTTCAAGACAAACATATCATTTTACTAAAATTTTATTTACACAAAAGATCAACAGGAATAGTGTTTTATGTACATGCCATAGGTGAAAAAAGAAATTCTAGATTTAAAAACTGTATTACTTATTTCAAGTTGTGAACTCCATGAAGTAAGGAATCATTATTAATTTTTAATTTTTTTTTTTTTTTACTCATTGCTAGAATCATAGTGCTTTCTAACAGTGTCTGCTGTACAGGAGGCACCCAAGTAATATTTATTGAAGGACAGGAAAAAGATCCCCATCCTACAATTTTTTTACAGCTTGAAAGCTCTTTTATTATTATTATTATTGTTATATTCAATTAGCCAACATATAGTATAATTTTAAAGTCATTAGCAGTGACTCCTGGTGTCACCCTTGTTTGATAACAAGAAGACAGATACATAAAAATTCCTTATTTGTTCCAAAGCCCAACTTAACTATTTCAGAAGGTGATTTCCATTTTTTTTCTTTTTACAAACCTTTATAAAAACCAAATAAATGCCGATTTCACGGAAAAAGTGGAGAACTGGGGTTCAGGAAACCGTTAAGCAGCAGGCTAGCATTGCAAGTCCCTCTTGGGATCCAAACTGGATCATCTGTAGAGTAGGGAATGAAAACAGAATGCCATTTGTTGAGGTAATTGCTATGTGATTTTATATCTGCATGTCATTGCTCATAAATTGTTTATAGACTACTAAAGTTTTTTTTTTTTTCAAGATTTTTATTTATTCATTTGAGAGAGTCTCTCTCTCAAGTGACAGACAGACAAAGTATGAACAGGAGGAAGGGCAAAGATAGAGAGAGAGAGAGAGAGACAAGCAGACTCCCCACTAAGTGAGGAGCCCAGTGCAGGGCTTGATTCCAGGACCCTGTGACCATAAAACAAGCTGAAGTCACATGCTTAACTGACTGAGCTACCCAGGTACCCACCACTAAAGTTTTTTGTTTTTGTTTTTTTGCAGGTACACAGTGAAGCCTCTTTGCTCCTATGTCAAAGGTAAGGAATTGCCTTATGTATTAACTCTCATGTATGATGGTGGATTACTTTCACAGAAAAAGGAGCGACAGATTTTGTAAATATATTTACTCGTCATCTTTAATCTGCAGGAACTATTTCTAGTTCAGTCTTCATAAGAATAAACATCACCAAAATTTGCATTTATTATACAAAAAGAGTTGATATTCAGGGATTTTTAAAAACAAAAGTCCAGTTTTACCTATGAAGAATCAGACAGCTCTTTGAAAAAATGGTGTTTGAGAAACATGAAGTCTCTTTTGAAAATGTTCATCTATATTCTCCCAAAGTAAAATTACTTTGAGTTTCTCCGTAGTGAGGAATTTTCCTCTCTTTAAATCCATAAACCATAAACAGTTAATATAGTTAGGGAATGCTCTAAAATGGGTCTATCAATATATATGTTTTACTTTAAAGTAAAAAACTCTTACGATTTCAAATCTTCATGTGTACCTCAGCCCTGAGGGCTAAGAAAACAATATTTCATTTAATACAATATAAAAAGTAAATATTAGGTATAGAGATGAAATTTTCTCATAACCGAATAGGTAAGGAATGTTGAACCATAGTAGTGGTGGGACTTGGGTTCTAATTTAGTTCAATCCCTAACCATTTATATGACGTTAGACAAGCCATACTATAGCAGGTTCAACAGGGAATGGGACAAACTACATAAACAATTTTTCCAAGGAGGTTTGTATCAAAGACATACATATTGATTCTATGGCTGGGAGGTGAAAGGGATCAAGTAGGTTTATAGTTTTAAGGTAGGAAATTTTACAATACTGAAATTTTACTGTATTATAAAAAGGCTTGTGAAAGTAAGGTTGAGGGAGAGAAATGTTGATGAAGACATAAGAAGGGTGATTGCAACAACAAAGTCCTCAGAACACATGAGAGAAATATCTTAATAGGGCCAGATTTGAAATTATTCCTTTAATAAATACTACCTAAAGATGAAAATTTGGAATGCCCTGATAGGCAAAGAGCTCAGTGAAACTGAAGCTGAATTAAAGTTAAGAGAACACAAAATATATAGTGAAAAAAGGAAATTATAATATCCTCCATATGCTCATAAACAATTTTAGATATGTGGTCTTTAACATTCAGTTGTATGTGTTTAAAAACCTGTTTTACCTTATCATTTTTTTTCCTTTTCTAATTCTATTTGTGTTTTGAGTAATTATTATTAAATGTAGCCAACAGTCAACAGAAGGTAGAATAAAAAGATTGGAGTTTACATAGACATCCTTTCTTCTAGTGAGAAATGAGGTACGACCTGGGTTTGGCCAGCAATTTTAAGTTGCCACCTTGATATAAAAATCACTTCTGAAAATATCAAATGAACATGATGTTGGATACATTAATTTTATTTATTTATGATTATGTTTATTTTTATTTATTTTCTTTTAGAGAGAGAGAAAGAGAGAATGGGGGGAGGGGCAGAGGGTGAGAGAGAGAGAGAATCTAAGAAGTCTCCATGCTTAGCACAGAGTCCTGCAGGGGGATTGATCTCATGACCCTGAGATCATTTCTTGAGCTAAAATCAAAAGTCAGATGCTTAACTGACTGAGCCACCCAGCCATCTCTGGATACATTAATTTTAGATCCCACATTTCATTGGGAAATTAGTTCTTGGTCAGAGACAATGTTTTGTGAGAAACATTTAATTTCCATAAATGGAAGGACAGGTAGTGGTCTGATGGTTGAAGGGGATATAGTAAAACCCAGACTCATTGATATATGTATAATTAATAATAATATAATTATATAAAAATGCACCTTTCATTGTATAATGTATGTATGTGTATTGCATAGTGTATATAAACTAGAATCAAAATATAATTATGTCAGTAAGGACAAAACATTATGTTTTGTATCAGAGAAGACCAGTAGTGATAGTCATTTGTGACCAGATTAATTAGCTCATAGGATGATGTCATATCTGAAGTTTTAATATGGTAACTGTCTTGTCAAATTGCTATGTCTGTGATGATGTGGGGATTTTCTACTTTCAAATGTATTCTGTAGGACCACTATGATCATATGAGCACATGGAGAAGGAAAGATATTAATTTTCATAGTAAAGTGTCATCTTGTCCCTGATTATTAGAGCCCTCATTATTAGATTGCTGGTGAGCATTTTTGCTTTGGGGATCAAGTTATCCTCTAGTTTTGTTCAGGCACTGATCCTAGCATGTGGACTTGCTCAGGAATTGATCTATGTCCTGAGATATAGCCAACTTTTCTTGTCAATGTTGGCACTGAAGTGTTCTGTACACAACTGGCACATGGAGAGAAATTATCTTTCTTTACTATTCAAATCTTCAGGGTCTTGTTAGTATTGGCTACCTTACTCAACAGGCCACAAGAACCAACTTTCAGATATCATTGGAGGTTGAGGAACACTCTGGGTGAGAGAAGTCAAGGTAGTTTAAACACACTGGCCTTGAGACCCATGTATTCATGCATCCAAGCTCATTCTAGCAGTCTCTATTGGCCCAACTCAGACATGCTCAACTTTGTAGAAATGGAAGTTTATAAAGATCTCTGGATCTATTTATTATTTGAGATTATGCTTCAAGTAGATAAGTTATTACATTTCATTTTTCTCCAGTTACTTCACTTAGCCTCAGAGATACCTACACAACATGATTTCTTAGAGTGTTCAAAAATGGTGCTCCCGCATAGAGATAAAGACTCAAAATAGTTAGAAGACACCGGAGAAACAAACACAAACAAGATTCTGTACCGAGGGACTTTTCAGAACCTTTACATGCTGATAGGCATGGTGATTCTCCTAGAGACAGACATGGCATGCTATAGTTCCCAAAATTAGATTAGGATTGGGAAATCCAACCTTTGGGAATAATGGATCAGGCCATGTTTTCAAGTTTTGAACTTTCTATAGCAATGCTAGCTGCAGAAACTAGCTAAATAGAAGTTGTTTATGGGTTACACTGCTTTCCCTTAAAGCTTTTTCTGATGTGTGCTTACTCCATCTCTTCTTCTCCATCATTCTTGATCAAACTCTCTTTTTCCTAAAAAAAAGTCTTCCCTGTCATCAAATTATTATTTGATTATTACTTATCTCTCATTTATCACTTACATTCGAATTCATAGTCTCTTGCATTTCTTTCACCCCTTCTAAGTTGCAAATTTCTTTAATATCTATGGACCGCACATCCTTTATCTTTGATTCTTAGTGTGGAGTCCACAAACTGACAGGTTGTGGGTCAAATCCAGCCCATGAACAGGTTTTGTTGAGAATATTAAATAAATAATATTATTTATTATAAGAATATTAAAAAACCCTTTGAAATTAGTTGAAAATATTTAAATTTTAAGAATTCTAGGCTTTGCTTGAAAAACTAGAAGACCTGTAAGTAGTAGGCTGGCATACCAGCATGGCAATAATTAACAGAAGTTAAACAGCAGATGGCCTCCTTAAATAGGACATACACTTTTGTACATCAGGTTTCCACCTGGGCTTCTTAAATTTGTTTTTCTTTCTCCTTTTGGATGTATTTGAGTGGATAGCCCTTGTTTTTAGGCCTCACTGAGCAAAAGAAATAGAGTAGTCTCTTAATAAATAAGTGTTGACTTGTTTAAAATTGAAGTGTGTTTTAGTTCCATTCTTCCAGAAGCAGATCCACAGACAAAGATTCAAATTCCAATAGTTTCTTTGAGATATGAAGGAAATACCTGTAAGAATGTGATAAAGTGATTCTAAGAAAAGGAGAAAAAAAAAAAAAAAGGTGTTTTTGACCAGCTACCTTGGTAGGTTACTAGCATTGCTCTTTCAGGGAACTTCCAGAAACAGTGAAAAATATGTAGCTTAGAATGATCCTAACTGAGGGATGGGAGAACTAGAATATTTATATACCAACTCATGTCAGTTAGACCCCAGAGGTCATTTCTCAGTGTACTCATTCTACAACCCACATAGGCAGAGTACCTTTGTCAGCTTTGGGGAAAAGCCCTCAGTTTAGACACGCTGTTCTGCATATTCAGAAATCAGACAGAAGAAGATGGAATGGCAAGATTCTAGAAATATCAACAGGGGATTGATAGGGTGCCCCCACAGAATAAATTGAATTGGTCTGGTCAGAAGAAGAAAGGAAGAACCCCTGAGCATTTCTGTTCCCTACAGTTAGAATTGATTTAAACTCATAAACACACAGTTAATATTTGTCCCTGATCCTCATGCTTCCCATTTCACATTCCTGACCATAGAGTAGGGAGTAAAATTTTTTCTCCTGTTCCATTTCGAAAGTCCCTTAAGTATGGGGTCTGTTCATTTTGTGTTTTTTCTTCTCCTTCCAGACTTCTGAAAGTTTATTGATGTTATATGGATGACAATGCCCATAGCAGACAAGTCCACAGGGTAACAGGAACCTTGAGTAACATTTAGATATGGCCCTGTCCAGATTCTACTTGGAAATTCAAGAAAATCCTTGTCCTTACTAAAGTGAATACATTTGCAATTTCATTCAGTATTTGCAAATAAAAGTTCCTTGTTATTGAAAATTGTTCGAAGTTGAAAGGAAAAGTCATTCAAGATCATCAAAGTGTATTTCACTGGTAACATAAGGACTGTGTCTCATTCTGTTGAATGAAATGTGTTGCTTTCATAAACAATAATAAAAACTTCAAAATAGATATTTCTGCTTTTAGAGAAAGAAGAGAAATAATCAAATTGAGCTCCCCCAGAATCCAAAGTGGAAAGATTCATTTTCCTTCTCTTTCAAGTGGGAATATAGTTAACTTCTGGCAACTTTACCTTTGTGTGCCTTTGTAGATCTGTAGCTATCTGAAGTCACTCTGGGATTGTAAGCCTTCTAAGATTCTAGTAGAAGCAAGATTTGGGCTCAGTTTGTTTTGAAAAAAAAAAAAAAAGGAGAAAGAAAGAGTAAAAATGCCTTTTTTTTTTTTTCCTAAAGATTATTGATTTCCCTTAGGAACTAACAGTATCTCTAGCCATGCTTAATTTGGAGTTCGTGCAGTATTGAAACTCTGAGACAAACTGGACCTTTTTTTCTTGAATCATATTCTATACTTCAGTAGAATTGTTGAAACTAATTATAATTGCTGTTAGAAGGCCAGGCTTGATGTTCAAAATTTTATTTATTTATTTATTTATTTAATGAATTATCTTCTAATTTAGATAAATCAGGGTAATACAATGACATGTTTAAATTTCTAGGAGGAAACTACTATTTTTATTATCTTAAAATATGTAGTGGTATTGTTAGATTTACAATATGCATTAGGAGTTTTTTCACGTTTTAATTTTATTTCAGAATTGTAGATTTAATGGGGCGAAGTGGAATGCGTCAATAAGTGGGTAGAGATCGCCTAAACTATGTGAAGTAAAACTTGCAATAATTTTAAAGTTGAATTACCATATAAACAGAATATTAAAACTTAATGTTAACATGTAATCTGATTAGTAACCTTTATCTTTTACTGATATAAAAATGTTTAAAATGTCAACATTGAGACAAATCAAAATACATGTAGTCATTTTGACATACATCCAATGTATATTTTCCTAAATATCTAAGCCAATATTGGTCTTGACATACATCTGCTGGGAACATTATCAGAGGACTGAGTATTTTTTTTTAAGGTGTGTGGTTTGTGTATATTTTCCTACAAGATGGTCTGAAGCTCTCCTCATGCCTGGGGTTACTTGTTAATACTTAGAATATAAGCACTTCAAATTGACTTGAAAGTGGTGAGAGAAACAGATGTTTTGCCTGAAGTTTATATTTTTCATGCATACCTGCCAGCTTCTTCTAAAAAGGCAGACCTCAGAAATTGAAGAAGAAAAACCGTGCCCTGCACCCATATCTCCCTCTAAACCAAAGCAAACAAACCAATAAAATCTGTTAAGTATAATTTAACTTCCTTAATAAAAATGGAAATTGCTTGGATGTGTGGATTACAACAAGTATGATACTGAATGTGTCATTTTTTTCCAGTATGCTGAATCTCCATTTCCATTTCCATTACTGTTTCATAAACTCTGAGGGCTCTGATGCAAACACAATATGTATCTGAATACCTTATTTTTCCATAATTTCGTAATCCTAGAGTGATAGTGAATATGGGAATAATATATTCTTGCGATTCTTGGTCATTTTAGGGTCATGGATCTTTGGAAATTATTGTTTAAAAAAAGTCTAGTAACACTTTTTCTAGGAAAATGCACAACAAACTTCATGCAAAATTCAGGGGGTTCATAGACATTAATAATTCCATCTCTAGACTCTAGAGGTCCATAGGCCTTATGCTAAAACTTTGTATATAGTTGAACTTTGTATAAAAATATAACTATTTTTAAAAGACATCTCTGTAAGTACTTGTTAATCTGTGTTTAGATAAGTATCATCTTCCTGATCAGACTTAATGCAGAACAAAATGTAGTGATTGTTGTGAAAGTGCTTGTCAAGTTTATAAATGTGATTCATTCATTTGCCAAATATTTATTGAGCACAGGCTATGTGACAGGTATTGTTCAACAGGATAAGGGGGTTCAAGATGGAGAAAACAGGATTAGAAGAAAGGACACATGCTCTGGGGCCAGACTTGGGTCCACATTTTGGATTTATCTTACCAGTTATTTCCTTTGTTTTTAAATATGTATATAAATACATATTTATATATGTATGTAATACATATATAACATTTTTAGTAACATTTAAGATATAAATATATTTTAATATGTAATTTATATATGTTTATCTGTAATACATTTTCAATGTTTACATATAAATGAATAAACATAATTATATAAATTTTATATAAATGTGTATTTGTTTATGAGAAAAATTCTACAATTGTTTCACATATGTGTGAAGTACATGCATATATATATGAGATGATATATAATCCAAGGCTTACAAGGATGATATAGCAGGTGAAAAGATGGAGATAAAAGCAGAGGAAGGATATACCATTGTCCTTGATGTACATCTAGTGCTTGATAAATATTTTTTTTCTTCTTTCCTCCTTTTGTACCCCTAAAGTAGTCCAATTACTAATGAGACAAACATACTCAGAAATAAAGAATTATAGTGTTAGAAGATAGGAATGAGCACACACACACACACACACAAAAACCCACAAAGGAGAGAATGCTAACTCTGCCATGGGGAATTGGTGAGTCTTTCTTCAAGGAGGAGATACCTGAGCTAAGATAAGACTCTGGGAACAAAGATTCCTCACATTGAAGAGGAATATAGAGAAACAATTGAGACATGAGAAATGACCTTCAAGTGTGCAAAATTATGGAGTTCAATGAAAGTCAAATGTTTGTACAGCTGGATAGGGAAGAATAAGAATTTGGGTGAAGTTCATGGAGTTTGGAGAGAGAATTATAAAAACAAAGGTTGTCCAGGTATTAAGGGTCATGTTTATCATATTAGGGAGTTTAGGTTTTGTACTTTAGGGACATGAGGGTCATTATATATCTTTCAAGCAAACCAATTGAGCTACATAGACTTGGAAATAGTATCTAAGACTCAGTATTTAATTTGTAAAATAGGAATAATATTAGTACACATTATATAGTCTCATTTTATGATGCTTAAATATGATGAAGCAAGTGAGCCTTCTTGGTGCAATGTCTGGTATATGCCAGCATACAATAGATATTAATCATTGTTCTGAAAAATATATCATACAATTAAGCATTGCCTTCTATTTGGCATGTTCCTCTTTTAGACTCTTGTGCTAGTCAGTTGGAGCCATCACACTGCTTCAGGAAAAATTAAATTTTTTATGGCCTAAATGCTTTTAAAATAGGTTCTTAAAGTTTATTAATACAGTACTTTAGAAAATATAATATTTTATTTACAAGAGCAGGATTTTGTTAGGAAAAGAAAGACTCTTGAGAAACAACAAAAGAAGCTTTTGAAGAATGCAGGTTATAAAAAAATTTTTTTAAACAAAAGATCAAAATGATAATAAAGGAAGACATTTTACTTACATCCCAGAGGCTAGATGAACTCTATGTGGAGAAGTGGGGAAAAAATGGATGGACATGTATCTATAAGAAGTTCTACTGGGGGATGCCTGGGTGGCTAAGTCAGTTAAGTGCCTGCCTTCAGCTTAGGTCATGATCTCAGTGTTTTTGGATACAGTCCTACAGAGGCCTCCTTGCTCAACAGGGAACCTGCTTCTCCCTTTGTTTACCACTCCCCCTACTTGTGCTCTCTCTGAAAAATAAATAAAATCTTAAAGGAGGAGGAGGAGGAAGAAGAGGAGACGGAGGGGAAGTTGTTCTACTGGGCCCAGGATAGGGAATTCTATCTATGGGTTCTGGTGAGAGTGAATTCAGTAGCAGCAGGACTGCCCCTTATTGTCTGTTAGTAGCGCTAAGAAACCTCATAAAAGGCAAGCTGATGCTTTTGGACTTCTTAATTCATGGAATGAACACTGCATGTCCTCTACTGAGGAGTCATCCAACTGTTTTTCCCACTACTTAGGGGAAGACCTTCCACCTCTCAATGGGGGCCTTTCATCAATAGCTGTCTGAGTTTTTGTCTGGGTATTTTCCTATACAAGGGTCTTCCGGTGTACTTGATTCCCATCTGCACTGCCCTGTGCATACATTTCCCTTTCTAATTGTCCAAGTACATTTGTAAACCCCAGAAACTGATAGTAGAGTTATTGACAAGAGAGTAATTTTGATGCTGGAGAAGAAAAAGTCCTCAGCATCCAGAGTTGGCTGAAATCCATCCCCAATTTTCCATTAACATCATTTCAAGAATCACATTAGCATTAGTATTGGAAGATAGAAAAAACTTAGGAGGGTGTGGGGAAAACTCCAGGTAAGAGACTGAAATTAAGCAGATATTTTAGTGGTGGATTTCTAACCGAGACTTAGTCATGGTTGTATCCTCAGTGCCAAGCAGGGTGATGATACATTGGAGGGTTATTGGAGTTTGGGATTGAATGCCTTGTTTCCTGACCAGGTTTGAGAATAGACAGACCACACATTGGTAAACGTCCCTAAGTCTAGGTTTTTTTAATCATAAATGGGATTAATGATACCTAATCTTCACCTAGTTGTAAAGATACCATGAGGTAATATAGGAGGAGTTTAGTTATTGTCATTATTTTTTTTTAAGATTTTATTTATTTATTTGACAGACAGAGATCATAAGTAGGCAGAGAGGCAGGCAGAGAGAGAGGGAGAAGGGGAAGCAGGCTCCCCGCTGAGCAGAGATCCTGATGCGGGGCTCCATCCCAGGACCCTGGGATCATGACCTGAGCGAAGGCAGAGGCTTTAACCCACTGAGCCACCCAGGCGCCCCTAGTTATTGTCATTATTAACATAGCCTGTCCATACAGAATCCTAATAGCACTCTTTCTTTCTTTCTCTCCTTTTCTTTCTTTCTCTCCTTTTCTTTCTTTCTCTCCTTTTCTTTCTTTCTCTCCTTTTCTTTCTTTCTCTCCTTTTCTTTCTCTTTCTTTCTTTCTTTCTTTCTTTCTTTTTTCTTTCTCCTTCAGATTTCATTTATTCATTTGACAGACAAAGAGAGAGCACAATCAGGGGAAGGGGTAGAGGCAGAGAGAGAAGTAAGCTCTCCTCTGAGCAGGAAGCCTGATGTGGCACTCTATCCCAGGATCCTGGGATCATGAACCCAGCCACAGGCACCCACTCAACTGACAGAGCCACCCATGTGCCCCTCTGTTAGCACTCTTAGTTTTAGACTTCTATTCAGCTGGCTGATGGATAGCTTAATGGTGGAGTAAGGGGCGGGCGGAGTCATCAAAAGATGAAATCAGTTACCTGGTCAAAACAACCAACTTTTTGGACCAAACAGAAAGTTTGATTATGAATCTTGAAAGGGAATGGAGAAGGTGGGCAGGGTAAGATGGAATACCTCATCAAGACTTGTGTTTCTGAGCAGGAACATCTGAAATTTATAGTACTTTTTTTCTTCAGGCATCAATAGCATTTCAAAAGGTCTTGTATTTTCTGGGGGAAGCATGTACATTTAATAAGGGAAATTTTTACTTATGAATTTTCAAGTGTGGGGAAGGAGTCATTTTTTGATTATTCCAGCATACTGATTTAGCACGTGTATTGATTCTGAGGATAAGGGAAAATCTGCTTTCCCTTGATATTTAGTGATGTCATATGACATGATTTGAAAGAGCTTTTTATAACAAATATGGCTAAAATCATGTCCTTAATTTCATAATAGTGGAATGGATTTAATGGATGGTTATAAGGTAAATAATTTATAACCCTCTCCCAAACGGGATCCTCCACTTACCCTCTACATATATTTTACTGAGTTTTCAAGCAGATGAAGAACTTAAAAATTTAGATCACTGGCTTCTGGAAAGGTGCTGTGGAAAAAAAAAATCATACTATAAAATGCAGTGTATATTTTGAAATTCCTAACTAATACTAAACATTTTATTAGAGAAGTTACTGGTAATCATTTGAAATTTTGAGGAACCTATAATAGGACAATAAATATACTCAGTTTTTTTTTTAAGATTTATTTATCTACTTTTGAGAGGGAGAGAGAGAGAGGACATGTGAATGGGAGGAAGGGCAGAGGGAGAGACTCTCCACTCATCATGGAGCCCCACTTAGCTCTCAATATCAGGACCCTGAGATCATGACCTGAGCCAAAACAAAAGCAGGACACTTAACCAACTGAGCCACCCAGGTGCCTTCCCCACTTTTTAAAAGATTTATTAATTCATTTTTGAGAGAGAGAGAGAAACAGAGACAGAGAATATAATCAGTTTATTCTTAAAAGATGATAGAATAATGGTAAAGATACTTGTAGATTTTATTTATTTTTCATACAGATGCACTTCTAGTGAATTATTCACCATATTGTCTACATATATTTCAAAGTCTCAATGAATCGCATCTTTCGGAAATCATCTCAGTGGAATTTAGTTTGAGTTCTTTCCTCAAGTATTAGATTTAATATACTTAATATGATTCATAGGAATATTATGTCCTCAATAAATCAGCTGTTATAAACCAGGCAGAAGGAGGAGGTCTTAAGATCCTATTATTTCCTGGATCCTTGATTCCTTGTTTATCTCCTATCTTGGCTTAACTCCTTGCAAACGTTGCTAATAGTAACCAAAAAATGAGAGATTTGGAATTTCTACTTGCTTTCGTCTCTTCTATAATGAGAGCTTATCTAGAGAACTAGAATGTGAGACCCATGTTTATGTTACATTATTATCAGTAATTCTCAATGAGACCTTAATTGCTTTAATTTCTGTTCTGAATCTAGAGTCTGGGATGTGTGCCAGAAGTTCTTTCTTTGAAAATAATAATAAAAATACATCCAGGTTTTGATTTTGCAAACTCGTCCTTTGTTAATGGTTCACTGCGTGAAATGTTAGTGAATTATATGTTTTGTTATCTTCAATTTTATTATAAGTTCTAACTGCAGGGGTGTGTTGAAAAAACTATTGAGGTGACTGGTGATAATCCAATAAGAGTTAAATGAAGCATTTAAAAAATTATTTTATCAAATTTATATTTTGAATTGTATTTTTTAAAATTCTTTGTTGTTGATAAATTACCTCATGGTAAATGACAAGTTAGACATGGGGCAAAACTTTCAGCTTATTTCTTATTTTGTTTTCCCTCGACAGACAATAAACTCTTTTGTCATTTAATATTTAGTTCTATTTTCAAATAGAAGCTTCATCATAACAATTTATTCTAAAAGCAATGAAAATGTTTAAATTGGGAGTTGTCAACATCACATAGTTGGTATACTGTACAAACTGATTTCAAAAGGGATAACTTCGCAGTTACGTATTTATTTCCAGAGCAGAAATGTTTCTGAAAACCTCTTTCTCAACTGGACTTTATGGTATCAAAAGCTATTTTTCATTGATGCTGAGCTATTCTTTTGGGAAATGTATTAAACAAAGGATAGAAGAAAAATCACAGATCGGAATTAGGGAAACTTTTAGAAATGCATCTTTAATGCAGAATAAATACATTTAAACATGTAACTTCAATAGGTCACATTTTATATATCACAAAATTCACCTATTTCAAGTGTAGAATTCAATGATTTTTTAAAGTAAATTTACAAGCTGCATAACCATCACAATAAATCAGTTTTATAACATCTGCATCACACCAATAAATTCAATTGTGTCCACAAACTGTAAAACTCTGTTCCCCATACAACTTACCCCTACCACCTCAGGCAACCATTAATCTATTATCTATCTCTGTAGGTTTACCTTTTATGGGAATTTCCCATAAAAACAATAATGTAATATATGTTCTTTTGTGCCTGGCTTCTTTCACTCAGCACAAGATGTTTGAAGCTTGTCCATGGTGGAGTATGTATCAGCAGCTAGTTTCTCTTTATTGCTAAATAGTATTCCGTTGCATGTATGTATCAATTTGTCTCTCCACTCATCATTTGAGGAATATTTAATCCCTTATAAGTTTTGTCTGTTATTAAAAAGGTGGCTAAGAATATCTGTGTAGAAGTCTTCATGTGGATATATCCTTTCATTTTTCTTAGACCGATACCGAAGAGTGGACTTCCAAGGTCATATGACAGATAAATGTTACACTTTTTTATTTAAGTTTTTATTTAAATTCTAGTTAATTAATAGACATTATTATCCTAGTTTCAGGTGTGTAATATAATGATTCAACACTTACATACATCACCCAGTGCTCATCACAAGTGTCCTTAATCCTCATCTCCAGTTCACCCATCACCTCACTCACCTCCTCTCTGATAACCATCAGTTTATTCTCTACAGTTGAGAGTGTTGGGTTGCCTTTCTCTCTCTCTTTTCTTACCTTTGCTTATTTGTTTTGTTCCTTAAATTCTACAGATAAGTGAAATCATATGATATTTGTCTTTGACTGATTTATTTTGCTTAGCATTATACTCTCGGGCTTCATCCATGTCATTACAAATGGAAAGATTTCATTCTTTTTTATTGCTGAGTATGTATATACCACATCTTTATCCATTCATTAGTCACTGGGCACTTGGGCGGCTTCTGTAATTTGGCTATGGTAGATAATGTTGCAGTAGACATCAGGGTGCATGTATCTCTTTGAATTAGTATTCTTATATTCTTTGGGTAAATAACTAGCAGTGTAACTATTGGATCCTTGGTAGTTCTATTTTTAACTTTTTAAGAAACTCTCAGACTCTTTTTCAGTGTTACTATACCATTTTATATGGACACTAGAATGTGTGAGTGGGTCTCATTTCTCACATTCATTTATTATTGCATGTCTATATAGCCATTTTAGCAAATGTGAAATGTATCTAATTGTGATTTTAATGTGCCTTTTTAAAAAGTTTGTATTTATTTTTAAAATTTCTTTTCAGTGTTCCAGAATTCATTGTTTATGTACCACACTCAGTGCTGCATGCAATATGTGCCCTCCATAATACCCATCACTAGGCTCACCCAATATCCCACTCCCCACCCTCCAAAACCCTCAGATTGTTTTTCAGAATCCACAATCTCTCATGGTTCATCTTCCCCTCCAATTTCCCCCAACTCCCTTCTCTTCTCCATCTCCCCATATCCTCCGTGTTATTTCTTATGCTCCACAAATAAGCGAAACCATATGATAATTGACTCTCTCTGCTTGACTTATTTCACTCAGCATAATCCCTTCCAGTCCCATCCATGTTGATATGAAAGTTGGGTATTCATCTTTTCTGATGGAGGCACAATACTCCATAGTATATATGGACCACATCTTCCTTATCCATTCATCCATTGAAGGGCATCTTGGGGTTTTCCACAGTTTGGTGATTATGGCCATTGCTGCTATGAACATTGGGGTACAGATGGCCCTTCTTTTCTCTACGTCTGTATCAAAAAGCTCCCAAGACTGGCAAGGTTTAAAAAAGTATGTGACCACCAAGCCAACACTACAAGAAATACTAAGGGGGAGTTCTATAAAAGAGGAAAAAAGCCCAAGAATATCATTGAACAGAAATTTATGGAGGCAATCTATAGAAACAAAGACTTCACAGGTAACACAATGTGAATAAAAATGTATCTTATCTCTCAATAATCACTCTCAATGTGAATGGCCTAAATGCACCCATAAAATGGCACAGGGTTGCAGACTGGATAAAATGACAGGACCCATCCATTTGTTGTCTACAAGAGACCCAATTTGAACCTAAGGATACATCCAGACTGAGACTGAAGGGATGGAGAAGCACCTTTCATGCCATTGGGCCTCAAAAGAAAGCCAAGGTAGCGATTCTCATATCAGATAAATTAGATTTTAAACTAAAGACTATAGTCAGAGATACAGAAGGACACTATATCATTCTTAAAGGGTCTATCCAACAAGAAGATCTAACAAGTGTAATTATTTATGCCCCCAATATGGGAGCAGCCAATTACATGAGAAAACTATTAATCAAGATAAAGAATCATATTGATATGAATACATTAATAGTGGGGGATCTTAACATGCCACTCTCAGTAATAGACAGATCATCCAAGCAGAAAATCAATAAAGAAACAAAAGCATTGAATGACACAATGGACCAGATGGACCTCATAGATATATACAGAACATCTCATCCTACAACAACAGAATACTCATTCTTCTCAAGTGCACATGGAACCTTCTCCAGAATAGACCACATACTGGGTCACAAATCAGGGCTCAACTGATACCAAAATATCAGGATTATTCCCTGCATATTCTCAGATCACAATGCTTTGAAACTGGAGCTCAACCACAAGAAAAAGTATGATAGGAATTCAAACACCTGGAAGCTAAAGAGCACCTTGCTTAAGAATGCTTGCTCAAGAAACCAAAGAAGAGCTTAAACAATTCATGGAAACCCATGAGAATGAAGACATTTTGGTTCAAAACCTATGTGATACAGCAAAGGCGGTCCTAAGGTGGAAATAGATAGCCATCCAAGCCTCCCTCAAAAAATTTGAAAAATCCATAATACACCAGCTGTCTCTACACCTTAAAGAACTGGAGAATCACAACAATTTAAGCCAACTCCACACACAAGAAGGGAAATAATCAAGATTAGAGCAGAGATCAATGAGACAGAAACTAGAGATACAGTAGAATGCATCAATGAAACTAGAAGCTGTTTTTTTGAAAGAATCAATACTATTGATAAACCATTGGCCAAACTAATCCAAAAGAAAAGAGAGAAGACCCAAATTTATAAAATTATGAATGAAAAGGGAGAGATCACAACTAACACCAAGGAAATAGAAAAAATCATCAGAAATTATCATCAACAGTTATATGCCAATAAGTTAATGTGCATTTTTAAAGGCTAATGATGTCAGGAGTCATTATTTGTCTTTATGAGCCACTTTTTAATCTTCTTCATTCAATTGTATATTCAAATCATTTGCCGACTTTTGTTGGGTTGTTTATTTTATTATTGAGGTATAAATATTCTCTGTATGTTCAAGATATGAATCCTTTATAAGATATATGTTTTATAAAATATTTTCTTCTAATCTGCTTATTTTTTAATTTCCTTAATGATATCTTTTGAAGCACAGATGTGTTGAATTTTGATAAGGTCACATTTATTGTCTTTAACATTTTATATATTGTACTTTTGGTGTCATTTCTAAGAAATCTTTGGTTAACCCAAGTTCCTGAAGATTTTCTCCTCTATTAGATTTCTATGTCTGCTGTAACAAATCATAAACTTAGTGGCTGAAAACAACATATATTTATTATATTGAAATTTTGCAGTTAATTCTGAAAAGGATCTCACAGAGCTAAAATCAAGGTGTTGGCAGAAATATATTCCTTTCTGAAAGTTCTCAAGGAAAATATATCATCTGACCCTTACCGGTGTCTAGTTGTTACTGATATCCCTTTACTTCTGGCCTTCTTTCTCAATCTTCAAAGCCAAAATAGTGAGTCAAGTTCTCACATTGTATCATTCTTATCTGACTCTGACTCTTTCATCTTCCTCTCTCTTCTACTTTTAAAGATCTTTGTGGTTACATTAGCCCTTCCTAGATAGCAGGCAGTATTTCTATTTGAAGGTCAGCTGATTAGACTTCATTCTACCTGCAAACTTAATTACCTTTTGCCATATACCTGAGCATATTTATGGGTTCTGGGGACTAGGACATGGATGGACATCCTTGAGGGGCCATTAGTCATCCTACCACATAGATTGAACTTTTTTGGTGTCATATCTAATAAATTTTTACCTAATCTAAATTCCAGGAGATATTTTTCTATGTTATCTTCCAAAAGTTTCATTTGTTTAGCTCTTATATTAAATATAAATTTTGTGCTATTTTTATGCATAGTATGAAATGAAAGTCTACGTTCATGTTTTTGTGGATATATAATTGTCCATCACCATCTCCTAACAAAGTTATAGTCTTCCTTAATTAATTGTTTTTCATCTTTGTCAAAAATTAATTAACTATAAATGTAAGACTTTATTTCTAAACTCTCAATTCTGTTCCATTAATGTTTATGTTTATCCTTCTGCCAGTACTGCTCTGTCTTCATAACTATAGCTTTCGAGTAAGTCTGAAATTAGAAAGCTAAAGTCTTACAGTTTTGTTCTATTTTTCTCAAAATTATTTTGGCAATTTTAGGTCTTCCCTTCTCACATCTTTAAAAATTTTATTTTATTTTTTCAGTGTTCCAAGATTCATTGTTTATGCACCACACCCTGTGCTCCATGCAATACATGCCCTCCTTAATACCCATCACCAGGCTCACCCAACCCCCAACGCTTTTCCCCTCTAAAACCCTCAGTTTGTATCTTGGTGTCCACAGTCTCTCATGGTTCATCTCCCCCTCAGGTTTCCCCCAACTCCCTTCCCCTCTCCTTCTTACATTTTCCTAAATGTTTTTGGAACACTTTTCAATTTATAGAAAAAATAAAAACATAAACAAAAGCAAACAAACAAAAAGAGCCTACTAGAATTTTGGTAGGGTTTGTGTTGAATCTGTAGATCAACTGAAAAGAACTTCCATCTTAACAATACTGAATCTGAAAATCTGTAAACTTGTAATACTGCTTTAATTATTTAGATCTTTAACTTCCCATAATGATATTTTATCATTTCCACTATAAAATCCATATGTTTCTTTGGTTAAACTTTATTGTTTTTTTTTTTTGCTATTATGAAAATAATTATAGAATAAATATGCTTTTGATAAAATATTAACACTGGAAAAATTTAAAATATGAAGTTGTATTTAACCAGATGAAGAAAGCTATACATAATAACCAACACTTCTCTACAAACAAATCTTCTAAGTAGATTAAGTCGTTCATTAGTTAGCTCTACAGTATAAAAATAAGTAAAACTTCTATAACCCAGCACTTAAATAATATTTTCTACAGGAAGAATTTGGTCAAACTCAAAAAAAGTGTTTACATTTAAGAAAAATTTGGGGAGGCGCCTGGGTGGCTCAGGGGATTAGGCGCCGCCTTCGACTCAGGTCATGATCTCGGGTTCCTTGGATCCAGCCCCGCATCTGCCTCAGCATCCCTGCTGAGCAGAGAGCCTGCTTCCCCCCCCCTCTGCCTGACTCTCTGCCTACTTGTGATCTCTCTCTCTCTGTCAAATAAATAACTAAAATCTTTAAAAAAAAAGGAAAAGAAAAAGTTTGGGGAGGTTAAGGATACAACATTTCCTTCTTAGAGATTCACTATGTATATTAGCATATTTCAGCTTCAGAAACCCATTTTGGTTTACTTAGCCATATTTTTGTAGAACATTTATTGACATCTCGAGGACATATCATATAATCTCTAGAACATAATTCAGGGGATTCTGGGTTAGCAGTTTATTGTTTGCACAGCTTTCTCACAAGCATGATGTCTCACAAATTACTTGTGAGAGTAGACATGGTTATTGTTAGGACATGAAAAGCAACTAACCCAAGCCAAAGATCTGGTGAGTGCTGGACCCAGGGCTTACAGCCATTTCTTCGGCTTCCAAATGCTATGTGCTCTGAGAGAAGGTGGTTCTATGACTAAAGTATCAATCAATGAATGTGTAGAAGAAAGGAAAAACCACTAGTTGAAATAGAGGTAGCCTGTATAAGCAGAATGTTTCTGAAAATGAATCACCAGATACCTCTTGTTTATTTTCATTGAATCAGTCCTTAGATCAAGTTTACTAAAACAGAAAATGCTTACATTTGAAACTAGAAAGTTGGCAAACATTAAAATAGGCATCGACAAATATTGACACGATTCCAAAAACTCAGTTAATGCATGGTGGAATCAAGCATAATCAAGGAGTAGGTGCCTGGGTGGCTTAGTCGGTTGAGCAGTGACTCTTGGTTTCAGCTCAGTTCATGATCTCAGGGTGGTGAGATTGAGCCCTGTGGTAGCCTCTGTGCTCAGCTTGTCTGCTTGAGATTCTCTCCCTCACCCTCTGCGCCACCCCATCACTCATGTTCTCGCTCTCTAAAATAAAATACATAAATTAAATCTTTAAAAAAAGAAGAAGAAGAAGAATCAAGGAGATATTTACTTTTTAAAAATAGTAACTAAGCCAAATACAGAAGTCTCACCAGAAACCAATGCCAGTGGGACCTTAATCATGGGCTCCTAGCCCCCAGAACTGTGAGAAATTAAATGTCTGTTATGTAAGCCACCAAATTTATGGCATTGTCTTACATCATGCTGAGTTAACTAATACATTGTGCCAACTAACTATCATTATGCACTGTCATGAGTGCCATAATAGAAGTCCATAGGGGTTCAGGAAAGGAAATGATTTATCAAATACTTAAGAGAGGAGAAGACATTTGAACTGGTGCTTGAGGGGTGGGTAGGGATTTGCTAGGCTGTGATGTAACTGCAATTGTAAAAAGTTCTTGGTATTTGCTAAAGGTTTACTTCTTGTCACAAATCTCTTCCTTCTAAGCCTTTCACTCAGCACATCGTTATGCTCAGAGAATAATCTTAATGCCATCAACTGATTTTCTTGGATGTTGCTACTCCCCACCCTTAACATTCTAGGGCTTGTTGAACTTCTCCACTTCTCTAGCCTCATGGCATGATGCCTATGTTCCCTCTAGGGACCTGCTGGTTTCTGCAGAAGAGTGTCTTAGGGACACTTAGGGAATGGTGTTTTAAGGTGCCTTCTAAAATCTCTAATTGGTGGTCAGCATGGAAAAAACACAATGTTAGGCAGAAAATAAGGGCATCAAGGCAATTCCTGATGCCATAGGCATCCCTGGAAACAGTCGTTCAGAAACATTCACTTTTAATCATCTCCTGTCAAGTGGGATAAATTACAGCCCATCTGTATTCCTATTTGTGTGTGTTTCTTTTTCTACTGCATATATTAATGTATATAATTATTATTGTCTACCCTATCCACTGGACTATGGGTTTCATTGTGCAAATGATATTTAATTCCTTCCCTTTCGGCTACTGACTCTCATTCATTCATTCATTCATTCGATCTCTCATTCATTCAGCTCACATATCTATATTTAATTCCTATAATATGCCAGTCACTCTTTCAATAAATGAGATCTGTGAGGTGCTTGTTCTCAACAAGATGGTTGTACTTTAGAAGTAAGGGGGGGCAATAAACAAAGAAACATCAAGATGGTTTCACTGGTAAATGCCCTAAGCAGACTCTATGATCTAGATGAAACTATGGACAGTGGTGAAGAGAGCTAAAGTCTGAAGATGAGAAGGATCAACAAGTACTGCAAAGATGATTACGAAGAAGCAGCCAAGAAGAGGCCCCAGGTTAAGTACACGACAGGTACAAAGGCTATGGAGCAGTAAAGAGTTTGATTTTATTGAAGAATAAAAGGGATATCAACATGGCAAGTACATAATATGTGAACTGGAGAGAGAAAATAAGGTTGGGATATACATATAGATATAGATATATAGATATATATCTATATCTATATATATATATATCTCATATTGAGAACTTTGGATTTGTTACAATGGAGATCTATTAAGGAATTTTAATCTAAGGAGAAAATTTTGGTGTTCATGTCCAATTGCAATGCATAATTTATACTTTTAAATTTTGTTGTGAAGCCATATCTCAAGTGAGCATTTACAGAAATAAGGAAGTCTATTAGTAAGCTGTTCTGTAATCCAAGCAGTCCTGCAAGTGAGGAGACTTGCAGATGGAAAAGAAGAGAAAACATTGAGATACGCTTTTGGAGTTAAAAAAATAAATGATGATGTGTTTATAGATTGAATATGAGTGTTCAGGAAAAGAAAGAATTGAAGTGCGACTTCTAGGTTTCTTGTGTTTGAGCCACTAGATAGATGCATGACAATGCCATTTAACAAGGTAGGAAAGATAGAGATAGAAAACAGTTTGGAAATAAAAGAGAGAAAAGGGTTTTTAAGACCATAACTACTGGATATTTTGGCAGATAAGTGAAGGACACAGTGGGATATAGGAGAATAAAGCTCGGAGGAAATTTTTTTTATGTTGGTCGTAGATAAGAGGTGATATTACAAGCCAGAGAATGGATTTGGTTAAATGGGGAACAGTGAAGTCAAAAAAGGAAAGGGGCCCAGGACTGCAGCGTCGTACATGACTATCCAGCAGCACCCCTTATCCATGGTTTCATTGCCTGTGATTTCAGGTAGCTGTGGTCAACTGTGGTCCCGAAGCAGATGATCCTCCTTCTATTGAATCATCAGGAGGCCAATAGTAGCCCTATGCTATGCCACAATGTTTACATCATTCACCTTCATCTCTTCATGAAGGCATCTCACACCAGCACAGGAAGAAGGGTGAATTCAGTACAATAAGATACTTAGATGGTGAAAGACCACATTCACATGACTTTCATTACAGTATACTGTTACAATTGTTCTCCTTTTAGTTATTGTTGTTCATCTCTTACTATGCCAAATTTATAAATCAAGCTTTATCATAAATCTGTATGTGTAGGAAAAAACAGAATATATA
Organism: Lontra canadensis; assembly: GCF_010015895.1. Lineage (NCBI taxonomy): Eukaryota > Metazoa > Chordata > Mammalia > Carnivora > Mustelidae > Lontra > Lontra canadensis. Next base: position 52,259,103 of record NW_022630995.1, read on the forward strand.
GGGTTCCATGCTATCTGTGGGTTCAGGCGTCCCCTGGGGATCTTGGAACACATGCTAAGAGGGAACTACTCTCTGCAGAAGATGGAGAGAGAGAAGACAGGGAAGCATGGAGACAGAGAAGCAGCAGTCAGAAGTGGGGGGAGGAAAGAAAGACTATGGCCATGCAGAGGAGGCAGAGGCCAGTTGTGATGGATGTTATTGAAAGGCTGGGTGAGATAAGCTGGTGAAGTGTTCATAATATTTAGAAAATAAATGTTGTTGGTGACCATCCAAGAAAGGACTTCATGGGAGTGGTGGTGACAGAAACCAGACTGGAGAGAGTTGCTGAGAAAACTCCCAGGCTCCCACTTGCTTTCTATTATTAACACGAAACCCATGCAGTATATCTAAACCTGACCTACACCTCTCTAAATACTCTTATGCTGGGCAGTCATAAAATCTTGTCATTTAGATGGTTCTATGTCAGATTCAGAGATCCTCATAATCTGGAATCAGCGATTTTTAGAATTTACTGAAAAAAAAAAATTCAGGCCTGGTGATGCTGGTCTTCAGGATATACTTTGCTTTGAATAATTTATAATGCATCACCCCCCAAATAGAAGAGTGATTGTAAGCTGGCACCCTGTGATCTCACTGCCATTCGTTAATAACAGAATGTGTGTAAAGAAGATACATTTGGAAGGACAAAGGACATTTCATACCATGATACCATGATTTACTCTCTGTTTCTTCTACCCCATCTGAAAAGTACTTCCTGTTGCCCAAGCTTACTACTTTCCAGAAGTCAGAAAGAGAGAGAGAAGTAGATTTTAAAGCTTCTTCTTGAGTAACCTGTCTTCTTCAGTGAGCATAATTCTCTTTGAGCATGAATGAAGAGAAAAAGACGAGCTTTAAAATGACTAGCTCAAATAGTTCCATTTCCTCCTTTCTATACAGGTCCATGTTTATCTTTCCTTTTATCTTCTCTTGTTTATTTTCCTTTATGCTTAGTTTATTCGAAGTCTGTACATAGCTGAGCCGAAGCTTGGTTTGTAATCTACGTGAAGATTCAACCACAGAGCATTTTTTTATAGGGACTTGTGGAAAGTTTTTTTTTTTTTTTTTAATGTTTTCCTTTCCATCTTGGGGACGTCTAAAAATAACTTGCAGGTGGGCAACTTAATTCCCAGCCAAATTCTACCTCTGTTCTTTCTTACATTATTTGTTGTATTTTTAGAAAGTTTTACAGCTGATATTGAAGTTTTGATTTTTTTTTTCTGGATCTGTAATTTTCCAGAGTTATTTTATAGGCCTATATAAAGTCCATAATCTTGTTTTTATTATAATTTAAGTTTTGGTAAGTGAACAATGGAGTGGAATTTGGACAGAGGGCCAAATGTGATTTTTTTCTCCCACGGTGAAATGGTCCCTAGTTGATACTTGATCCTGGCATTGAACATCAAAGGTTCAGTTCTCTTTTAGGAAATGTGGACAGCAGAAAGCTTCTCTGCTGAAAGGATGTAAGAGGCTTGGGGGCAGAAAGGCAGTCAAACCCAACACTGCAATGTTGAATTATCTGTAATTTTTTGTTTGTTTGTTTTGATTGAACCATTTGGAAACTGCCATACACATACCTTCCTTTACAAATTCAAAATGCCTGGTACTATCACTTTGGCTGATTTCTTATCACTGAATTCCAATTCTTGAAGTGATTCCATGAGTGCTTATTGTGCCTACAGCTATAATGCCTTATAAATTTCCATCTAAACAAATGTGTTTGCTCTATTATTTTTTTCTGATTAAATGTTGCTGGGTACCTTAAAATGAGGCTTTTAATACTAAATAATTAGGACCATAAACTCTTCAATCGACTGTTATCATGCAGTGCATGTAGAAGCATTACTACCAGTTCATTATGATTAATCTGGGGAAGCAATGTGGTTATAATTAATTTCTACTCAATTCTGTTTCCTATAATGGGGGATGCATACATCTGCTTACACTTAGTGAAGACTTACTACCCTCAGGATCGTTGTCATCTAAATCACAGAAATTACTGATATTGTGCTCAAAATTAAGGAATACTTGCAGTGCACCTAAAGGACATGGAAGAACATTGAATTTGAGTCAGGAGACTTGTGCTACAGTTTATGGCACAAGAAATTTGTTCTTTTCTCTCTCTCTCTCTCTTTTTAAGTAATTTAAAATCTTTTGGTATTAAGTTCTTCATCTTTAAATTTAGGCATTTGAATTAGGTGATGACCCTCTTCCCTTCTGTACCCAAAACTTTGGGGGGCAATACAAAATTATCTCTTTTCCTTTCTTTTTTTTTTTATTGATTCACTTTACAAATAAGACATGGTTTCAATATCAGGTAAAATAAATTACATAATACAAATAAGAATAAGTCTGGTTTGATCTAACCTTTCTCTCTCCCAATCTCACCCCCTGAAGAAATCACATGTTTATTTTAATGTTCATGCTTCCAGATCTTTTACTGTGGGTTATATGTGAATGTCTACTTTCACAAATGATAAAACTATATTTTCTGATGGCTGCATAGTATTTTTCTTATGGATGTATGTAACATATTTAGCCATAATCCTACAGAAGTATATTCATATTATTTATTGTTTCAAAGAATTATGATAAAGTTCATTTTGCACACATATGCAATTTATTCTATGTGGAAAAAACAAACAGGTGAAATTGTTGCATGAGAGGAAATGCACATTTAAACAATTCAACAGATATTGCCAATGATGTCTCCAAAAAAAGCCACAGCATGTACTACACATTTTTTTATATTATGTGTTTAAAATGTTGCTAATCTGAAGGCAAAGAATGTGCTGTCTCACAATTTTAGTTTGCTTTCCCATGATCGCAAATGAAAATGAGATTGTTCCTGTCATTACTGGCTTTTTCTGTTTCTGTTTCTCTTCTTTGCCCAACTTACTATTTTTATGTATTTACTTAATGTTTTAATGTATTCTAGGTGCCAATCCATCCCTTTTGTTTATTGGACAATTATTTTTACAGTTTGTCACTTTCTCTCCACTTTTGTTTATAGTGATTTTTATTTTTTGTCTTTGTTTTGTCAAATGGAGTTGGTACTTTAAAATAGTTTCCAGAATTGATGTGGGCACTCTTTATATAGACAAGGTGGCCTATTATGCAGAAATCAATAGTCAATAGATTAAAAGAAAACCTACTCTGTGCAAAGTACTGTAACAAAATAGTAAATGAAGGACAGACATTTACATGAAAAGAATAATCTCTTGGGTTTCTTAATATATCATATTTAAATACACACTCTGTCCTTACATATTCTTAAATGTTTAATAACATGGCAAAAATAAAGATTTTGAATATTTATATAGTATTTTCTTGTTGTAAAATAAGGATTGTCATATCCATTAAGGTAGAAATTAAAGTAGAAATCTCCTGTAATCTCATCATTCAGAAATAGATACAGTTAACATCTCTGTGTGAATCTTTGTCTTTTTCCTATGCACATATATAGAAAAACCACCTATGGCTGCATCCCAGAAATATTATTGTCATTTGACTCCTGAATTGTAGACTCATAGAATGCTGGGAGAACAGATAATGTTTGCCATTACAAAGTCAGTGCACTCATCTCCTTTGCTGAGGTACCTCCCATGATGGAGAACCTGCTTCTTTTCCAAGTATTGTTTCTCCTTCCCTCCCTTCTTCTCTCCTTTCTTTCTTCTCTTTTGACAGTGATCATGAGAGAAGAGTCCTTTCTGTGCATCCTGCAATTGGTCTCCTTCTAACTTTGACACTTTGCTTCTATTTGTTTTAATTATACTTAGATGTCTTTGTTGATGAAACAAATATGCTATTGAGAGTAACTACTTGGACATATCCACATGTAACAGATACTTGTGTTCTGCGTGTGTGTTGTGTAGTCAATGACGATGTCTTGGACTATGAGGGTGTAAGAAAATTTTACTGAGTTTCTGTCTCCTTTGGGCCCCTCTGCCCTAGATACACGAGAGCCCATTGGCTTGTCATTCTCTATTGCTGTTGATAGAAATCTCTTACTGAGAAGACCTTCATGCTATTCCTTGTCTGACTAATGGCCTGCCCTTCAGTTCCTGGTCATCTGTCAACCCCTCTAGAAAGTTTCTCCGAGTTTACCTCTTTCATGGGCCCATCTGGGTTAGATGTTTTTACTCTCCTATGGGCAATGCTTCTCCTTGTGAGGACCCATATCATGCCACTTTGGAATTGTTTGTTGATTTGTAGATAGGCTTTTCATTAGTCTGTAAGCATCTTGAGAGTAGATCTGTCTCATGTCTGGTTCTATGGCACTTTGCACTGTACAGAGTGGACTCCTAATAAATATTTTTTGAAAGGACAGTGAGTGACAGAAAGCATAAACAAACTCTTTTTCATCTCTAATGTTACTTTCAAAACCCCTTAAAAATGCCCTTCAGACTCAGCCCAGGCTGTTCTCCCTTTCTGCTTCCAAGACCCTCTTTTTCCCCCACCATTTGCTTTCTGCCTTTTCTAATGGAAATCAATTTCACTTCTGGCCTCTCTTAATTTTGCCTTTATTCCCCCCTCATGTTGTTTCAATGAGACAACGCAGAGAATGAACATGGATAGAACATTCCTACGTTGGAACATTGTGACTCTCCATACATGAATATTTTGGTCTCTCACATTTATTAAAAATACATGTGTCTATCTATCATTTATCTATAAGATATGCTAGGCACCAAATGGTTCACAGTTAATATTTTATGAGCTGGGATTTTGCATTATTTGTATGGTTTTCATTTTGTTTGTGTTTCCTAAATTGCTCACAATGAAACTGTAATCTTTTTTTATGTAGGGGAAAATGTTAAATTATTTAGAACGTGAGTTATTAGATTTGGCAATGAGGAAGTCCCTCCGGTCCTTCCAGGAAAATTTGAGGGGAGGAATAAAGGAAGAAATAAGATTATAAGGAAGTAAGGAGTCCAAGCTTATCACTTACAAATTTGGAACATCTGAAACTTCTTACCCTACTGAGATGAACTTTTAATTTAAATTTAGATATTATAATATGTTGATAATTTTAGGGTAATTCTAATGAATAATTGCTCATCAAATGAATTTCATTTAATGGCCTGGGGAATGGATATAATGTGTATTCTTTTCTCTGTGGAGCAAGGAGACTTAATGTCAGTCTCCACCATTCCAGGTGCAGACTCAGGAGTCATCATAGCCATGGGGCTGAGCTCTGTGCATCCTAGAGGGAAGGGTCATATAAAAGCACTCTGTACTTTATCAAGTTTCTTTTGGGTCATTTCAGTTTCCATGAAATTAATTCTTTCTCTTCCATGGTTATTAAGAATATTTGGAAAATATGTGTTCAAGGGCTTTGCTCCAGGACCCTCTGGAGGCAACAGGGCAGCATGGTGGGAATGGCATATGCTTTGGAGTCAGAAAGGCATCAAAGTTGGATTGCCAACTGCACATTTGCCTGCTGTGTCCTTGAGTGTGTAAATCCCCTAATTTCCCAAAGTCTGAGTTCTTCATCATAGTAGCAGGGTTCTTCGGAGTGTCATGACACAATTAATACTTGATATTTGTTGGTGTTTGTTACTTTCCTCTCCCTTTCTCCTATTTCCTCCTATGCTACTGAATTTATTCTATTTTTAAATAAATGCTTCTTATTCTTGTGTGAAGGGCATGGTCTCCTTAGAGAAGTGAAGAAAGCTGTGGACTCTCTCACTAGGAAAATGCACACTTACACAAAAGTTAATATATAATTTCAGACCATTCATAGACCTCCATGAAACACTTCCATGAGCCTAGTCCTTAATAAACATTGCTTTACATTTTTAATTTTAGCTCAGTTCCATTTTCCCTTTTACACATGCTCCTGTGAGATTTCAAGTCTCAGAGACTTTTTCAAGGCCATTGGAGACTGGGGATTGTGATATCTATCACTACCCACCAGCACATGTGACAAGGCAGGTGTCAGTGAGCATGCATGATTACTTGAGCACTGAGACCAGCATTGCCTTCTTCTTCCTCTTGTTAGGTTTTCTGGGGGTTACTTGTTTAAAGCAACATTTATTTACCTCTGCGATGCAAATGAGGATCAAACTGACATAATCAGATTCTCTGATATCTCAAAGCCTGCATGAGCATCCCCCTTTGGATTGGTCCATCTCTTTCAAAAGGAAGTTGAAGAGTCAATTCATCAAATCCCCAAATTTGAAGTAATTTTATTTCTGTTCAGGGAATAGAATGCTGCAATCTGAAGAGTCAAGCAAACAAACAAACAAACAGAAACAAGCACAGAATATGTAGTTTTTGTTTCTGCTTTTGCCCCTAGCGGCTTTCTCTTAACCGTCAGCTTTGCCTGAAGTTTAGGAGACATAACACCTCTTGAAGCAGGCTTCAGTCAGTGAGGATGGAAACTTGGTATGTTGATACCAGCTCTCTTGCCCCAAAGTAGGTAACCCAGGGGCTCCTGTTGTATGTTGGCTCCCAGTTTCCTGAGTTGAATGATGCTTTAGTTGCCCTGGGTAGTGGCCGGCTTGGTAAAGCATACTTCGTTGCTCTACTTCTACTCCTGTCTTGCTTCCCACATACCTACCGGTGTTTTCCTTCATTCCCAAAGCAATTACTTGAACTTAAATCCTCTGTCACAGTTGGCTTCTGGAAGAATTCAAACTACAATATTATCTAACTGACTCAAGAGATGTGCTTTTGGCTATCACTTCATGTAGAAGGTTTAACATTCGCGGTCGTGCCCACTAAACGCCTGTACTCGTCCCCAGGCAATGTGACAACAGAAGCACCTCCTCACACATCCTAATGTCCCCCCAAAGGAGTGCAGTAATACTACTGATAAATGTTTCTTATGCCAGTCACAAGTCAGAGATCTACCAGGTAAACCATTTGATTCTAGTTTGAAATTCATGCTTGAATAATTGATTTAAGTGTATAATTTTAAGTTAAAAAGAATAAGATAATTCTACCAGGTTTTGCAAATAATATTGTAGTGGTTCCAATACTTTAAGGTTTACTGTATTTATGTCTCTACTTTATTAGATTCATAAGAATTGGTTTTAAGTTCTTCAGGAGCTTTTTCTGTTATTCAGATAATTGAATCTCATATAAAAGAAAATCAAATATATTAAACATATAAATGTTGTTTAAAATATTTAAGGGGATTTAATTAACTAAGCTGTAAAATCCTCTTTAAAAGTCATACTTAAAATATACTGGATTTATAAATAGCATCACAAGTTTGTAAATTAAATCTAAATGCTTTGTAAAAAAAAAAAACTAAGCCTCTCAATTTATAACTTTAGTAAATTAAATATTAATTTAAAACTTGTAGTAACCCTATATAATCTTTTCTGTGTGCAATAACCTCAAACAAAGAAACTATTTTACATTAATACTGTTTAATAAGTATTGCTTTTTATTCTAAAGAATTCACCAAGAATCTTTGTTCTTTCTTTATTAAACTTAGCCAATCTTTCAAAGCACCCTTCTAACCCCCACTTTCCCCTGAAGTCTGCCTTCCTGTCTCCAGTTCTTCATTCTCTTTACTTGAATTTCTGTTATATTTATAATCTACATCATACAATGTTACCATAATCTTGTTTCTCAAGCAGTATCCTGTTATTTCTTTCCACATAAGGTAGTATAGTCCTGCAACTGGGTTGATAGTTCTTTCATGGTTCCATATCTTTCACTTCTTTAAAGCATCCAGGGAGTCTTCCCCAGACCCATTCTACCCTGTGCCATTGTGGGGAATCCAACTCCAAGGATAGTTTCTGAGTGGCTCTAATGTTCCTGTCCTCATTAAAAGAACATTCTTGCCAAGTATCTGATCTTAAATTAATTATCCCATGATATTGCCACAGTTACAAGTTGAGGGTCTGTAGGTTTTCAGCCCTCTAGGAAGCTCCCCTGAATAGTCTGAGTGCAAAGAGACTGAAGAAAAGCCATGCCACTCCAGGTTGGTAGGTGGCAGTTTTCATAAGTAAGAGAATCTTACATATGGGGTTTGTCTTGGATGGCAGCAAGTAGAATGGATGCCTGCCCTTGCAATAAATCTTACAATTTTATAAAGAGGCCTTAACTCGGTTTAGTTGCATATGCCATGTAGGTATTCTGAACATCACGTTACCCACCAAAGGCTGTTTTTGGAACAGCCTCTGGGAGTAGGAAAAGCAAGCAGAATCCACATTCCAAGGACGGGGCAGAGGTAAGGAGCATCTGAATGCTCAGGTCCAGCTCATGGGTCAATTGGCAATCACATCCTTTCAATAGCCTCTCCCAACAGGGTCCTACTTATCACTGCACAGGACTTAGCTTAATATAGCTTCCTCGACTATATTTGTTTCAGTTATCTCTTGCCACACTAATGTTGGATGGTAACTGTATCAAAACTCAGTGGTTCTAAATAATAATTATTTATCAGAGTTCATGAATTTAAGAGTTAACTTTAAAGTGGGCTCTGGTCTCAGTCATAGCTGATTCCATCAGCTATGAGTCAGGTAGGCTGATCTTGACTGAGATCTTTTGCGAATTTGAGAGTCCACTGGCAGTTGCCTAGTTTAGCGGAGCCTTGGATAAAGTAACTTTGCTTTCTTCTCAGTACCTATCATGTAGCCCCAGGCACTTTCTGAGATTAGCTGGGGCATATTCTCTTAGCATTCACAGAAAAGGCAGAAAAGAAGTGACAGACCCAAGTTCTCTGTCAAAACTCTGTACATGCCAATTCTGTTAAAATCCTATTGATCCAAACAAGTCATACGGCCAAGCCCAGTTTCAAGGGGCTTGGGAAAGGTCTGGAGAAGAACTACAAGACCACAGGAAAAGAATGAATATATAAGGAGAGGGCAGAATTAGGCCATAAACACACTAAATCAAAATCAGCACAAAAATCAAGGCTCTTACTAAGAATTATGGAATTGAGATGCAGCTGTGCTTCTGGATGATGTAAAATCTAAAATTCCTGATATATTTTTGCATAAGTGAGGAAAAAATTCCAAGGGAACAGAGTGAACTAGGCAAGAATATCTACTATCATCATTATGGATAAATCATGGTGAAGGATCCATGACTGGATCCTGTTCTGTTTGAACATTTTCAGTAATGTCAACCATTGCATCCATTTATTTATTTATTTATTTTAAAGTTTTTATTTAAATTTCAGTTAGTTAACATACAGTGTAATATTAGTTACAGGTGTACAATATAGAGATTCAGCACTTCCATACATCACCTGGTGCTCATTAACAAGTGTATTCCTTGATTCCCATCACCTATTTAACCCATCCCCCATGACCTTTCCTCTGGTAACCATCAGTTTTTTCTGTATAGTCTGTTTCTTGGTTTGCCTCCTTCTCTCTTTTTCTCCGTGTTGCTCATTTGTTTTGTTTTTAAATTCTAAAAATTCGTGAAATCATATGGTATTTGTCTTTCTCTGATTGACTTATTTCACTTAGTGTAATACTGGCTAGCTCCATCCACATCACTGCAAATGGCAAGATCTCATTATTTTATAACTGAGTAATATTCCATTGTACACACACATTGAACATTCCATTCTATGTGTACATACATTCCAATGTACATACATTCCATTGTGTGTGTGTGTATACACAGCACACACCATATATACACACATATATATACAGTACAACCATATATATATGTGTGGGTGTGCTTGTGTGTGTATATACATATACATATATGTGTATACATTTACATATATATGTATATGTATACATGTATATATATACCACATCTTCCTTATCCATTCATCAGTAGATGGACACTTGAGCTATTTCCATAATTTGTCAATCAACAAAACTATAAGGAAACCTATGGAATGGAAGAAGATATTAGCAAATGACATACCTGATAAAGGGTTAGTATCTAAAATATATAAAAAACTCATGAAACTCAACACCCCAAAAATGAATAATCCAATTAAGAAATGGGCAAAAGACATGAGTTTTTCCAAAGAAGACATATAGGTGGCTAACAGACACATGAAAAGATGCTCAACATCACTCATCACCAGAGAAATACAAATCAAAACTGTAGAGATATCACCTCACACCTATCAGAATGCCTAAAGTCAATAACACAAGAAACAACAGGTGTTGGTGAAGATGTGGAGAAAGGAGAAACCTCTGGCACTGTTAGTGGGAATGCAAACTGGTGCAGGCACTGTGGAAAAAAGTATGGAATCTCCTCAAGAGGTTAGGAATAGAACTACCCTAAATTCCAGCAGTTGTCCTACTAGGTATTTATGCAAAATACAAAAATACTAATTCAAAAGTATAAGTACACTCGGATGTTTATAGTAGCATTATCTATAATAGTCAAATTATAAAAGCATCCATTTACTTTTAACTCAGTTTGAATCACATTTTTTTTGTTAACTTGGGAGTTTTAACTCCGGCAACCTCATAACTGTAGCAAGGCTTGAAAGGGGAGCTTGGTGCAGTGGTTTCTAAATTTGGAATCCTGCTTCTCCCTTCTCTTCATCCCTAGGTTCTGATTTGATGATTCTTGGGTGAGACTACTCATTGTAAGAAGCTCCTCATAAAATTCCAACTCATTTCTTGGATCTGGGATTTACTGCTCTAGGTAATAGTGTATAGTGGTACTCATTTAAGAGGTTTTGGATGACTCTTATAAGAATACTAGGAAGTTGGCACCTATAATCACAAAACTTGAGTTCTAAAAGAAATAAATGATTCCAGAATTTCATTCAAAACCCTGTCTCATGGTCAGCCACATAAATAAATTTGTCACACACAAAGAGAGAAACACAATCACATGTCCTGTATTAAAATTCTACATAATTAACATTCAGATATCCTAACATTTTGGGATAAGGAGAATAATTTTGTAAAAATAATATAAGCCTAATGTTAATATAGTTTAAAAAAGAGGATTGTGTGCACACATGTTCATTTGTGTGTGGGAGTGTGTGTGTGTGTGTGTGTATAAAAGAAGGCTTAAAAAGTGTTTAAGAGCACTTCAAAATAGAAGTTCCTGAACAAACATTGTAGGCAGATGGTGTCTTAAGAAAAGCTTACAGCCTTGTGAATTGATACAGAAGCTTGTTAACAAATCCAGTGCATGTACAGGAGCCGTATATTAGAAACTTCCTCTGGCAGAGAGATCTCTGCTGCATTTCCAAGTTTTTAAATAAACTGGTGGCTCTCTGGAGGTTTTATTCAACACTTAGGTGTTTATCATCCTTACAGCATATGCTAAATACTTGATTCCTATTTGCTCCTTTAGGTGAAAGAGTGAGTTAAAAAAAAACAAAAACAAAAAACAGATCTGTCAGTAGGATTTCAGATTAACTTCACCGATCTCAATTTCTGGTAATGTAAAAAGCACTTCCAACATGCTAAGGTTTATACATGTCACATGCCGCATGATTTAGAGTTATATTTTTGGATGCAACATATGTAGAGCATGAAGCCATATTTTTTTCTGGGAAAACACTGCTTATTCTAAAATTCAAATGGAATTTCAAGAGACCCAGACAGCCAAAACAATTCTTGGAAAGGAATTGGGAAGATTCATACTTCCTGACTTTAAAATTTAATACAAAGTAACCCTAATCAGGAACTGTAGCACATGCATAAGGACAGACATATAGATCAATATAATAGAATTGAGAGTCCAGAGATAAACCCATTTGTTTATGCACAACTGATTTCTAAATGAGTGTGAAGACTGTTTGAAGGGGAAAGAATAGTCTTTTCAATTAATGTCTCTGGGACAACTAGACAGCCACATGCAAAAGAATGAAGTTGGAACCTTATGACACACCATATATGAAAATTAACACAAAATACATGAACACCTAAAGGTAGGAGTTAAAATTGTAGAACTCTTAGAAGAAAACATAGGGGGATGTCTTAAAAACTTTAGATTTGGCCAAAGATTCTTAGATATGACACCAAAGCATGAGCAAGAAAAGAAAAAGAATGAATTGGATTTCATCAAAATTAAAACTTAAGGGCTTCAAAAGACACTATCATGAAGGTGAAAAGATAACCTATAGAATAGAGAAAAGAATTATAAATCATATATCTGATAAGGAACTTATATCTAGCACATGTAAAGATTCTTATAACTCATTAATTAAAAAAAAAACAGTCCATTAAGGATGGGCAAGGGCTCTGAATATACACATTCTCCAAAAGATATATAAATGGCCAATAAGCACATGAAAATATACTTTACATCATTAGTCATCTTGAAAATGCAAATATGCTTGGCATCCTTACCACAATGAGATACACCTTCATACCCACTAAGATGGCTAGGATAAAAATATGATAACAAGCTTTGGTGAAGTTGTGGAAAAATCAGAATCCTCATACCTCCTGGTGGGAATCTAAAATGGTACACTCAGGAGTGTCTGGGGGCTCAGTTGGTTAAGCATCCAACTCTTGATTTTGGCTCAGGTCATGAATTTATCATTATGAGATTGAGATTGAGCCCCACGACAGGCTCAGTTCTGGGCATGGAGCCTGCTTAAGATGCTCTCTCTCCTTCTGCCCCTTCCCACTCCCAGCTCAAGTGATGCGCACTCATTCTCTCTCTCTCTCTCTCTCTCACACAAAATAAATAAATAATTAATAAACAAATGAATAAATAAATGTCATTGAGATAATGGTATGTATATTCAGAAAAAATAAAACATAAAAAATAAATAAAAAGGTGCACTCTGTTTGGAAAAATGTCTGGCAGTTCCTCAAATAGTAAAATGTAGCTGCTATAATACCCAGCAACTTACTCCTAAATATCTAAAACAATGAAAACAAATGTCCACAAAAATTTACACATTAATTTAATTGTAACATCATGCATAATAGTCAAAATACAAAAACAACCCAAATATCCATAAGCTGATGAATACATTTTTAAAAAATTATCCATACAATGGAATATTCAGCAGTAGAAAAAGAATGAAATATTAGTTTATGTTACAACATGAATAAATCTTAAAAATATGTTAAATGAAAGGAGCAGTCACAAAATACCATATATTAAATAATTCAATCTTTATGAACTTCCCCAAATAGGGGAAAGTAGAATTCTGGTTGTTTACAGCTGAAGGTGAGGTGGGGATGAGGGTAGAATGGTGATAGATGAAGAGTATAAGATTTCTTTTTGGAGTGATGAAAATGTTCTAAAATTGACTGTAACCACATTCAGGTGTCCATTTCCACATGTAAGGAACTCAGAAGTTGTCACTCTGTCATAACAAGTAAAAAGCTGAACAGACTAAAAAATTAACAACTATTCTTGGATTTGTGAAACAAGAGGGGAGGGGCACAAGGCAAACCACTTCCCTGAAGATTGTGGAGCAGACAGGCAAATGTGAGGATTCATGGCTTACCAGTGTAGGGACTCACAAGCAGAAGCCACTGTGGGAACCAGAACTGGGATAGGAAAACCTGAAATGTAATTAACAAATTTGCCAGAATCTCAGTGTGGACAACTAAAGAGTTAAAAACTCCAAGGAAACCCAATCATGTGGTCCCCCATAATTTTGTGAGATTACATTCAGGAGATTGACAAAGTTGTCACAGTAAATATTAAAAAAAAAAAAATCTCTTCATGCTTCCAGCAGGGGAAGAAGAAAAGGAATCATTTTGAAATAAGCTACCCTCAGGAAAAAATAGTTGGCTGAGGACTAACCTGCTGGGGTGTTATTAGAGTCTAACTGAACTGGAGAAAAAGAAATACCCAATCTAAGTTTGCTTTAACTTTCTACATGGTAGAAAGGAAATACCCCAATACAGCCCACTCCAGCCCTCTATCCCACCTCAATGTTGAGGGGAAAAATAAGAAAAAACAACCTGGCAAATACTTGTGTAGTCCACAAACCATAAGCATAGACTCACTAAAAGACTGAAACCTAATCATGGGACCATGGAACACTTCTCCTCTATCTATACCTCATCATCATTTTTCTAAAGGCCTATTTACAGCAGTTCCTTTTCTATAGAACATCATGTCTAGTTATCAACAAAATTTTATAAGGCATGCTAAAAGGCAAAAAATATAATTTGAAGAGATATAACAAGTGTCAAGATCAGATATGGCAGGGATGTTAGAATTATCAGACAATTGAAAATAACTAAAATTAGGGGCACCTTGGTGGTTCAGTTGGTTAAGCATCTGACTCTTGATTTTGGCTCAGGTCATGATCTCAGGGTTGTAAAATCAAGCCCCATGTCAGCCTCTGCTCTTAGCACAGAGTCTGCTAGAGATTCTCTCTCTCCCTCTGCACCCCCACTCTCTCTCTCTCTCTTTAAAATAAAAAAATAAATCTTAAAAAATAACTATAATTAATATGCTAAGAGCCCTAATGAATAAGGAGGAATTCATGCAAGAATAGGTGAGCAATGTAAACAAAAAGATGGTAATCCTAAGAACCAAAAGAAAGAGTAGAGATAAAGAGCACTGTTAGAGAAATGAAGGTTGCCTCAGAAGGGTTTGAAGGGCTTGTTAGTTGACAGGACAGCTGAGAGATTCTCTGCATTTGTGAATTCTACCAATATAATCCCCCAAAACTGAAAAGCAATGAGAACAAAGACTGAAGGAAAAAAGAAGAAGAAGGAGGAGAAGGAGAAGGAGAAGGAGAAGGAGAAGAAGAAGAAGAAGAAGAAGAAGAAGAAGAAGAAGAAGAAGAAGAAGAAGAGAATCCCTAAGGACTGTAGGACAACTAACAAAAGTACAACATATATGTATTGGAAACATCGGAAGAAGGAGAAAGAGAAAGAAACAGAAGAAGAACTTGAAACAATAATGACTGTGAATTTCCCCAAATTGATGTCAGACACCAAACCACAGATCTAAGAGCTCAAAGAACACAACCATGATAAATACTAAAAACAACAGGGACAGCAAAAACTACACCTAGGTATATCATTTTTAAACCATAGGAAATGAAAGATGAAAAAAAAAATTCTGTAAGGAGTCAGAGGCAAAAAAAAACAAAAACAAAACAAAACAAAAAATCTATAGGGGAGTTAAGATAAGAATTATATCTGACTTCTCCTCAGAAACCATGCAATCAGAAGAAGCAAAAGGCAAAATAGCCAATGTGGTATGGAAAGAGAACGAAGTTGGAGGACTGACACTATTCAAGTTTAGGACTTACTATAAAGCTATAGGAATCAGGACAAAGTGGTATTGGTGAAAGAATAAACCAATAGATTAATGGAACAAAACAGACACCCCCAAAATAGATACACATAAATATACTCAACTGATCTTTGACAAAGGAGCAAAGACAGAGTAATGCAGCAAAGATAATCTCTTCAACAAATGGTGTTAGAACTGGTGCTGGAATTAAATGCATAGTTCTATGATACACATTGCTTCATAAATGATGGTTATGTAGGCAAAAATCTACATGACCTTGGTCATGGAGATGACTTTTTAGATATAACACCAAAGGTATGTATTATCTATGAAAGAAATTATGATAAGGTGAACTTCATTAGAATTGACAATTCTGCTCTACAAAACATAAAGTCAAGAAATGAGAAGGCAAACCACAAATTGGGAGAAAATATTTCAAAAGACATACTTAATAAACAGCCATTATCCAAAATATATGAAGAACTCTTAAATTTCAACAATAACATACCACCCTATTAAAAAAAATAAAGACAAAGACTTTAACAGACACCTTATCAAGGAAGATATACAGATGGAAAATAAGCATATCATATGACATCAGGAAAGTGCAAATTAAAACAACACCAAAATACCATTAAAAAAAAAAAAAAAACTATTGGAATGACCTAACCCTGGAATACTGACAACACCAAAATCTGGTGAGGATGTGGAGCAACAGGATCTCTTATTAATTGTTGGTGGAAATGTAAAATTGTATGACCACATTGGAAGACATTTTGGTGGCTTCTTATAAAATTAAATATATTCTTACTATATAATCCTGCAATCATGCTCCTTGGTATTACCCAAAGGACTTGAAAATGTTCTTATAGCCACACAAAATCCTGCATATAGATGTTTATAGCAGTTTTATTCATAATTGCAAAAACTTGGAAATGACCAAGATGTCTTTCAGTAGGTCAGTGGATAAATAAACTGTGGTACATCCAGACAATGGAATACTACTCAAATACACGAAGAAATGAGCTATCACACCATTAAAATACATAGAGGAAATTTAAATGCATGTTACATACTATATGATTCCAACTATTTAATATTCTGGGAAGGGCAAAACTGTGGAAATAATGAAAAGATCAATGGTTACTAGGAGCTGGGGAGAGGGATGGATAAATAAATGGAAAGCAAAGAATTTTTAGGGTAGTGAAAATATTTTGTGTGATACCATAATGTTGGAGACCAGTCATCACACTTTGTCCCAACCTATAGAATGTACAACATCAAGAGTGAACTATAAGATAAACTATGGACATTGGGTGATTATGATGTGCCAATGTAGGTTTATCAATTGTGATAATTATACCACTCTGCTGAGAGATGTTCATAGTGTGTGTGTGTGTGTGTTTGTGTGTGTGTGTGTGTTTGCAGATGTTCATATGTGCATGTGTTGGGACAGAGGATATATGGGTAATCTGTAACTTCCTCTCAATTTTACTATAAACCTAAAACTTCTCTGAGAAAAATAAAGTAATACCAAAACAAAATTGTAGTGATCATTTCATATTTCTGAGAATATACAAAGAAATTATTGATTTGTACACTTTAAATGAGTGAGTTATAGATGCAAATTGTATCTGAATAAAGAGCATCTGAGTGGCTCAGTCAGTTAAGCATCTGACTCTTGATTTCACTTCAGTTCATGATCTCAGGGTTGTGAGACCAACCCCTCATTAGGTTTCATGCTCAGTGTGGAGTTTGGCTGAGATTTTCTCTTTCCCTCTTTCTCTGCCCCTCCCCCTGCTTGCACTCATGTGTGCACTCATTCTCTCTTAAAATAAATAAATAAATCTTTCAATTAAGCTATTAAAAAAAAGATACTGTAGCTATTGGAAAGCTAATAAGGGAATACTACAAATAGCTTTACAGTCATAATTTCTACAGATTTGAAAAAGTGGACCAATTTCTTGAAAACAAACTACTAAAACTCAAACAAGATAAAATACATATCCTAAATTGCCCTACAACTATTGAAGAAATTGAAAATGTGATTAAAAAATCTCTTTCCCTACCCCCACTCCAGAAAATCTCCAGGCACAATGGTTCATTGCAGAATGAACATTCAAATAATGAACATCAATTTTACACAATCACTTTTAGAAACTAGAAGAGAAGGTAATATTCCTAACTCATTTTGTGTGGCTAATGTTACATGAACACTAAAATCGGAAGAAATAGAAAGGAAAGGGAAGAAAGAAAGGAAGAAAAAGATAAATAGAAACTATAGATCAATATCTTCCAATAATTTAGACATAAAAATCCTCCACAAAATTTTGGTACATTAATTCCAATTTTACCACAACAACAACAATAAGAACAACAACAACAAAAGCAAATAACCAAAGTATTGTATGCAGGAAATATGCAATGCTGGTTCAATATTTGAAAATCAATCAATGCACTTCACTATATCAACAAGCTATGGGAAGAGAAATCACATCAATTGAAAAAATCATTTGATAAAATTCAACAACCGTTTGTGATTAAAGCTCAGTACACTAAGAATGGAGGGTAACCTCCTCCACTTCACAATGAGGATTTACACAAAAACCTACAGCTACTAACATACTTTATATAAAATAGATAAAAATATATGTTTATGGTTGTCCTTTTAGAATCAATTTATTGTTCAGTACTAAATACTTAGACATTTATTTCAATTATGTTTTTGGTGTTCTATTTATATAGTTCCTCTAGGTTAGTAGAATTTTCTTTCTTGCTGTGTTTTTCCAATATGAAAACATCTATCTACATAAACAAAAGCAGGTGGTATCTAATGTCTTTCGAGTCCAGGCAATGTGCCTGGCATCCCGCTAAATCTTGACACACGTTATATGGTTTAATATCTACATTCAGTGTATTAGTTTCCTATTGCTACTATAACAAAGTGCCACAATATTAGTAGCTTAAAACAATACAAATTTATTCTCTTACATTTATGGAGACACAAATCCAAATGAGTCTTAGATAATTAAAGTCAAGGTGTCAGTCAGCAGGGGTGGTTTCTTTTGGAGACTCTTGATGAGAGAATTTGTTTCCTTGTTTTTCAACTTCTAAGGCCTTCGATGCTCCTTGGCAATTGGTCCCTTCTTTTCACCCCTCCAGCCGTGTGCACGTCATCACTTGCCCTTTCATTGACTTTGCCTTCTTCACTCCCTCTTATAACGGCCCCTGTGAAAAAACAGAGCCCACCTGGACCATTTAGGTTATTCTCCCCCCTCATGATTCTTAACTTAATCTCATCAGCAATGTTATTTTTGCCATATTAAGAAATATATATATATATATATATATATATATATATGCGCTCCTGAATTTAAGATGCAAACATATTTGGGGGGGGCATATTCTCTCTGCTACAACCACCTGTTAGGTGGTTTTGATAGGTATTATTTATTGTCCCCGATTATCTATTTCCCCCTAGTGATAAAAATTTTCGATGGACATGGGACAACCCAGATAAACATGATATATCACAACTTCTCTTGCAGCTAGATGTGGTCCTGTGATTTCCATTGAACAATAAATGTGAGCAAAAGTAAAGCTATGACTAGAAGCTGAAAGCCTTTGGAATCCGTGCACAATAGCTCATGTTTCCTTCCATCTGCTATGGCAACCAGCAAAGCTTCAGCCTGCATCCCTGTGTGACATTAATACACACTGGTATCACCACCAATCAACAACCTCACTAAAATAAATATCAAGCAGGAACTTTTAGAATTATTAGTTATGAAGAACAATCTAGTCCACCCTGACTAATAGAGTAGCTTTATATAAACATATAGTAATGAAAGTTTATGGCCCACTATTTAACAGCCATCCTCCCCTTCTTGCTAACATAGCTTGCTTATGACAGAAGTTGCAAATGTCAGACAATGGCTTTCCTTGAAGCAAGAGCTTGGGTACACAAACCGATCTTGGCCAATAGAACATGATGAGAAATCTGTGAGGATTTTTATGGGGAAAAAAACCTATTTAATAAAATATGACCATTTCTCATTTCCCCTTATACATTTGGTGTTATCATATGAGTACATGGTATCTGAAACTAGTATAGCCATGTTGCAACCATGAGGGGGAGCTAAAAAAATGACTAAAATTGTCATTGAGAACTGGTTCAAAATTTTTGACATTATTGGGCTACTGAGCCAATTTCTTTGTCCACTTTTGATTAGTATTCTGTTACTTAAAACTGAAAGTATACATCATTTAACTTAGAAGGACTTTCCCACAAATCTGGTATTTTAGGAACCACGAAGATTTAGATGAATGTATTTTCAAATAAATCCCTTGCTAATCAAACTTTTGCTATTCTTTCTCCAGAACTGAGGAAATAAATTGCTTCAGATAATGTGCCATCTCTTGATATTAAAAGCTCACTGTCCAAATCCATGAATTTTTTTTTGAAGATGTTGGGGGAGATTTATGGCAGTATACACATCCATACACATTGCCAGTGTAGTTAAAACTTCATTTAACATTCACTGTTAAGTATAAATACTGATTTTAAAACAAGCGGTCAGTATGCCAACTTTAAAACAAATGGTTAGTATGTGAAATAGATATTATATTCATATATACATATGATACAATGTGTATTGTAGATTTGAAGTTTTGTTATAAAAATAACTTAAGAGGAAACCAGAAAATACTTATTTTTCCCTTAGGTCTATAAAATTCCACTGAGAAGTATTAGTAGGGCAGAGATAAGGAACAGGGAAGTAGAACAAGTCTTATGCCTTGCTGAAGATTTCTCACTTTTAAAATTTTATTGATTTGAGAGAAAGAGAAAGCAAGCAGAGGGAAAAAGAGGGAGAGAATCTCAGGCAGATTCCCCACTGAGCACAGAGTCCTATGTGGGGCTGAATCCCATGACCTTGAGATCATGACCTAAGCCTTTTGAAATCAAGAGTTGGACACTTAACTGACTGAGCCACCAAGTGCCCCAAGATTTCTCATTTCTTAACTCAACTGATTTCCAGTCTTTTATGATACTTATATGTAACTTAACATTTAGTTTGCTTTAAAAATATTTAATACTTCTGAGGAATACAAACAAGGTGCAAAAATAAAAATACAGAACTTTGGGTTCCATATGTTATGATAGAATACAATATGAACCACGATTTTTCCATAAACACCCATTTTTAATAATACTTTGTGAGCAGACTACACCAATTACTGTTTCAGTGTTACTTAGGTCACTCGGAACTACAAGCCCAGCATAACTTCCTTCCTAGGAAACAAATCCAGAGAAATATAAAACATTTTGGATCAAGGGTGCATACTGACACTCATGACCCAAGAGATTTATTGAGGCCCTGACCAGGAGATCACTCAGTTTAGGCTACAGCTTAACAATGTGTGACCTTTATTAGGATAGCAACATATATAAACTTTCTTTCAGATGCTTTATCCACTGAGATCATAGAAGCAGTCATTAAATACTACTGGGTAAAGCTAGTGTCAATTTCTAATTTTTTCCCAATTTTATTCCATCTCCCTGGTCACTTACTTCATTTCTCATAGTTATTGCACTCTGAGATAACATTTAACTGCTTGGCTGCTCAGAAGAAGGCAGATTCAACCTCCATTTCTATTATGATCAAGGACTGCAGGAATTGCTTAGCTAAAATAAAAATCATTTGAAAACCTGACCTAGGAATGAGGTCCAAATGGATCTTTTTTTGCACGATGAATGACCCCATTCACAACTTGCTATAACACAAAGTGTGAGCTTCCCTTAATATGGGGAGGGGAAATAAGCTGTCAAAGGTAAAGGAACAGAGAACTTGGGAGGGAAAATAACTTTACATAAGTAATTAATAAATAAACTAAATGACTACTACCATAAATACAATTAGAAAGGAGATTATGTCTTAATTCACACATCTTGCATTATTATATTATTTTGTGTAATTTAGGTGTTACAGAATTCTTGAAAGCCGGTTCTCTCCTTTTACAAATACTGATCAATATTGGAAATAAGCTTATAAATTATGTGCTATATTTTTGCAGCACTAATACTATTCATATTGACACTGCATATTTTTTCTCTATCTTGCAGCATAGTCTGCTTTAGGAATTCTCATTTTCTATTTTTCAGAAAGAAGGTACAAAAGTAGACTACATTTCCCAAACTCCTTTAATGTTGGGTGAGGCCATTGACTGACTTTTGTCAGTAGATTATGTGAACCACTTCCAAAAGTGGCCAATAAATGTTTGACTGGTGATCCTCCACTTTCCCTCTGAGTAAAGGATGTACATGATCAGCTAGATGCCTCTGAGATACACGGGGTCTGGGTCTCCAAAAAACCACACTGAAGTCCTCCCACCATTTAGGAACATCTGCATTAGACTTCACATAAAAAAGTAGACATTTTCCATGTTAGGACAATAAGATTCGGTATTTGTTTGCTATAGAAGTTGGTATTACTTTCTCTAATGAAAATAATCCCTCAAGAGTTGTATGCAGGGATGCCTGGGTGTTTCAGTTGGTTAAGCGTCCGCCTTCAGCTCAGGTCATGATCCCTGGGAATGAGTCCCACATGGCGGGGTGGGGGGGGTGGGGGGGTCCTTGTTCAGCAGGAAGCCTGCTTCTCCCTCTGCCTGCTGCTTCCCCTGCTTGTGCTCACTTGATCGCTCTCTTTGACAAGTAAATAAATAAAATCTTTAAAAAATTGTTGAATGCAAATTCTTCTAATGTCTTCCTATATCAACTTTAATAAGAAGGAAGACACAAAGTTAGCTGAGAAGGAGAATCTTTAAATCCAAAAGGAAAGTTTGTCAGGGAGACTCAGTTAAGTTATGGGTTATACCATGTGAATTTAATGTGTATCAAATATGTTCGAACATTGGAAAATTCCATATATATATATACACATAAAATTCTGTATGTGCACTTATTTCACAAAGTTTTCAGATTAAATACAGAAGCTTCTTGCAGAGCCCATGGCTTTCTAAACTGCTCCACCGTAAGCTTTGTCCTGCCACTGCACAGAACCACTGGTTGAGCTATTGAGGCAAAAACAACTTCCCAGATGCCTGTGGGTTTAACCAATACTACAAATGGTCTTTGAGATAAATATAAAATAACCAGAGCCTTTATGTTTTAGGTAGTTAACCATTTAAACCACAAACATTTATTTTAAGCCCAAGTAAAAGCCAGCATAAAAGGAAAAAGAGTAACTTTTCTATTATAGTAAAAATTATAGCTTCTTTAGTTGATCTCTAGTAGGTGACGGACGGTAGGTGAAGATAAGTTTACCTATGGGATATATATTTAGGCAGTTTACCTCAATTTTAAAAAATCCATTGTTTACATGGGGTAGAGCCCCCTATCTAGCTCTCTGCTCAGCAGGGAGCCTGCTTCCCTACCACACACCCCCACCCCCCCTGCCTCTCTGCCTACCTGTGATCTTTCTCTCTCTGTCAAATAAATAAATAAAAATCCTAAAAAAAAAAAAAAAGAATGTAGACAGGAATGAATTAGAGAGGCATTCAAGAAAAAAGAATGGACATTAGTAAATGCATAACGTTGTAAAGGTATGAAAGATTTTTTCTTTTATTTTTTATTTTTTAAAAAAATTATTTATTTGCGAGAGAGAGAGAAATAGAGCACAAGCAGGGGAGTAGCAGAAGGAGAAGAAGGCTCCCCGCTGAGCAAGAAGCCCTGTGCAGGACTCAATCCCAGAATCCTAGGATCATGACCTGAACAGAAAGCAGATGCTTAATTGACTGAGCCACCAAGGCATCCCTGTTTTATTCTTTTTAAAGAACTCAGTGGAGTACATTTTGTTTGGAACACATAGTATACAGAGGACTACTGTGAGAAATGCTAAGCTTGGAGACTTGTGGAAGAAGCCTTGAATGTTATCCTAGGAATTGTGTTCATAATTTGTGAGACAATGGGACATCTTAAATAAATTTAATAGGGGACATTTGCTGTTATAACCATGTCTTCTTGAGAAGCATCTGAATATGGAGTGTAAGATTACAACACTTATGACAATAGTGGTTTACACAGTAAAAGATAGATGAAATAAAATCTCAGGCTGGCAATAATTCATTTATCAAAGTACAATGGTTGAATATACTCTGTGGTATGCACTGGGATAGACATTGTACTAGACACTAGGGTATATGAGTGAATACAACAGGTATAGTCCCTGTCATTAATGAATTTATAGTCTAAAAGTGTGGGGAAAAAAACTCAGAAAGTTAAAAAAGATTTTAAGTGTTATTATAGAAGACATAGAAGACCATGTAAATATAATGAAAAACAAATAACTTGGCAATGATGACTTGAAATTTTTTCTAGAAAGTGGTACTTAATTTGGACTATCATGTATACTGGTTTTCCCAGAACAGTTCCCATTTATACCTATTCTCCTGGTGTAATTATTACTAGTACCTTTTCCTACTCTCAAAAGAATCCCAGCTTTAACTATAAGTTGTTTGATTGCCCTCTGTCTGAGTGAAAAGAAGGATGAGTTTCAGTTATCCAGATAAAAGGCTGGGAGTAGAGAATGTCTTAACTATGGTAAATGGCATGTACATAGATCTGGAGGCAGGAGATAATGTAGCATGGTCAAAGAATACTGATAACAAAATAATTATTCTTTATGCATGCTAAAAAAATACAGTGTGATAGAAAATGAGAGGTGATGTTGGGCACTTAGTTGAGCTCTAGACATGGAAACTGTAAGAGCTTCCTTAAGCAGTCCGTACTTTATACTAACTATAATGGTAAGTATTTGAAGTACACTAAGAGATGATTAGATTTGACATTGCAAGTACCACTCTGGTTGGTCTATGAATAATGCATTTTAGGGATCTGAGTAGGAGGAAATAATGACCATGGTGAAAAAACTAGCTGAAACCTTTCAGAGTAATACCAATGACACAGGCTAATCTAAGATATGGGTAGTGAGGATGTACAACTAAAGAAGAATTTGAACAATATTTCATGATTGGAATTTGTAGAAATTGGTGGATTGCTGGAATCTGGGGATGAAGGATGGGGATATTTAGGGATAGAACATTCTTTTCTGGCTTAAGCAATTCCATTGGCAGTGCCATTCATGATCTAAGAAAATGAAAAGAAAAATAGATATTCAATATATTTTCTTTTGTAGAACAAATGGTTTAGTTAAATGAATATGAGTGAAGAATATTGAATAACTTATGGTTTATATCCTCAAACATGGATAGTTTGGGGGAAAAAAAAACGTCACTTAGCACATTTAAAAGGAAAAGATGGTCTGGGTACAAATAAGTTGAGATTGAGACATGTTCAGAATAGTTTAAGAGGAGGAAAAAGTTTAGGTGTTAAAATAAAGAGAATTTCAAATATGGTTATGGCTAGCAGACCATTAGGTTCAAATGGATTTCAAGAGATAGATTAGGACTGCATTTTTGTAGTTGGAAAGTGTTGCCGAAAGTTATGAAAACCCTATGTAAAGTTGAATTTTCAGAGGTCTAAAGGACAAGATACTAGACCGCAAGCTTGTCATAGGGAAGAAGACTGATGCTAGTTACTATAATTCCAGCCAAATAAAGAGTTTAGGGTCAGCATTTTTCAATGCTGAAGAGCCATCAAAGAAAATTGCTAATTTATTTGGCCATTTCAAAATGAGTGACCTTTGAGAAGACATTTTAAGTAGAATGAAGGAGATGAAAAATCTAATGTAAAACTTGGGGGAGTAAAAGAGTAGTAGAAGAGTAGAAGCAGAGAATATAAATTACCTTTTCAATAGAATTCTTTTCCATGAAGTATAGGGGAAGTGACTCTAGATTAATGACATAGCAGAGATGAAGGATATTCCTTATGAATGCATGGAATGAAAGCATACTCATAGGCAGGGGAGAACCACTGGAGATGGAAAGTTTCAAAAGAAATTAGGGAAATTAATAGAGTGCACAAGTTCCATAGGTTGGAATAAAAAATACATAGTATTTGCAATCCAATAAAGAGAGAGAACAGTTACCATCTAAGTAATAAGAAAGGTGTAAAAATGGGTTGAAAAAGATATATCAATTTTTTAAAGTGGACAGGGGTAAAAATGAATGGAGGAAAAGAAATGAATAACATTTACTAAATTTTCCTTATGAGACAAGCTCTGTGCTGAGTTTTATCATAAGTAATTTTCATAAGAACTCTTATAATTATAGGTCTACTTAGTCAAGTTAGGTTATATGCTGTATTTTTTTTTTATAAAGTCCAAATCTTAGTAGCTTAATTAAACAAAGTTTTATTGCTTGTTCTTGTCAAGGTAAAATATAATAATTCAGAGGCCATCCAGACTCATTTCCCCTGACCATCTGTTGGGTCCTTCACATTCTCCACTGGATGGCATATGGCCAATAAACCAGCAGAAAGGGTATTTGTATAGTACTAAGCTTAAAATTTTCGGAGCCAAGCCTGAAAGTGGCATGAATGATTTCCAACTAAAGTTTCATTATGCCTGACTCACTATCAAAACTTGGGTCAGGGAGCCTTCCTGGGTGCCTGGAAAGAAAATGACACATAGCTTGGTGAACTCATGCCATTAAACATGAGACAAGAAGTATCATTATTTCTACTTAGCACAGAAGGTAACAGACTTAGAACAGGCTTAATCAACTTGCTAAGGTAACACAGCTAAGTACGTTGTCTGGTTGAGTCTGGAATTGATTCTCCCAGTATACTAGAACATGTCATCTGCAGGAGGTGACAACAAGAGCCACAGAAGAGAGTAGGAAGGCTTCACAATCTTTTGGGGAGAAAACAATTATACGTGATGTGGGAACAAACTTGTAGAGGAGTTAAAGCTAGAAACATACATCTCATGGGTCTGGTTACCTCAGCTTCAAAGGCCCTTTTCAGTAAACTTAGTAGACTTCATTAATTCATTATTAAAAAATTGTTAGACATACATTGCCTATGAGACTTTATTCCAAATGTTTAGTGGGTAAAACAAAGTGTGTATCCTCATAGAGCTTCTATTTTAGTTTGTAGAGACAGAGCAGTATAACCACAGATGCTAATTTTAACTCATGTCAAAAATTGAAATAATATGTTGAAAGATATAGGGTAACTTAAAATTAAACAACAACAACAAAACAACTAAGGAATTAGTACAGACACCATGGCTGCTTGGAGGATATATTGAAACAACAAACAAACAAACAAACAAAACAAATGGAAAGTTCCCATTCCAGGAAGAGCAATTCTAATTGAGCTGGATTATATGCATACCTGTTGGCTAATGTGACTTAATAGAAGGTCCCAACAAGAATATTAAAAAAAAAAAAAAAAGAGAAAGAAAGAAAGAAAGAAAAGAAAAGAAAAAAAGAAAAGAAAAGAAAAGAAAAAGGCAATGGATTACTTTAAAAAAATACTGATATAATTACCCGAAAAATAGAGAACAGATAAATGCAAACAGAACAACAAAACAAAAAACAAAAAAACAAATGTATCACAGAGGTACTAAAGACAAGAAACCCCAGACTACAAAAATAATTTTCAAATGAACTGTTTCAAAATGTGATAAATACAGCAATGAAATAAAACAGAGAAATAGGATGGAGACTAGGAGGAGATGGAATCTACTTTAACTAGTACTTGAAAGAATGCTAGTCTGACTGAAGTAGTGTTTAAGATGCGTCCCAAAGATGGAAGAGCCAAGCATGCAATAAACCAGGGACACACCTATTGAGAGACAGAATAAAAAGAACAAGGACCCTGAGGCAAAGTGTTTTTTTGTTTTTTGTTTATTTTTTTAGGACCAGAAAATATGCTGTTATGGCTAAAATGTAAAAATGTAGTGAGAAAGGGGAAAGGAAGGAGGAAGTATGAGGAATTCATAGAGTTGGGATAGATTTGTAAATGTAGGTTTAATTCAAGGAGCCCATCATTTAAAAGAAGAGCATGTTAACCTGTATGTCAAATGAATGATTTTTTTTTACATTTTAATTTTAACTAATTTATTTATTTATTTATTTATTTATTTATTTATTTATTTGATGAAGAGAGGGAGTGAGCACAAGCAGGGGGTGCAGTAGAGAGAGAGAGAGAGGGAGAAGCAGACTCCACACTGAGCAGGAAGCTCCATGTGGGGCTGGATCTCAGGACTCTGGGACCATGACTTGAGCTGAAGGCAGACACTTAACCAACTGAGCCAGCCAGGTGCCCGTGAATTTGTTTTTGAAAGGATGTAAAAATTTCTTTTGTCTTTTGTCTACCCTACTCCCACTGACCCTGTTTCTACTAGAATTTCATCATAAAAGCAGCCCACTTTGGAAATTTCTTGTCACTGGTGGTAGTCTTAAAAGCTTACCAGCTCTTTTGGGCAAGAACTGTTCTGTTCATAAAGGTAACTAACTAATTTGGAAGAGAAAACAAAAATCAAAAAACAAAAAAGGGCATTTTCCTTGAAATAACTCAACCTGAGGTCATTGTTGAGTGAGTCACTTCCTACCCATGTGGCCTCGGGCAAGTAAATTAAGCTTCTCTAATCTCAAATTGATCATTCTTTTTTTTTTTTTTAAAAGATTTTATTTATTTATTTGACAGAGAGAGAGATCACAAGTAGGCAGAGAGGCAGGCAGAGAGAGAGAGAGGAAGAAGCAGGCTCCCCGCCGAGCAGAGAGCCTGACACGGGGTTCGATCCTAGGATCCTGAGACCATGACCTGAACCGAAGGCAGAGGCTTTAACCCACTAAGCCACCCAGGCTCCCCTCAAATTGACTCATTCTTATAAGGAATTTAATACCTAACTTCAAGTGTTGTTGAATGGGTTAAATTAAATAACATATGTTGGTGTTGTGGAATATTTGCAATATTCACATGTTGAAATCCTCATCCCCCGTGTGATGGAGGTAGGGCCTTTGGGTGGACCATGAAGGTGGAAGAATTGGATTCACCATGAACTGATGAATTTAGCCATGAATTCCTGAATCTCATGACTCACACTTGTGTCCTAATAAAAGATATCCAGAGAACTCTCTTGTCTCTTCTACCATGTGTGGACACAGTGAGAAGGAGGCCAGTGATGAACCTGGAAGTGAGCTCTCACAGACACCAAATCTGTTCAGCACCTTCATCTGGTATTCCCTGCTCTCTAGAACTATGAGAATTAAATGTTTGTTTTTTTTTAAGCTACAGAGTTCACAGCACTTTTTGTTATAGCAGTCTGGGCAGACTAAGCCAGGTAAATAACTAGTACTATAATTCTTAAAACACAGAAAGAGCTCACTGTAATAGCAGATTTTTTTTTCTTTAAAGTGTGAAATACAACAAACATCAGATACTTAGAAAGAAAGCCAGTAACAACCACTTTAGAATTCAAAGAGGTTAAAAATGTGCTTAAGTTATAAATTCTTTTTACAATCATTTGTTTTTTGTGTAATCTGGCAATTTAACTAAATAAGAAAATATAAATTCATTATTTTAGTCAAGGTTCTCCACAGAAACAGAATAGGGATATGTGTGTGGGTGTGTGTGTGTGTGTATACATTTCCATATACATATATGGAAAGAGACTTATTATTAGAAATTGGCCCATATGATTAG
This sequence comes from Lontra canadensis, assembly GCF_010015895.1. Taxonomy (NCBI): domain Eukaryota; kingdom Metazoa; phylum Chordata; class Mammalia; order Carnivora; family Mustelidae; genus Lontra; species Lontra canadensis. The sequence goes on from NW_022630995.1 coordinate 52,287,877, forward strand.
GGAGGTGGGCAAGTCCAGATCTGCAGGGTGGACTGCAGGCTGGAGACCCAGAAAAAGCAACAGGTCAGTGAGCCTGTTGGGTTGAAACACATTCACAAAAACATGAGCAAATGCATGAAAGTAATAGTTAATTCCAGTCTGGAGGCAGTTGGCTGGAGAACCAGGATGAATCAAAATTGCAGATGGAGTCCAAAAGCAGTCTACTGGGGAATTCTTTCTTGTTTAAAGGAGGCTGATATTTTTGTCCTTTGAAATCCTTCAACTGATTGGATGGGGCCCACCTATATTCCTAGGGCAATCTGCTTTTTTTCAAAGTCTGCCAATTTAAATGTTAATCTTATCCCCAATACTGTCATGAATATACTCAGAATATATTTGACAGCACATCTGGGCATCCCATCGCCTAGCCAAGTTAACATAAAATTGATCATCCCACTTATGAATTTGATGGTGTTTTTGCCAAATAGGCTCACTTCTCTGCTGGATCTTATGGAAATACATGAAGAAAACATTGGTAAAAGCTTGATTTTGAAAAATTTAAGAACAGCTTTGTCACAGTTCCTAACTAATTTCAGAACAGATTTGAAGTAGCTAAAGAAATAAAACAAAGAAAATATACAATATAATATGAGAAGAGGAAGAGATATGGAAATACCTAACTGGTTAATACACTAAGTCAAACTTGATTTGCATTTGTTTCCTTTACTCATACCTCAACTTTTACTAGGATTGAAAACCAAACCACTAAAACCCAGGAAATTATTATAAATTGGATAAAAGTGAAAAGGAAAAAAGACAACAAACAAGAAATAACATGAAATGGAGACAGAAATGAGGGGAATATATGGCAATACACAAAGGACACAAGACAAATAATTAATGGGAAGCAGGCAAATGATACAAAGGAGTGGCATGAGCCAGTATAAGGTAATGTTAGGGTAGTAGGGACTTTGGTCAATTACTTACTTTAATAGAAACTGAGTCTAGCCATGTGTGGCCAGAATGTGGTCTATTGTTTCTAGAATTGTGTGTGTGTGTTCCTCTGTCTATATGTTTGTAAAAACTCTGATTGTCTGAAAAGCCAAAAACAAACCAAAAGAACACCTTTATAAGACAAATTAAAATTCCTTGGGCAACAAAATACCCAGCATCCCTATGACAATTCCTCACAGCAGGGCATAAAATTATATCCAAACTTCTGGGGGTGCCTGGGTAGCTCAGTGGGTTAAGCCTCTGCCTTGAGTTCAGGTCATGATCTCAAGGTCCTGAGATCCAGCCCCTCATCAGGCTCTCTGCTCTGCAAGGAGCCTGCTTCCCCCATTCTCTCTTCCTGCCTCTCTGCCTACTTGTGATCTCTCTCTGTCAAATAAATAAATAAAATCTTTAAAAAAATAAAATAAACTTCTGTGCAGCTAGTGCTTACGGGAATTATAGTGATAGAATTCAAAATAGCTGTTTAATAAAATCAAATGAGTTGTTAAGGGGAAGAATGATTTAAATCAGAAGAAAATTTCTTGCAGGGCATGGAAAGGAATTTGTGTAATGTAATGGGTAAAGCCATTCACTCATCTTTACTGTTGACACAACAACTAACCCCTTAGTTCAAATTCAACAATAGTTATGAGGGTAGGTTTTAGTCACTGCTCTCACTGGAAGGAATGAAAGAAAAACAACAAAAAACAAAAACCAAAACCAAAACAAAACAAACAAAAAGGCAGATGCTTAACCCACTGAGCCACGCAGGGTCCCCTCACCTCCCACAATTCTTAACACAAGACAGTAAATTCTCAATTTCCATAAACTTTAAAAATAGACTCTCTTAATTCCCTACTTAGATAATCAACTCTTGCTATAGAATATCTTCTTAAAAATCCATGAGAGAAATGAAACCATTTTTCACACATAGGGAACTGTACATTTCCTTTTTCATCCATCATTGAAAGTGCTTATTACATTTTAAAATGGTGTGAAATGTTGCTCAGAATTTTTTTTTTCAGTTTTCTGTATGTAAAATACCTGCCTAAAATACACAAAACTCTACCTCAACATGCATCATAGATACTGTAGATACAATGAATGCTACTAAAACTGCTAACATTTCTAATATTTTGTATCATTCAACTTCACAGACTGATAGAACGGCAAGGCTTTTGTTCATAATTTCATATTAACTACTTAAATTTTCTTGACATATACTGAATTTAGATTATATTGTTCTTGCATAAATATTTAATTTAGATGAACTCCTTAATGCTTTAATATTTCTGGTCTATTTGCTCCTAAGTGTTTTTTTCACACATCTTCTAAAACCTGATAGAAGTTCCCAGGGGGTAATAAACAAGTACTGACTGCAGATAGAATGTATTTTAAAGAATTAAAGAATACATTTTCAAATGCTTTTGTATGCTTGCAATAAAAATTGCCATTTTTTCCCTTGGAATTCAATTTAAATAAGACAGGGTTAAATTCTTTCCCTTTAAAAGACTGTTCTATAAACAACAAAATATTTAACCAGATTGAAAGAGAATATTGTATCTGTATCTTCCACTTAAATTTAAGTTCTTAGAGGGCAAGACTAGGTTTTATATATTTTAAACTCCAAGAACCTCTCATAGTACATAGTATAGGTAGGCACTTATTAAATATATATTAAATAATTGATTTGTCTACATATGTGTATGTGGATAAGGCAAAAACATTATCCTTCTTTAAGCTAAAATTGCACTCAGACTATATATGATGACTGTACATATGAGTGTATGGAACTGTTTATGTGTATGTCCTTTTACTCTTAAATTTTTTTTTTTTTCCTCCAGTTTGGAGGAATATTCTGGGATTCTTAATGTTAGGTTGTTTTTACTGTCTATGGATATTTTTCTGCTCTAGTTGAAGCATATTGTATTTTAAAAATATTAATTAAGTATATGGTCTGCTTACTTTTACATCTGTACCTTTTTTTCTTTCCCTAGATACTTTTGTTTAAATAACATGGCCTTACTATTTTGTTTCCTTGGTAGATTTTTGTCATTGGGAAAATTAATTGAAATACAAAATGGAAAAGCTTAAGAAAACAAGTGAGCTACTGTGAGTCCCTCAGGTTCTTCCATTTGGACCAAAGTTATTTCCGTTGATGAATACAAGCCACTTCCTGCTGTTGTAGTGATGGCTAGTGGAGATCTTAAAGAACTTTTTAAGAACAACAAACTCTTTTTATAAATTGTGACTCCCAGGAAAGAATGAAGCAAATTTCCTCTTCTCATTCTCCTTTTTTCAAGGAGTCAAATACAAAGAATTACTGTATAAGCATAAAAATAAGATTTTTATGTGCTACTTATATTTGAGTCACTTGAATATTGAATATGCATTTAAAAAGAAGCCTCAGAGACAGATACTAAATGTGAATACGAATAGAAGATTTTAGATCAAAGACACTGATCTCATTAGAGGATAAAGAGCCTAGGTATTTTACTCCAGTAGATAAAAATGAATAGGATGGGATTAATTGTGCCTTTCCACAACTGGCCTTGTTGGACAGTCAGCAGCTGCCGAAAGGTTATATGACAGAGGCTCAAAGACTCCTCTGTCCCTTTATTTCTCTTTTGTCAACCAGGCAATTGTGATATGATGATAACCCTCCTTTGGAAGGTTCTTGTGAGAACAAGAGATGCACCCAACACAGCATGATATACCCAACACATGGGCAACATCTCCATTAATATTCTTCACCTGTCTCCTGAAGTCATGGAGGACCCTGGATAAAATTCAAATGTTCGTTTTAAAGGGTAACATTTAAAACCTTGTTTTTCTAAGACAACTATCATATGATCTCCCTGATATGAGGAAATGGAGATGCAACATGGGGGGTTAAGGGAGTAGGAGAAGAATAAATGAAACAAGATGGGATTGGGAGGGAGACAAACCATAAATGACTCTTAATCTCACAAAACAAACTGAGGGTTGCTGGGGGGAGGGGAGTTGGGAGAAGGAGGGTGGGGTTATGGACATTGGGGAGGGTATGTGCTATGGTGAGTGCTGTGAAGTGTGTAAACCTGGTGATTCACAGACCTGTACCCCCGGGGATAAAAATGTATTATATGTTTATAAAACATAAAAAAAATTAAAAAAGAAATATCAAAAAAAAAAAACCTTGTTTTTCTAAATTGAAAAATCCCAAAGCGTGAACTTCGCCTAATAAAGTTGACCATAGGTATCGTGGTTCATGAAGTGCCATTGTTAATAGCATTGATTACATTTTCAAAAGCATCTTGATTTGAATGATAAATTATAGGGTAATCTTATTAATAAGGTATATTTAATTGGAGATTTGAGTATGACAACTAGGAAATTTCTAGAGATAGGATACGGCTCTGGAAATTCTCAATTATAAGAAGCTTAATTCTGGGGCTATCTGAGAAGCAGCACAGAACTGAAAGGTGGGTGAGCAAAGGGAAAGCATGGGAAAGAGAGAGAAGGACCCTCTTTTTATAAGGGAGGAGGCTGGAGTCAAAAAGATAAATGAATTCACCTAAGTCATGTGAATGAGTAAGTGCAGATGCAGGACGATAATTAAATTCTCTTTAGTAAAAATATTATGAAAAGAAAAAAAATATAAGAAAAGAAGCTAATTAGTTTTATTTATTAAAATAAGTTTTTTTTAAAGTTCAAAAATAAATCTTTGGAAATCTAGAAAATGTGCAAATAATAAATTAGATATTTGTTCTTTAGAAAGTTCCGTCTAAAATATATCAAGTAAAATTATATTATGATAAGGATTCTAAGCTTCTGTAGGTTCTGGTAGCCTAAATGTTGATACCAAAAGATACTGTCCTCTTCCTCTTAAAACAAAACAAAACAAAACAAAAACAGTTCCTTAAGGAGTTTGGGATATGCAAAAATGAACCCAGGACCTAGTTTGTGATGGTTTGCACAGGAAACTAATAAGAACTTAGATTTGGTTGGAATCTGACAGCTGAGGAGACAGGAGGTAGAGAGAAGAAGAACCCTAGCAACATGGCAAGATGCCCAGTCAGAGCGAAAGAGGCAGCTAGTGGGGAATTCCCCATGGCAGGGACTCTGAAGAGCAGAAATGTGTAGCTTTAAAATAAAAATTTACATATCTGTGATGTATCATTTTCAGTTTATGCCAACATTTTATTAAAAGTCCTTTATTCACAACAACCTTGTCTCCATGGAACTGTGAAAAACAAATGATTTAAATGAGATAGGGAGTGACGCCTTACTATCATCTGGCCCTGGGGATCGAAGGTAATGATCCACAGTGAAGAGAAAGATGAACTTAAGAACATCTCTGAGTCCCAGGGATGTACCCATGGACCGGGGAGAGCTGGTCATACAACAGGTGAATTCAGAGATGGACATGAGCTAGACCCTATTTATCGTAAATATATATTTAGGGTATATTAATATGTTAATTATTATTAATAGCCTACATTAATATATCTTAAATATATTACAGAAAGATCATTCTCAGAGTTTGAATTCCAGTTCACTGCTTAGAGCCTATAAGATCTTTGACAAGTTATACAATCTCTAAGACCTGTTTGCTCATCTATAACACTAAAATGATTAGAGCACCTACTGTGTAGCTTTGCTGGGAAAATTATGTTCAAAGATCCACTTTAAGGCATAATCCTGTGCCTGGCAAGTGGTCAGAACTCTATAGAAATTATCTGATAGTGTTGGTATTAGCATATCATTTTGTATTCAGTGTACTTATTGTTTTTATATTTGCTTTATAGTATAACATAAATATTCTCCTATCACTTATATCAATAAATTATATATTTATTCTCTAAATACATAATTTTTAATGAATATCTATTGGATCATATGCTTAACTATTTTTCCCATTTTTTGGCATTTATGTTGTTTCAAATTTTCACTATTATAAAAGTCAATGGTAAGCCTTTATATTTAAAATTTGATAGGTTTTTTGATTATTTAGTCAGAAAAAAATCCACTTAATGACACATAAATGTGCTTAAGTGTATAAGCATTTTAGAATTCTTCATATACAGACAATTTATTCTGCAGGGGAAGAGTACCAAATTACACCATTTCAATTATGATGTTTCAATTTGCAGGTAACATGCCATTTCAAAGTGGCTTGAATGATATGAAAAAAAAATATTAGAAATTCCAAAGATAGGGCAGTCTTTAAAGTTGCTTGACAAGAAGGCTCAAAGTCATTAAGGAATCATGTACTTTCCATCTCTTCTCTTTCTTGGTGCTACTATCATAGGCAAGTGGCAGTGTCCATAACAACTTCAAATATTTCATTTGGACACAGTTAAGGCCCAGTGCCTAATTCATGCCAGCAAGGAAGCCTTCACAGACCTCATAAATCACTGGCCAGATTGATCACATGCTTACTCCCAACCAATCTCTGTAAGGGAAGTTGAATTACCATTATTGACTTGACTAGTTACTTATGATGGATGAGGTATAGGGGAATCAACAATCAAAATGATTATTTCCACTGTCCATGTTCAAGAGTACAACCCTAATTTTATCCTTGTCAGTACTAGCCATGCTTATAAACTCCCATTTCTATTTATATCCATCAGAAAATATGTCTGGGTACCATATATACCATAATTCTTCAGAAATACAGATAACTGGCTATTGGACTGAATGGAGGAATGAATGAGTAATTGAAAGATTGGATTTATCAGGTCTTTAGTTCAATTGGGCTGTCTTCTACCTGGTTGAACACTACTAATCTGAGAGAGGAGATGGGCCTTCTTAAATACAAAGGGGATATTATATGCAATGAAAGCGTTTGAGCAGTGATATTACCCGACAACTAAATCATTATTTGGGGGAATCTATGAACTGCGTGAAAATGAGTGTAGAGAGAAGTGAAATTTAAGCTCTCAATGAAATAATCCTAAAGCTGAAATGGTCTCACACTGTTTTTCTTGAATTATTTTGAGGCCCATTGTACTATCTGAAGGAAGCCTATTGAACAGTGATTGACTGGTGCTGACCTGGAGCTACACTCATTTTGCACAAAAGCTTCTCTGCCATCATGCTTAGTGAGGTTATACATTGAAGCCAATTGTGATCCCAGAACGAAATGAAACCACTCAGCTACTCCTCAAAGGTTTTAGTATGACACGTTATTGTATTATAATTTTGAAAAGAGTCATTTCTCCTGTTGGCTAATTATTAACTTTCAAATGGATGCTGTACAAATTGCAATCAAATATCTTTATTTTATTGAATACATATGTTGTTAGGAAATATAATTCCACTTTAAAGGGTTTCACAGTTTTACTGACACTTAGATCTCTTTGTTCTCATTTTGGTCTCCCCTCTTGCTGTCCCCTGGCAAATTGAAAAACTACCTTATTGAGCTTCATGCTTTCAAATTCCTTGATGTGCATCACTGCACAGAATAAACACTCAGGTGATTGCCAAGCTTTTTGCTTGTTTGTTTGCTTGCTTTTTTACTTTTACCTAAATGTCCTGGAGATATTATGCCCAGCAAGAGTGTTTGAACAAGTGCACTCAAACATAACATATGAAAGGTTTTAGCTGCATATTCACGTCTGTTCCAAGTTCTTGTTTGACTACTGTTCACACATGGTCCTGAAATTTGAATTTGAGACTGTGTAGAGAATGTTTAGCATGCTTGAGTCTATAAACAGATATATAAATGTGCTAAAAGTCAAAGTATGTCTTCATTAAGTCTATCCCTCCTGTAGGTTTGGTTAGATGCATCTTCTTTCTGCTTCCTTAACACTCTGTACTTCCTTGTCCATAGCACTTATCATATTGCATTGTCCATGTGTATATTATACATTAAATCCTCAGGCTCTTACTAGCAGGCCAGTTTCTGTACTTCCTTTCCTTCAGTTCTTGGATCTAAGTACTTAATATTACATACTGAATAGTTGAGTGAATTAAGGACAGAAAAAACAATCTATTTGATATTTACCTCCACTTGAAACAGTATACTATTTTTATCATTTGGGAGAAAAACTTATGAAAGATATGCCTTAAAGCTTTTATTACTAGATTCTTGAGCTTAAAACACAAAATGATTAAAACAACTATAAAAGGAACAAAACAAAACCGGTTAAGGTCTTCCCAAAAAGTTTTAGGAGAAAAAAGGAAGACTGAACCCAGTATTTAAAGAAGACAGAGCACACAGTTTAGTCCACACACGTACCAGTGACCCAAGGCCATCAAATCCCAATAAGTTACATCATGAAAATCATGAGTTTGTCAATGTCGCTAAAGATTTTAGGATTTTATTTTCTAAAAATTATTATACATTTAACATAGGTGACTTCTGGGGCACCTGGGTGGCACAGTAGGTTAAGCATCAACTCTTGGTTTTGGCTCAGGCTGTGATCAGGGTCTTGAGATTGAGCCCTGAGTTGGACTCCGCGCTCAGTGCAAAGTCTGCTAAAGTTTCTCTCTCCCTCTGCCCTTCCCTACAAACACACACACACTCTCTCAAATATATACATAAATATAAGAAAAAAAAAAGAAAAAGTAAAAGATAGTTGGCTTCCTGGAAATCAACTAGTCCTGTTTTTTAAGTATAAGAAACAGAATTCCCGAGATAGGGTGTAATTTGCAAAGATAAGCTCCTGGATACAAGGTAAGGAATTCAGACACTGAGTGGTCAACTCTATACAGAATGTTTGATGACTGGAAAGATAAAAAATTACCTCTACAAAGCAGGATAAGCAAATATTGTTCTTCCAGATTACTGAGAAAGTTCTTTTTTATTTATTTATTTATTTATTTATTTATTTATTTATTTATTTATTTTTAAAGACCAAGTTTGCCTTGCTGTTTATTCCCTAGAACACTGGTTCTCAACAAGGTGCAATTCTGTCTCTTGGTACATATAGCTGGCTGTCTGTAGACATGTTTGATTCATCACTGGAGCTGGGTATGGGAGGTGCCACTGGCATCTAGTGGTAGAATCTGGGGAAGCTTCTAAACATCTTAAAATGCCCCAAATTACCAATAGTGACAAGACTGAGAAACTCTGCCCTAGAGCATCACCCAGGTAACAAAGATTGGGTTACACTAGACATCCAGGAAAATGTCTAGGTTTTCATTCTCTAAAGTACATGAAATTTGCACATACATACACAAGTATACTCATATAATCATCAGCAGAATGGTAGGGCTGCTTCTAGAGGAAGTAGCCTAGAAGGTCAGTGTATGTGGGTGGAAAGATTTCCAAGCTGTGCCAAGATGTGAATTGTTGAGGTCATATTTCTACAGATGCCTTACCTACTGAGGAGAGATTAGACCTGAAACTGCATTCAAAATGGTAACCATAATTCAACCAGCAAGCAAGATTGCATTTGCGATTCCCTCTGCTTGAAGTGCTATGATCCTTCTTTTCCCCATGACTCCTTCCTTCTTGGCATAAAAATGTCAACTCACATCACTTTGCCATCCCCTCCTGACCACCCAGTTGAATTTGTCCTTATTATCTTTTTTTTTTTTTAAGATTTTATTTATTTATTTGACAGACAGAGATCACAAGCAGGTGGAGAGTCAGGCAGAGAGAGAGAAAGGTGGGGAAGCAGACTCCCTGCTGAGCAGAGAGCCTGACAAGGGTCTTGATCCCAGAACCCTGGGACCACAAACTGAGCCGAAGGCAGAGGCTCCAACCCACTAAGCCACCCAGGTGCTCCTGTCCTTGTTATCTTAAGCCATTTTCTCTCACACTATTGTTTTCACTACCTGAAATAATCCCTTTTGCTTAACTGTTAAATGTTTTTTCTTCACCAATTTAATTGAGAGTAAACGTTTTGGAAAAGGAAAGCTGTTTACCACCTTTCTCACCATTGTATCTCCAATGCTTATAATAGGAGCTCAAAGAATATTCCATTTATGCTATTTATTCAACAAATGTTAATCAAATGCTTTATATGCCAACTACTCTTCTAGCTACAAACATATCAGTATTGTTGTCTTCAAAAAGCTTATGAAAAAGTGAATACATAAATTAATGTATAAATTTATTTAGGAAACCTGAGTAGAAGTGGTAAAGAAGGAATGTAGAATCCCAGAAATGATAAGATAAGCACAAAGGAAGGAAGTAAAGAAGACAAGAAGTAAATGACTATATCTGTGACAGGGCATAAAATTCTGGAGATTACCAAAATATCACTTCTATAGGGCCACTAGATGGACTAAGTCTTAGAGGTAATGCCCCCCCCCATAGATAGAAATAGTTATGTCTGTTGATAATAACTGATAAAGTTAATTAGTTGTATTACTGCAATTAAGCAATAACATAGTTTACATTTCATCTCACACTTAAGGATAATAATTCTATAGAGGTCCCATATGATTGTCTTCATAGTCCTGTGAAGTTGGACAAGAAGCATATTTACATACATAAGATGAAATAAGTTAAAATGGGTTAGATAACTTGCTCAAAGTCACACAACTACAAAAATACAAAACATATCCTGTACATAATATGTTGTTTATTTGCTTTTTTGTGTGTGATCTGAATGCCTTATTGGATTACTCACTTGGTGAAGCCTTTGGAGGAAGAAGGAATCTTGGTTAAAGGAAAAGGATAATATGTGAATTTGTAAAAACAGGCAACTATAAGTTAGGGAGGATAGAGTAAGTTATAAGTATATTCAAAGTAGATGGAATGTGAATATATTCTCTAAAGAATACAAATGCCTAAGAGAACTAAGGAGGGATTTTTTTCTTTGTAACTGTCATTTTTAATTTATTCATATTATCTGCCACCTAAGAAACCTTTTAATTTGTTTACCTCCTTTTAATCCTTCTCTTTCTCAAGACAACTAAAGGTTACCACTAAGAAAAAGAAGATATAGACAACAGAGTGAATGAGACAAAATAAACAAACAAACAAAAAAAAATCAGGACTATAGAAGGAAGGAAAATATATTTTAAATGAAAATCATTTTCATCATTGGGAATAAATATCCCAGTGCACTTTAAGAACCAAAATGATTTATGGAATTTCCCTTACTTAAAGGACTGAAGCATTTTAAGCTGTTCCTTAGAAGACGTTATACTTTCCTGACAATGGATTTTAAGAGGATTTTGCATAGAGGAGAAAATTACTTAGATAATATTCTAATAGCATACTTTTTTTTTTTTTTGGACAAAGCATTTGGGTACATGCAGGAAGGCTAGTTTTCATTCACTTCATTCCATGATTCAAATAACTTGATTGATTTTGCACATGTTCTGGGAATGTAGACACAAACTATGACCCTGTATTTGCAGAAGACTGAGAAGGGGGAAAAGGACTTTTAAACTAATAGTTATAAGCTACAAAACAGAAATATATAAGTGGTTCTGGAAACATGGAGGTGACAGCATCCAATTTTGCTCACTTGGGAGTCCAGGGAAAGGTTCATGGAAGGAAGTATTTTGAGTTGTATCTTGAAATGAGAATTTCTCAGGTTGATAAAGGGAAGTGAAGGGCATTTTGAGAAGGGCAAAGAGAAGAAAATGTCGACTTATGTGAGAACTTTAGAGAAATGTAAGTCCAGAACAAAAGAGCATTCAAGAGAATAGTGAGAGATGGTGCTGGAAAGGCAAATAAGGTTTTATATGCTAGACTAAGGAGTTAGCTTTCAGGCTTTGGAAATGAAGTGCCATTAAAAGATGTTAATTATATGGGAAATAAGATCAGATTTGTATTACAGAATATCATTCAGCTCTCCATATTTTTAATATGTGTAAGTTATTTCCTATATTTTTAAAGAATAAAACAAAAGTAAATCATTCACTTGATTCTTTCTGAACATGTATTAATCATGATTCTCCAGTAAGAACAGAATCAATAGAATATATGCAGATACACAGAATGAGATTTACTATGAGGGGTTGGCTTACTGGATTCTGGAGGGTGAGAAGTTATATGATCTGCTGTATGTAAGCTGGAGATTTGGGAAATCCAGCAATGCAGCTCCAGTCCCCATCTGAGTTGGACTTGGGCCCTAGGTTAGGCATCCAGGTCTTAAGAAGGAAGAATCGGGAGGATTGGCTATGAGATTATGTATAAAGTATGCCAGAAAGAAAGGAAATAAACATGACACCAAGGTTTTACACCTAGAACTCTCTGTAAATGAGACAGGGGAGGCATTTGAAAGAAGTGCAGTTCAAAAGAAAAGATAGTTTTTGGACAGGTTAATTTAAAGACGATCTGGGCAGCTCAGTTGATCTTAGTTTTGGCTCAGGTCATGCTCTAAGGGACATGAGATTGAGCCCCAAGTCAGGCTCCATGCTCAGAGAGAAGTCTGCTTGATATTCTCTGTCTCCCTTTCCTTCCTCCCTCTTGCATGCTCACTCTCTAACTCTAAAATTAATAAAAGTAAAAATAAAAATAAAAATAAATATGATCTATTGGAGGCCAAATCTGTGCACTTTCTCAGATGCCCTCACTGTCTTCTTCCTTCTCTGTTACTTTTATCTGTGGCCTCCCTGTGTTGGAACATCTTTCCCCTTTTGGACTTGGAAGAAACAGCATGTTATATCCAATCACTTGGATGGTAGCACCCTGAGAGATCATTAAAGAGCAGAAGCTAAAGACTTACCTCTCCGTGGGAGGCAGCCATCAGGTTTCATTCTACCTTGGACATCTATGTATGACATGGTGTATTAAAGAAATACCTGTACCTTGTACCCTTCCCTAGATTTGGAATGAAAAAGCCTCCTAAGCAGTTTTTTGTGTCTCTCTGTAGTTATTTTTTTGAGGTAGCCAGTAGAAAAAAAGTGCTTCACTTCATGGTCTTACCTCACTTCATTTTTTTCTGTCACCATCATTGTCTGAGGCTTGCACTTTAATCCTCATGCAGGATCTTCTTTCCACCTGACCTATATTGGAACAGTTTCCTATTGGACTTCTGAGTGGAGTTGCCAAGTAGGAAATTAGATCAGAGGCTGAAGTATCATGGTGGTGGTGTTGAGCGGACCAAACGTTTGAGAGTCATCAGGGCATGGATGATATTTAAAGCCATGGGATTGAGTAGTCTCTACAAAGGAATGATTGTACACAGGAGACAAGGTCCAAAAACTAAGACTTGGGCACTCCCAATTTTAGGAGTCTGGAGAGGAGGAGGAACCAGCAAAGAACCAAGAAGTAACAACCAATAAGGGATAAAAGGACAATGAGGGTGAGTTATCAAGGAAGTGACATGAAGAGTGAGTCAAGGAGAAAAAGTGAAGTGTCAAATGATGTGGATATATATGTGCAATTTTCCAATTTTGTAACAAACAAGAAATTTGAACTCTTTAAAAACACCAAGGAGACCAACAGGACACTTCAAAGAACTATATGGTCCTCTCACTGCTATTTTGCAAAATGTAGTCTGGTGGAAAGACTTGTCCTGACTGATAAAAAGCCTTTTTGTCCTTCTCTATCTGTGCCAAGATCATGACCTGCTATCTCCCGAAAATATATTTCCCAGTTGTAGCACTAACACTTAGACAGCAGTTATTATGTGCCAGACATTGTTTTTATCTCTAATATCTATCCTTCTATCATCTATCATTTAACTATCTATCTATAAATCATCTATCATCTATCATCTACCTATCAATCATTTATATATACACATATGATCTTTGCAAGAACTCTATGATGAATAATTTCTATTATTATCTTCAGCAAAAGACAAGGTAATCAAATTACTGACAGTCTAAATAAATTGCCAAACATCCTGCAGTATACATAAAGCAGAACTGGGATTTGAACCTAAGATATCTGGCTCCATGGTCCATTTTTAAAAGCATCATCCAGTGGTGCCTCCGGGGTTGTGGATTACCTGTCTGGATATATGGCTGGCTAGGAGATTTACATCAGTTATCATCATCTCATTTCTCTAGGCCCTCACTTTTCCTGTATTGATTCAGGCCTCTGGTGGTCCACATGCCTTAGGCACCTGAGGAGGAGAATATTGGGTTACACTGGGGGTGTGTAGTTTGAAAACACCTTTCAGGGAATTCTAATTCATCTTTCCCTGTTCTCTCTTCAACTTGGGAAAAATCACTGCATTAGATGGCTTCTGTGGATAGCTCTCACAGGGATGGTAAAGTCATTAAATTGAAATTTACAGGAGATTATCAACAGTGTGCTAGATACATATCAAAAACTTAAAAATGCTCAGCTTGTGGGTGGCTCCATTATTATTTGAGGGTTTGCATTGCAGATATGTTTTGCCTAAAATATCTAATTTTCTTTTTTTAGGATTTTATTTATTTATTTGACAGAGAGAGATCACAAGTAGGCAGAGAAGCAGGCAGAGAGAGAAAGGAGGAAGCAGGCTTCCCGCTGAACAAAGAGCCCAATGCGGGACTCAATCCCAGGACCCTGAGATCATGACCTGAGCCGAAGGCAGAGGCTTAACCCACTGAGCCATCCAGGTGCCCCTCTAATTTTATTTTTTTAATTGAAGTACAGTTAACATATATTAGTTTCAAGTGTGCAACATAAAGATTTGACATTTATATACATTACAAAATGCTTGGAATAAGTGTAGTCATCATTTGTCACCATACAACATTATTATAATATTGTTAGCTAGAGTCTCTGTGCTGTGCTTTTCATCCCTGTGGCTTATTTATTTTGTAATTGGAAGTTTGTACCTCTTAATTCCTTTTACCTATTTCACTCATTCCCCCAATTCCCTCATCTCTGTCAACCACAAGTTCGTTCTTTGTATTTATTATTTTGTCTCTGTTTTTTGTTTGCTTGATTTTTTTTTATATTCCATATAAGTAAAATCATATAATATTTGTCTGTCTCTGCCTGACTTATTTCACTTGGCTTACTACCCTTTTGGTCCATCCATGTTGTCACAAATGACAAAAATCTCATTTTTTATGGTTGTGTAGTAGTCCAAAACACATAATAGCTAAAACGACAGAGATTAAAGAGAGAATCTTAAAAGTAGCAAGAGAGAAGAAACAAGTTATGTACCAGGGAAACTCCATAAGCTATCAGCTGATTTTTTTTTTTCACAAAATATCTCATTTTTAATATTAACTTTTGCTTTTCTGCTTAGGCCAAATTCTGTGACCTTCAAAAACCGCTCCCATCTTTAGTTAAAAACATCATGATTGTAGATAGCTTTTTTTTTTTTTTTCCAACTTTTCCTCCTTCCTCTAAGGAGAGAACATTATGAGTATCTTACTTTCACTTAAAAAAAATTATAGAAGAATGGGACTAAAATCCAAACCTTATGATCAACTTGTTCATAACACTTCCTCAGGAGGTTTCTAATGACAGATGTAGACATGCCAAATAAAAACTTTGGAATCTAAATCAAATTGCTTTTCTCCCTGTACTCATGTGCATTTTCTCCTGTTATATCCCCTGAGATGAGCTGTTTCTATCACCCTTTCCTCAAAATGACACCTTTTTGCTTAAAGTAGTATGGAATTAATTGTTGAAGAGCAGTCACCCAGAATACTTACCAGCAAAATGAAAATCTATACTTTGGCTTATTTAAAATAAATTGGTGGTCTTAGCTCATATAGGACTCATCTCTGAAGTTGATCCTGATGTGTATTTTGTTCTCTATTCTCACCAGAAATTCCACTGTTGAATAGACCTAGAGGCATAAGGCATGCCAAAGAGCAATGATCTCTTGGTAAATGTTCAGCCAATCTTAGACTTCAACAGTCTAGATGATATCTTCTCTGTCAATTAAAGATCATTTCTTCCCTTAGTCTCCAAACCTGTCAATTCATTAGTTATTTAAAATCTCAAATAAAACGTAGACATTGTAAGTGAAATATAAAATAACTTAGTAGGCTTTGCCTTCTAAATTTATAAAAATAGAAAAACCAAAGAAAAAGGCAGGATAATGCATTCTTTTATGGATAAGAAATCAACAACAGAATCAGAAGTAAAGCAGAGTTTCCAACTGAAAGAGTGATCTGAATCTTAAATGATTAAGTCCCATTTTTCTCTTTGCCTTGTCTCCTATCCAGCTGTAGAGAAAGGGGCTGGTGATGCTGTGGAAACACCCAACAAGAAACTATTTGGGTAATAATAGTGATGAATACTGCATGAATGCAGGATGATAACATTATTAGAATGGAAAGAACCTTAACTGGTTACTTTGTGTTCTGCTACCAGCCATCCAGAGAGAGGTGGTGAAATCTGTTATCCTTGACTTGATATGGAGCCTTTTTCTTTAATGGTATAGCACAGGTCAAGGTAGGAACTACTAATATTTTCCTGCATATCACCTTATGTTCTGCAAGTTGCCTCATTAAATTTATATCAAATCAGGGATGGGAATGCAGTTAGAAAACCAGTGTTATGACTATGAAATTACAATATTTCATTTTTATCACTTTGGCCTCATAATCACTGAAAAGCAATTCTTTTTTTTTTTTTTTAGAGATTTTATTTATTTATTTGACAGAGAGAGATCACAAGTACGCAGAGAGGCAGGCAGAGAGAGAGAGGAAGGGAAGCAGGCTCCCTGCTGAGTAGAGAGCCCGATGTGGGACTCGATCCCAGGACCCTGAGATCATGACCTGAACCGAAGGCAGCGGCTTAACCACTGAGCCAACCAGGCACCCTGAAAAGCAATTCTTGCCCCAGAGATTTTTTTTTTCATCAACAATATCCTAGAGGGACCAGTACACTAGAATTCTCATGTGTAAACATTAATAAGAATCATTTACGGAACAACATGTAGGTCATTCTTCCATGCAGAAGCTGCTAAGCCCCTTCAAAGAGATGAATCCTCCACTGTGGTCAGTAGGACAGGCTTCTAAGACTGTTCTCCAACTGGTCTCCCTGCCTCCTATCTGTCCTTATCCAGAATAATCTACATGGCATGTAAATATGACTCTGTCACTGCCAGTTCTCACTCAGTTCTTCTGATCTGTAAAAATGGGGATAATATTAATGGTGTTGGGAAAATTGGACAGCCACATGCAGAAAAATGAAATTGGATCATTTCCTTACACCACACACGAAAATAGACTCAAAATGGATGAAGGACCTTAATGTGAGAAAGGAATCCATCAGAATCCTTGAGGAGAGCACAGGCAGCAACCTCTTCGACCTCAGCCACAGCAACATCTTCCTAGGAACATCGCCAACCCAAGGGAAGCAAGGGCAAAAGTGAACTATTGGGATTTTATCAAGATCAAAAGCTTTTGCACAGCAAAGGAAACAGTTAACAAAACCAAAGGACAACTGACAGAATGGGAGAAGATATTTGCAAATGACATATCAGATAAAGGGCTAGTGTCCAAAATCTATAAAGAACTTAGCAAACTCAACACCCAAAGAACAAATAATCCAATCAAGAAATGGGCAGAAGACATGAACAGACATTTCTGCAAAGAAGACATCCAGATGGCCAACAGACACATGAAAAAGTGCTCCATATCACTCGGCATCAGGGAAATACAAATCAAAACCACAATGAGATACCACCTCACACCAGTCAGAATGGCTAAAATTAACAAGTCAGGAAATGACAGATGCTGGCGAGGATGCGGAGAAAGGGGAACCCTCCTACACTGTTGGTGGGAATGCAAGCTGGTTCAACTACTCTGGAAAACAGCATGGAGGTTCCTCAAAATGTTGAAAATAGAACTACCCTATGACCCAGCAATTGCACTGCTGGGTATTTACCCTAAAGATACAAACATAGTGATCCGAAGGGGCACGTGCACCCGAATGTTTATAGCAGCAATGTCTACAATAGCCAAACTATGGAAAGAACCTAGATGTCCATCAACAGACGAATGGATAAACAAGATGTGGTATATATACACAATGGAATACTATGCAGCCATCAAAAGAAATGAAATCTTGCCATTTGCGACGACATGGATGGAACTAGAGGGTATCATGCTTAGCGAAATAAGTCAATCGGAGAAAGACAACTATCATATACTATCATATGATCTCCCTGATATGAGGGAGAGGAGATACAACATGGGGGGTTAAGGGGTAGGAGAAGAGTAAATGAAACAAGATGGGATTGGGAGGGAGACAAACCATAAGTGACTCTTAATCTCACAAAACAAACTGAGGGTTGCTGGGGGGAGGGGGGTTGGGAGGGGGGGTGGGGTTATGGACATTGGGGAGGGTATCTGCTATGGTGAGTGCTGTGAAGTGTGTAAACCTGGCGATTCACAGACTTGTACCCCTAGGGATAAAAATATATTATATGTTTATAAAAAATAAAATAAAATAAAAATTTAAAGAAAAGGGCAGAAAAAAATGGGGATAATATTTGCACCTATTACAGACTTTGTCATTGGAACACAGTATACCAGATAACCAGGTGAAAAATTTCATGACCATATTACTACAAAGTTATTTTCATTCATTGTCATAAAATTAAATACATAATAATAATAATGCCTAGAAAAGAAACATAGGGATAGTTTTCCGTCATTGAACTTTGTATAAGTATGCTAGTAAAACAAACACTAAAAAAGTGAAGTAAATGGCATAATACAAAAAACAATGGATTCATAATTTTAATCATATATTTTATAAATATATATTTTTCATAAAATTGAAACAATTTTGGGGGCACCTGGGTGGCTCAGTGGGTTAAAGCCTCTGCCTTTGGCTCGGGTCGTGGTCCCAGGGTCCTGGGATCGAGCCCCGCATCCTCTCTGCTCAGCAGGGAGCCTGCTTCCTCCTCTCTCTCTCTCTGCCTGCCTCCTTGCCTACTTGTGATCCCTATTATGTCAAATAAATACATAAAATCTTTAAAAAAAAATTGAAACAATTTTTGATAGGAGAGAATTTTTGAGTGAACAACTGAATAATAAATAAGAATATGAAATTTTCATTCTAAGAATGTCATTCAAATCAGTAAATATTTTATGTGTGAACTAAAATTTGTACCTATCAGACAAAAATTACAGTTTGCATTTTGCATTGTTTACATTTAATTTGGAATTAAATAAAACTTGAGTGGTTGTATAAAATGACATAATAGAAGCTAGTCAAAATCACAGTAACCAGCAATTATAGGATTTAAGATAACAAATTATATATATATACTTAAAGATTTTATTTATTTATTTTAAAGATTTTTTATATTTTTAAAGATTTATATATATATATTTTAAAGATTTTATTTATTTATTTGTCAGAGAGAGAGAGAGTACGAGCATACAAGCAGGCAGAGTGGCAGGCAGGGGTAGAGAGAGAAGCAGGCTACCTGACAAGCAAAGAGCCCAATGTGGGACTTGATCCCAGGACTCTGGGATCATGACCTGAGCTAAAGGCAGCAGCTTGACCCACTGAGCCACCCAGGCATCCCACAAATTATATTTTTTATGAAAACAATTTTATCACTGACATTATTTATGATTTTCAACTCATGGTGATAATCATAGTATGTTTTATAATCATTTTTAGATACACTATGGACAATGCATCTCTTTATTGCCTATATCAAGAGGCAGAATCACCCCAGTGTTTTGCCTATTGTATACTGACAATGGGGATTCTGGAAAGTTAAAATAAACTAACATATAAAGTACTTAAATAGGACCTGGTATATGGTAAGTGCCAAAAAATGTTATTAAAATTAAATATTGATGATACTTTTTTATGTCATATTTACTATATAAAGACAAAGTCTAATCTTTTTGGCATATTTAAGACCATCCATAGACTGGTCACACAGCTTTTTCTTTTACCTAAAAGAATGAATTAAAAACTTCAGTAGCACAGAAATTTTATTCTTAATTCTTCACTCTTCAATCATTGCCAGATCACTTGCTAATTTCTTGATAGAAATATCAATAGCAAGCCCTGTAGAAAGCCCTCTCCCTTTCTTACATCTGGAAG
Source organism: Lontra canadensis (assembly GCF_010015895.1). Classification (NCBI taxonomy): domain Eukaryota; kingdom Metazoa; phylum Chordata; class Mammalia; order Carnivora; family Mustelidae; genus Lontra; species Lontra canadensis. The sequence goes on from NW_022630995.1 coordinate 52,307,726, forward strand.
TCTTATTCTTCAAGGCACAGCTTAATTGTTAATTCTTCTGATATTTCCTCCCTTTTATCAACTCTACTTCCCAGGAAGAAGATTCACTTCCCATCCATCTGTCCATCTATCATCCATCCATCCATCCATCCATCCATCCATCTAGCTATCATCCATCCAACCATCCGTCCACCCAAATATCTCTCCATCCATACATCCATCCTGCCATCCATCTGTCCATCCATTTGTTTCCTCAACATCTATTATCAGAATGCTTGCTATGTTCACAACAATTTTCTAGAAATTAATAGTGAATAAAAATACAATTGCTATCTTACATCAGTTTAAACTCTGCTGGAGAAAAGAGAGAAGTGGCAATTATAGTCCACTAATTTTAATGTTATCCTTAGATTTTAAGAATAGAGTGGTACCAGAGCACTTTTGGAGGGGGGACGGGGTGGGCAATCTAAACAGTATTTAGAGGTCAAGCAATGTTTCCTGGAGAATATCAGAAGCATTCAAACTGAACTCTAGACAAAGACTTATCAAGTAGAAGGGGGCAAAAAAAAAAAAAAAAGAAAAAAGGGGGGGGAAGTGGAGAGAATGTCTCAGCATTAAAAAAAAAGCATGAATTGCGGCCTGAAGGGAAAATTTATATATATATATATATATATATATATATATATATATATATATAAAGGAATTAAAAGCCGTTGCACATCTTTGTAGGATAGAAGGATTGAGACTGGTGAATAATCCCTGGAGAGTAATCTAAGACCAGATCATTTGAAACCTTTTCAAATCTCTGTTCAGGGGTTTGTATAAAGATTAAGGGTGATGAGGAGACACTGAAGGGCTTGAAGCAGAGAAGCTATTTGAATTGGGTTTCAATTTACTTAGTTAATAGTACAGATTATGGATTGGAGATGGAAAATATTCAAAGCAGGAAAACTGTTTTGGTTGTTGTAGGTATATGATCATGAGATGGTGGTAACTCCTTAAAATAGGGAGTGAGGATGGATTCTCAAGATTGAAGAAATACAATTGGCAGGATCTGGTAATTGGATATGGGTGGTTAGAAACAGGAAGCCATCAAGAATGGTTTCTGAGTTGGCCTTCCAGATAGATGATAACACCAGTTACTAAGAAGGATGAAACCAGAAGAGATGGCACCAGTCATCAAACTGAGCATACTGCTAGAAAGCATATTGCTAGGGACTCCACATCATCTGTGGAAGGATGGTGAGCTCCAAGAAAACGTCATTTTAGATTAATCCGTCAAGAGACAGCAGTAAGAATGAAGACTCAGAGAGCATGTGAATGGTGAAGAATGAAGCTGGTTGGGAACACACAAAAAGCTCATGGCAAAAGGAAACCTGAGGGAGAATGATGTGGGGAAGCTTTTTTGATACATAATATTTATTATAGCTCTGTAAGAATTTACTTGTCTCCTTCACTAGAATTCAATTTCTTGAGTATAAGAACTATGCCTTTGTATGCCTTGATTCTAGCATAGTATGCACTGCTCAGTAGGTGTTCAGTACACGTCTGTTGAATGGGGGAAAAAATACAGTGTTTAGTAATAGAGGTGATTTTCCACTCTTGTTATTTTTCTGAAGCAGCAAAGCATTACAATATCAGGCCTGGTGAATTCAGATACAGCCAGCGTTCTCTGGTGAAGGGAATAGATGTGTCATTTTCCTTGCAGTAGCTTACATTCATATAAGTGATCTAAACTTGAATAACCCTGAGCTTGGGTAAAGAGCTCTAAAAGAGGCGGCAAGTTTCAAAGTGCAGAAGAGAAGTAGTCTATGGAAGAAATAGTGTCAGTCATAATGAGCCAGTGTAGATTCCAAGACTTCTGATCAAATTAAAGAAAACATGTCAAATAAGTTGGAAACTATAGGCCATGGGGAAAATGTTGTAATAGCAATCTTGCCAGAAAGAAGCTGTCCAATCAGTTTAGGCAGGAGATATCTGCCATGATGGAATGATTTATGTGGAAAATTTGAAAATCTGATCCACACCCTATTGAAATAAGTGGATCATCGGAATAATATGGGATTATTATGTCCAAAGTCAAAGGGCTTGATTTACTTTTCTCAATAGAATATCAAACAGGTAGTGAAGGAGATGAGAATATTCCTCCTAGAAAAGCAACATAAAGACCAAAACTTTTCATAAAAGTGGAATGTGCTCAGAAATTAGTGAGCTGTATACCTAATTTATAGGCAGTTGTGTGTAATGAAAAGAGAACACATTTTGGAGTCCTACTAACTAGGGTTCAAATTCCAGTCCAGTCAAATAAAAGGATTTGACCTTAATTAATTAACCTCTTAGAGTCTCAGTTTTCTCATTTGTAAAATTAGCATAACATTTCCTAATCTTTCACGTAGTTCTAAGGATTAAGTGATAAAATTAAGTGCATTGGTAGTGCCAGGATATTAGATGCTCAATAAAACCTGATTATTTCTCATTTATGGCCATAACACTACAAAAGGTACTCTGTAGTCTCAGGGGTATGTGGAGAGAACAGTACTATTTTGCTGTTTGTTCTAGTATTAAATATTTTTAAAAGGTATATTTTTCTTAAATATTAAAAAAGCAGACAAACTTTAACTCTGTAATATTATTTTATGGTGTAGAGGAAAGTTAAAACAGTTGTTATATATATGATTCTGTGACTTTGTGCTGTTCTTTTTAACATACATACACACACATACACACACACACACACACAAGAACAACAACAAAGATAACAATAGAAACATATATTTATGGCCAAAATATATATTAACTTGTACTATGTGCCCTATACAAAGGTCTTCCTGGACATGTAGGCAGAGTAAGAAGATAAGATTTGATGTTACTCAGACTACCTGAGAGACTCAAAGGTTATAGGGAAATTCATAGGAAATTGACAAAACTGTGGCCAGTTATTTTCACCACTTCCATAGAAAGTGAGAGAATTCTATCTCCAAGATAGTAAATTCAGCTTAATTACTGCCTATGTTATAGCACAGTTAATGTACACTTAATTAATACAGAATAATAAGAAAATACACAAATGAGCAGAAGTAAGCAATGTAAGTGGAAGACTAATTTAATTCCTCTATAATTCTTAAACTAGGATGAGAAAGCATAGCAAAGAAGACATGCTTTTGTATTATGAATGTAAAGTGAATTGAACAGACAGTCCATGAAAATTGTCTCAGTTGGGTTTGACACTGATGAAATTTCAGAACCAAATCAGCCCTTTGAGAAGTGAGTCCTAAATCAATGAAACTTCTTGTTTTTAGAAAATGCGATAAAAAATATCCAGATTGCTCCTCCAAATTGTGATATTATCTCTGGCTAAAGAACAAAAAGACAAAAACATTTATATTTTGACCAGAACTTTTAAGCTTTACATTCAGTGCTGAGAATGGGTGTTATATCTCAAATAATTCATGAATACAATGCCACATGTATTTGAAAGGATATAATGATAATCATGGAGTCTTGAAGATAGAAAGATTAGCGGCTATAAATAAAAAGAGAATCTATAGTCAAAGTAGGAATGGGATAGAAATCATAATATTTGTGGGGATTTGTGGTTGATTATACTGAGAATATTACACAAATTTAACAACTAGTACAGCAGAGAACTGGGTGCTGGCCTTTCCTCTGGGAGTTAAGTCTTAGAGAATGGCTTATTTGCTAGAGCATAGTTTGGAGACTCAAAGAGGTGTCAGAATGAAAGGTTGGAGATGATTGGAGTGGCTAAAGACATAGAATATTTTAATGTTGTAACAACCAGTACCGTGTACTGGTTAGTTGCCAACTTCAGATATACCTTCTTCAGTGTTCACAATAAAGGGAGCTAGAGTGTTGACTGATTCTTATGTATGTATGGAATGTGATGTGGCACCTTTACATAGCCCTCTAATCTAGGGGGATGTTATTTCTTCCCTCACTGGAATCCAGAAATCTGCACTTACCAGCCTAGGATTCCGGCCTATTAGTAAGCCCTCCATACCTGAGCCACTAATGGAAGCCATCCTGAGGAGAAATCAGAACACCCAGAAAAACCACACATATATGTGGAACCTCAGATCATTTGTACAGTGTGAAAACCTCAAGCCTAGAAACTAATCTAAAACTGGCCTGAAAATCTTACAGAAATTCCCATAGGGACTTCATGGGGGCAAATATAAAAGCACTTCTTAAGGATGTCTCCAGAAGCTGAGAAAAAAACGGGATTTTTATGAGGCAAAACCTCCACTGAATGAAATAACAGACAAAATAACTACACACCCAAGAAAACATATAGTCAGAGATTGTCATCTGATTCTGGATGGGAACTAAAGATGACAGCAGAATTAAAGATGATGGGCACTCTGAAAGGAATTTTAAAATAAGTACCTTAGGATTATAAAAGAAGATAAAGCCATAAATTATACTGCTAAAATTAGAGCAATAGATAATTTTTAAAAGAAAATATTGATGCCTTTTTTTAAAAAGAAACAAGGAGAGATTCTAGAAAAAAAATATGATCATTACTATAAATAAAAGAAAAAGATCATAGATAAAAATTATAATATAGTAGTGGGTAGATTATTTTTAAAAATATATAAGCATATGCAAATACAGACACACAAAAAACAATTCAAAGGAAATGTTGTGCTATATGATGAAACACTGGACACAATCCCTTCCAAGTCCAGAGAAATGAAATAATGATGATGTCCATCATGGCCAGAATTAATTCTATTCTAATAAAGAAGTGAGGTGTGCTTTGAAATAATTACGTTTTAGCAATGTGTCAGAGTTTTACCAACATAACTTTTTCCTAACTTATTACTAGGTAAATTCATGGGATATTTAAAAATATGTAGTGTCCCATAATTGAAGAAATCTTATGCTTTGCTTTGCTGATGTATTATTTGCCATATTACTAGCCAAGGCAGTTTAACAAGACAAATATATGAGATGAAAGAATTAGAATGGAGGAGATATAATTATTGCCATAGAGATAATGTAATTTATTCCTGAAAAATGTAAGAAAATAAACAGGGTAGCCATTTAGAAAATAAAACAAAATAAACAAACAAGATCCCCCATTCTTTATACCATATATAATCTAAAAAGGATTAAAGATGTTAAGTGTCACAGATGAATAAGAGTTAGGAAAAAAAATATTTGGGAAAAATTTGAAACAATGAGTAGAAGTCTTCAGGAGCCAGTGTAAGCAGGAATATCTGACTAGTGGGGTCTCTCAGCAACGGAACATGTCTTTTAACAAACGATATGAGCAAATCGTTATTTGAAATGTTAAGAGACTGGACTAATACCATCCAGGAATTCTAGGGAGGGGATCCTTTCCCTAGATGAAGCCCCTTACAATTCTCTAGGTACTTAATACAAGATCCCCTCTGTCTATGGGCCCTCTAAGAAGGGCCTAAGAAGGCCTTCTAATGGGAAGATTACAGTTACAAAAGGAGACTGACTATATGTGTTCACATCTCTTCTACCATATTCCTCTGAATTTGCATTAAAGAATTACAAAGAGGACATATTAAGGAGCAACAAGAATGAGGAGCATTGTTGGAGGGAGGGAATCTTTTGCCAGTTATTTACCTTATTCAGTCAGATATAGTAAGACAGTGAGACTTTCCAGTAGACCTGAAGTCAATAGCATTTCTGAAACCCCCTTTCCCTTACTTAAAATGTCCCCAACCCATCTTAGTTTGTATATTGTATGATGAAAGGATTTTTCTTTGTTTTACTATAAGGTTTTATTTAAATTCCAGTTAGTTAACATATAGTGTAATATTAGTTTCAGGTGTACCGTTTAGTGAGTCAACACTTCCATATACTGGCCAGTGCTCATCACAGTAAATGCCCTCCTTAATCCCCATCGCCTATTTACTATTAATATATATCACAAAACCCCACCATCATTTATTAAGTAAACCATTATTTTCATTATGAACATTATGAATAGAAACACTAATAGTTGGCCTTTATCAAGTTCAAATATATATTTCAAACTATTCTTAGACTCCATTCTCTTCCATTGATCTATTTCTCCTTTTTTAATGAATGGCATTGTGCTTAGATCATAACAGCTTTTGAGTAAGTTGTCCTATGGCATATGTCTCTTCACATTATTTTTTCTTTCACACTTCTATTGGCTAGTCACAGATATGAAATATCCTAAACAAATTTAAGTTTATTTTACCAAACAGGTAAAGGAAGATTCTTATTGAATTGTAACATGTAATTTTGATGTAGAATTATCACTTTTATTTTATTTCTTATTATTTTTATTTAGTTATTAAATTATGTATTATTTCATTTATTATTTATTGTATTGGGTATTGTTTTTGTTCTATGTACACCTACTACTGGTAAAATAAAAGTAAATGGTATTTAAACATAATTTTAAATAAAGATGGAGAAGTACATTCAATTGGGATGAAAGAGTAAGAGTCAGATGTACCAGTGTTTGAAATTTGTTCCATGCCCTTCCTGTGTAGTCCTCAATAAATTGATTTATCTTTGTCTTAATGTAATAGTGACTTTTCAGAAACATCTTCGTTATGTTCCTCAGACCTTCTAAAATTACATTGCTACATTCCTTACAGAATAGTTACATTAATAACACATGGTGGAGTTTCTTTAGTTGAATAAAATGGTGTTTTCTGAAGAAAATTCATTTCATTTGCTGAGATAATCTAAAATCCTTGCTGGGTCTCAGCTAGGTGCTTTTTTTTTTAAATTTTATTTTATTTTTCCAGTGTTCCAAGATTCATTTTTATGTGCCACACCCAGTGCTCCACGTAATGCATGCCTTCCGTAATAAGCACCATCAGGCTCACCTATCCCCCTACCTCCCTCCTCTCCAAAACCCTCAGTTTGTTTCTCAGAGTCCACAGTCTTTCATGGTTCTTCCCCCCCCTCCAATTTCCCCCAATTCAATTTTCCTTTCCTTCTCCTAGTGTCCTCAAAGTTATTCTTTATGCTCCACAAGTAAGTGAAACCATATGATAATTGACTCCTTCTGCCTGAGTTATTTCACTCAGTATAATCTCCTCCAGTCCCATCCATGTTGATACAAAAGTTGGGTTTTCATCCTTTCTGATGGAGGCATAATACTCCATTGAATATATGGACCATATCTTCTTTATCCATTTGTCCATTGAAGGGCATCCTGGTTCTTTCCACAGTTTGGCAACTGTGGCCATTGCTGCTATGAACGCTGGGGTACAGAGGCCCTTCTTTTCACTACATCTGTATCTTTGGGGTAAATACCCAGTAGTGTAATTGCAGGGTCATAAGGTAGCTCTATTTTTAATTTTTAAGGAATCTCCACTCTGTTTTCCAAAGTGGCTTCACCAACTTGCATTTCCACCAACAGTGTAAGAGGGTTCCCCTTTCTCCACATCCTTTCCAATACATGTTGTTTACTGTCTTGTTAACTTTGGCCATTCTAACTGGTGTAAGGTGGTATCTCAATGTGGTTTTGATTTGAATCTCCCTGATGGCTAATGATGATGAACATTTTTTCATGTGTCTGTTAGCCATTTTTATGTCTTCTTTGGAGAAGTGTCTGTTCTTGTCTTCTGCCCATTTTTTGACATGATTATCTGTTTTCGTGTGTGTGTGTGTGTGTGTGTGTGTGTGTGTGTTCAGTTTGAGTTCTTTATAGATCTTGGCTATCAGCCTTTTGTCTGTACTGTCATTTGAGAATATCTTCTCCCATTCTGTGGGTTGTCTCTTTCTTTTTTTGACTGTTTCCTTTGCTGTGCAGAAACTTTTGATCTTGATGAAGTCCCAAAAATTCATTTTCACCTTTGTTTCCTTTGCTTTTGGAGACATGTCTTGAAAGAAGTTGCTGTGACTGATGTCAAAGAGGTTACTGCCTATGTTCTCCTCTAGGATTTTGATAGATTCCTGCCTCACATTGAGGTCTTTATCCATTTTGATTTTATCTTCGTGTATGGTGTAAGAGACTGGTCAAGTTTCATTCTTCTGTACATAAGTGTCCAATTTTCCCAGAACCATTTATTGAAGAGACTGTCATTTTTCCATTGTATATTTCTTACTGCTTTTTCAAAGACTATTTGACCATAGAAATGTGGGTCTCTATCTGAACTCTACTTTGTTCCACTGATCTATATGTCTGTCTTTTGTGCCAGTGCCATCCTGTCTTGGCGATCACAATTTTGTAGTAAAGTTTGAAATCAGGCAACATGATGCTCCCAGTTTTGTTTTTCTTTTTTGACATTTGCTTAGCAATTTGGGGTCTTTTCTGGTTCTGTAAAAATTTTAGGATTGTTTGTTCCAGCACTTTGGAAAATGCCAATGGAATTTTGATCAGGATGGCACTGAAAGTATAGATTTCTCTGGGCAGTATAGACATTTTAGCAATGTTTATTCTTTTGATCCATGAGCATGGACTGTTTTTCCATCTTTTTGTGTCTTCAATATCTTTCATGAGTGTTCTGTAGTTCCTTGAGTACAGATCATTTAGATCTTTGGTTAGGTTTATTTCCATGTATCTTATGATTCTTGTGCTACAGTAAATGGAATTGATTCTCTAATTTCCCTTTCTATATTTTCATTGCTAGTGTATAAGAAATCATCTGATTTCTGTGCATTGATTTTGTACCTGCCACATTACTGAATTGCTGTATGAGTTCTTTTTTTATTTTTAAAGATTTTATTTATTTATTTGGGGGAGAGAGAGAGAATGAGAGATAGACAACATGAGAGGAGAGAGGTTAGAGGGAGAAGCAGACTCACTGCTGAGCAGGGAGCCTGATGTGGGACTCCATTCCAGGACTCCAGGATCACAGCCTGAGCCGAAGGCAGACACTTAACCAACTGAGCTACCCAGGTGCTCTTCTGTATGAGTTCTTATAGTTTGGGGGTGGAGTCTTTTGAATTTTCCATATAGTATCGTGGCATCTGTGAAGAGAGAGAGTTTGATATCTTCTTTGCCAATTTGAATACCTTTTATTTCTTTTTTGTTTTCTGATTGCTATTGCTAGGACTTCTAGTAGTATGTTGAACAACAGTGGTAAGAGTGGTCTTCCTTGTCATGTTCCTGATCTCAGAGGAAATGCTACAGCTTTTCCCCATTGAGGATAATATTCTCTGTGGGTTTTTCATAGATAGATTTTATGAAGTTGAGGAATATTCCCTCTATCCCTATACTTTGAAGAGTCTTAATCAGGAATGGATTCAGCTAGGTTCTTTTAAAGAGAAATCACTGGACTCATTGTTTTTGCTTTTGTGGAAAACTATTAATGGATTTGCACTTTGGCATTTGGCTTTTTATTTATGTTGGAAGAATATTATAATAAATGACACCAGGAAATCCATGGCTGTATTTGTTGTAACTGATATTGTGGAGCATCTTTTGCAAACTCTTCTCTGTGATCTCTATACTGGCAGTAGTTGAGCAGCTCCTGAATTATCAGATGGTTTGTTGTGTTAGGGATTTATCTGAATTTCATAATTGATTAGTTTCTCTTTACATTGGCTAGTAGAAAGCTCAAAGACAATATTTTGCATTTGGAGAGTGAATTTTGTACATAAACCCAAGTCTTTTGTTGTTTTTTTTTGTTTTTGTTTTATTTCCCTATATTATCTTTCCTCAGCCTGGATTTTTTTACTCCCTTTTTATCTTCATTGGCTATATTTTGCATTTGTTTTTGAACTACTCAAAAATAATTCACAAAGAAAAGGCATTAATAAATATAGAAATATATAATTAAAACAATTTTTCTTAACTTCTATTTCTTCAATTGAGGCATCTCTCCCCCTCTTGGGTTCTCTGATTATTGAGGCTTTGATAATCCTTTAAAATATAGCCCATACCTTATACAATCTCCATATTTCCCAGTCTATTTTGCTCTATAAGATTCATCACCAACTTACATGGTAGATGTATTTTATTGCTGTTTGTTTTCTATGTCCTTCTACTAGAGGGTAGTTCCGTATTGACTGCTTTAGACCCAGAAAATATGGGTACCTGCTTAGGTAAATTTTAATTAATATCTGCTTCAAAGCAGTTCCAAGAAACAGTAATGGTATGACATCTTTTGAAACAACTGATACATTGTCCAGTGCCCTAACTTCTTTCTTCTCCTCTTTCTTCACTTTCTTATTATTTTTTTAAGATTTTATTTATTTGACACAGAGAGAGACGCACAGCAAGAGAGGGAACATAAGCAGGGGGAGTGGGAGAAGGAGAAGCAGGCTTCCACCTGAGCAGGGAGCCTGATGAAGGGCTCCATGCAGGACTCCATGTGGGACTTGATCCCAGGACTCTGGGATTAGGACCTGAGCCTGAGGCAGAGGCTTAAGGACTGAGCCACCCAGCTGCCCCTCTTTCTTTACTTTTAAAGCAGGCATCGTCAGCAAGGCTCTGGGTATAATGTACCTTGATAAGGTACCTGGATCTATGGGTCCCTGAGGGTCTCCCCTACTTCAACACTAAATGTCAGTCTTGGAGGACAATTTCTATTGAAGATTCAAAAACAATGCTGTGGAATAATGATGAAATGCAGTCATATTTATTATTAGTCTTTGATGGCAGAGAACATATCTGTTTTGCTCACCATTGCACACCTGCATCATGACAGTTATTAGCACGAAGCTGGAGAATATGTATTTTTTAATAATGAATGAATACTAATAATAGTTGTAATAAAATATATAACCTTAAGAGGATATTATGTTCTTATAATTCTTTTTTAAAATATTTTATTTATTTATTTGACAGAGAGGGATCACAAGTAGGCAGAGAGGCAGGCAGAGAGAGAGAGGAGGAAGCAGGCTCCCTGCTGAGTGGAGAGCCTGACATGGGACTTGATCCCAGGACCCTAAGATCATGACCTGAGCCGAAGGCAGAGGCTTAACCCACTGAGCCACCCTGGCGCCCTGTTCTTATAATTCTGATAAATATTTTAGCTAACACCTATTCTAATTTTTCATGTAATAATGTGAGTTGAATAATGTTATCAAACCTACCTGTATCCATTGTTATCCCAATTTTATAACTGAGAAAACTGTAGCTGAAAGAAATTAAATAATATGTTTCATAAACTTACACAGGTCATAAGCACAGACCTGGGACTTGCTTTAAGATATTTCTGATTCTAGAACAATACTCTTAAATTTCAGCAACATTGCTTTGGACATAGTCTCTATTCCCTTTTCATGCCAGTTCCGTGCCTTTTGTGTATTATCTTAATTGGCTGCATCTTTCAGTAAAAATGTAGATAGCCCTAATCATGGATATTGCAGCCAGGTTTTAGTGCTGCAAGGCTTCCTTTTCCAAGAAAAAAAAAAATGTAGTTGTTATAAAAATGACTTCTGATCCTCTTAGATTGTCTGATAAGCCACGTATAATGCCTGAGCTAATCTTTTCTGAAAGCTCTTTGGGCAAATTGCTAACACTCAGGTCTGACAGTTTAATGCTATTACACTACAAAATATATGTTCTTTCCCAAAATAAACATGTTTTATAATAGCAATACAGATGTCATCAAGGGGCAAGGTTATCAGGAGATAATTAGACCCCAGAGAGATTACAGGCTCTTAGATCATGAGAGCAGTATTGCGAGCCTGCCTTATTAAATAATTGTAAGAAAGTCAAAGTCAACTATAAATACACACATTTCCCTGTAATTACTTTAAAAAGTACAAACCCAAGGTGCATGCCGATGTGCTAAGATGATAAGGCTTCTCTCTCCATTACACTAAAATGTCTAAATATAACCTAGAAAACCAACTTCAAATTGAATTTTAAATAAGAATGTGAAAGGAAAGACACCTCTTCCTTCCTTTGCTCACATTTTTAGGTTAGCTGTTTTAAGAACATTTTTAAACCCTGGCAAATGAATGGCTGAGTTCCAAGAAATAATCCACCCACCCCATACTTCCTACTCCATAAAAAAATAATAAAAACCTAATTACATGAAATTCTCCAAATATAAATCTTTTATATTTGCACATAATATTCTTTTGTCCTGAAAGATCTTTCTCTCTCTTTAGACTCAAACTTGCTAACCAGAAGTTGACATAAATCTGAGAAACTTCTACATCATCCTCAAAAATAGCTTGATTCAGAGATTTGTAAAAAATAATAACAAAAAATAAAAGATTTGTGAAATCTTTCCTACCACTGATCACCCCATCTCTTCAACAACAGAACTTTTAAATATTTTTTTGGTGTTCCAGTAACATCTTATGATTACTTTTATTAGCACAGTTATCTGATTACATTATCCTGTATATTTACAGGTGTTTGACCATATTGGACTAAGAACAGGAAGCATACATCCCTAGTTCCTACAACAGAGTGAGGCACAAAGCATTTGCTCAATAAATATTTACTAAACAAATGAATGAAGAAATTAATAAAGTGAGCTTGTTCAAAGCAGGTAAATAGAACCAACCATCATATAGAAGGGAAATTATTTTCAATAGGTGTGTCCATTGTTCACTGCTTCTGTTGTTAGTCACCTGGGCTGGGTGGGGAGGCTATAAATTATTTTTTTCCCAAGGAGAAGTTACTTGTGCTAGTGGAAGTTTTGGAACTTTGAGATTCTCATTCCTATGCAAACAACTGCCATTTACATTTATCTCCCTGAGGGACCTGGTTTGTCTGGTTTGCTGCCTCACCCCTGGTGCCCAGATCACTGCAGTGGTACAAAACAATCAGTGCCTGACTTCAAACCTGTGAGGACTGTTTTCCATCTGTTTCTCTTAAAGCATTTACATAACTTTCCCAGGGCATCACAAATAATTAGTGACAAAGCTGAAATTTGAAATAAGATCTTCTGTGTCTAAGTATGAGTGTGCAGTCTCCATCAGTTTATTTCCAGGTGCCAATCAATCCCAGTTAAAATAACCATATAAAATTGTTGGTTGCTTATCTTTGTATTTGACCTTTTCCAGAATCTCAAGAGAGATATCTGTGAAGTATCTTCTTTTAGGTCTTGGATGCACTTTATAACATCAAGATTCTGAAATCCTACCCTAATCAAGAGCCTGGTTATTTCTTTTTCTTCCCCCAAGCCCAACTTTATTGAAGTATAAGTAACAAATATAAGTTATATATATTTAGAGCATACAACATGGTGTTTATACATTGATTACCACAATCAAGTTAACATATCTATCACATAGTTACCTTTTTTGGGTGTGGTGGTTATTTATTTACTTATTTTTTCCTATTGACAATATAGCAGTAACCTAACAAAAGGCATTGGATATGAAGTCTTTTTAGGTCCAAGGAATCAGAGAATTCAGGCTACAGAGAGTACAAAGGATTATGTTATCCCATTTTTGCTATGAACATGTGCTTTCTAGACCCTGTATGTAAAAAAACTGTGTTCACTCAACTATTCACTGCATTCTTTTTTAATTCTACATTCAATCAACAAAAATTCCTTTACATTTACACTTGCAGGGATTTCACTTTAAAACTTTAACAAAAATGTAAACAGAACTGTAAGAAAAATATTTTAGTCATGTTTTTGAAACTTGTTTGCTGGCAATAGATCTCTCTATTATTTTGAGTTGAAATATTCAAATTGAAATATTCAGTTTTCCTACCCACAAGGAGAGAAGAGATACCTTCCAAAGTTTTATTTCTCCATGAGTACTTGTATTAGTCAAGGTAAGTTATGCTTTAAATAACAAATAAGTCCATGAATCTTTATCTCCTGGCAGCAACAAAAAGTATATTCATTGCTATGTTATGTATCTAAAGTGGGCCATTGGCTGGGGGGTAGGGGTTGAGGTGTGAAATGGAATCTATTAGGCATAATCACTCAGTGACTAAGGCGGGAAGAAGCTGTCTGATATTGTAGCCACACCATCTGGAAATGAAGACTTTGGGCTGGAATGAACTAGAAGGGAGAGCATGGAGCTGGTATATTCGTTCTCAAATGTCTCAAATGCCATGTTGATTCTGCTCACATATCTTTGGCTTTTTGGCTAGAATTAGTCACATGACTCCAAAAAACCGTTTTGTACCTGAAAAATTCAAACATTAACCAAGGCTTTCTTTCTCTCTCTTTTTTTTTCCTTCCTTCTGTAAACAGAATCTTAATTGATGAAGTCAGTGAAAATGAGTGAGTCCTATCCACATCATTGAATGACAAAAGAGCTTATACTGAATAGAGATAAAAATGTAAGCTGTTCATAAATTCTATCATGTTGTAAGAAGATGGGTTCCTATCAATGTGTGGATGAATGAATGACTCTGATGAATCATGATGGTGTGTGTTATTCACCCCCACCCACTAGACTTATTAATAGTTTTGTGAGGGAGCTATTTTTTCTTTCACTCACTCATTCATCCAAAAATCAATTATTAGATGCTTATAATATGGGAGACTTTTCTCTAATTCTGCAAACATAGCAGTATATAAAACAGACAAGCTTCTAATTCACATATAACATAAATTCTAATATGGAAGGATGGAGAATAGACAATAGAAGTCCAAGAATTATGTGAAAAACAAAAGAAAACAAATAAAACATGGCAGTGGAACAGAGTGTGTCAAATAATGTTCAAAGATATGCAGTTATTCAGTATGATAGGCCAGATGGAGGCTATTGGGTTTGACATTTGAGGTTTTACTGCTACTTCTGGCTGAAGGGAAAAAATCAGACTGCAGTTTGTTGAGTGACAGATGAAGAAATGGTTTTGAGGAGGTTGATTATGAAGAAATAAGCCATTGCTTATAGAGGAGGCAGTGATGAAGAAAGACTTTGCTTTATTATTATTAGTATTAGTAGTAGTAGTACTATTATTTTACAATGAAGAGGTGATTCTTTGTGTATTTCTTATTGCACTATGAACTTTTGATTATACCTTTACTAAAAATGTCTTAGCCCCTAAGAAAAAGACAGCTCCTATTTACTGTTCACTTACTATGAGTCCAGCAATGTCACAGTAACTGTCACTACAATCTAATGAATTGATCATATTCCTTTTTATTTATGTAGCTCACAGGATCTTAAAGAGCTCCCCATGACCCTTGCCTCATAGAGTTCATGCCTTTGTGTGACTCCCCCCCTTTTGAGTGTGGATAGAACATGTAGGAAATGGCAAGGGTAATGGGATATACGTATTCCCTAATGAGTTTCACAATGACAAAATGAGCAACTTCAGCAATGTAGAATCTATTTTGTTTGCCCTATGGAAGTCTTTGAATGTGACACTATTTTTTAATGATACCAATCTTAACATAGGTGAAAGAATTATGTGCCCATAGACAAGTATACTCATACAATATCTTTCTAACCAAGTAAGAAATGAATTCTGGCTAGTTCTTCCTAAAATCCAGAGAGCAGGCAAGAGACAGTGGTGAAGGAGTTAAAAGAGACTGCTGCTGGCAAGTCTGCCTAAATCAAGTGCCTGTTAGCAACAATGGAGAACTAGAAAGGGGGGTGGCGATAACAGGAGGAGGTGAAATAAATAGTCCTTCTCGCCAGCACAGACCTCACTTCTATAGGCAAGAGGGGAATGGCAGAGGCAGTTATAAAGGGTCTTTTATGCAAAGCAATCAAAGGGCTATGATGAAAATACAATATAAAATACACTCTTAGCATATTAGCTGACAGCTAAGCCTAGACAAATAAGAGCATTTTCAATTTGCTCTTAAAAGTCTCACAGGAGCTAGAAGTTGTTACAGCTGCAGGGAAAAAAAAAAAAAAAAAAAAAAAAAAGGTGAGTTTGAATGCAGCCTGAAGAAAATATCCTCGCCCTTACTGAATCAAGCTGAACAGGGGCCACAACTGGAAAGCAAACCCCCAAAGATAGAAGGTATATAAGCAGCTAGATTTTCTGAAAGAAATTGAGGTCTTGGTTGTAGAAATCTCTGAAAATCAGGGATGAAGTTTATAGATGAGCCGGCAGTCTGAGAGAAAAGGATCACTTTACTGAATGCAGACAATAAATACAGCTGGGTTCCAGGGGAAGACCCTCACTAATCCCAGTGTCTCTAGAGTTAAATGTCAGTGCCACGGTAAGATGCGAACAAACCTATTGTCTGAACCTTATGGTTGAAACCCTAACAGAAGACTAACTTATTTTTACTTTTCCACTAAATTATTTTTTCAATTGTTAATTTATTTATTTGAGAGAGAGAGAGCAAGAGAACACAAACAGGGGGAGGGGCATAGGGAGAGGGAGAAGCAGGCGCCCTAGCCCGATATTGGGCTCGATTCTAGTACCCTGGGATCATGACCTGAGCCAAAGGCAGAGGCTTAACCAACTGAGCCAGCCTGGCAGCCCTCCACTAAATTCTTAAGCACAGTAAGAGCTTAGTTTGGGGAGAGGGGGAAGTAAAAGCAGAAAGATGTGTAGCAAGAAAGCAATCTCCATATTTTCATCCTTGTAAAATACAACTTATGTTATGTTACTATTTTGCTGGTTTGTCATCTCTTTCAAAACAAAATCCAAGTCCATTTCATGGCTTACAAAGTTCTTCATGACCAGACCCCGTCACTTCTCTGAGTTCATCTCCTGCCACTCTTATCCTCCCTGGATCTTATATCACAGGGAGACTAAATGATAGACACAGGTTTCACCTCTGTATCTTCTTACTACACAATGCCATGTCTCCACCCACATCCTTCTCTCAATAATGGCTTGCTGGTTCCCAATACACTTTTATTTTCTAAATTCAGGGCCATCTGGATGTTAAATAATTTATTCTAAAAATTTTCCTGAGATCAAGATTAAACTTTTTTTGAGAGTCAAATGTTTATTGCTTCTAGATTTCTGATGCCTCTGGACTTCTCTGTGATTCCTCACAAATTACCCACATGCTGTGTTCCTTGTGTTTAAAATCTATGAGTCAATAACTCATGATCTGTGATGTATCCAAAGCATGTATATTTAAGTACAGCTGAAGTGTTACATGCATCAAATATCAAAGTATTAGAAGCATTGATCTCCACTAAGATTTGTTTTTAAACATAAAGATGGGAAAGAGTGTGACTTGTAACAATTGCTGAATGGTAGACACATTTGCTGTGATGCTAATCAATTCTGACTACTTCTTTCATGGGCTAAGAGTTGGACTATATATCAGCAGAGAACATGTCTCCTTTCTAAGCTAAAATCATCTGATATTAGCTGCAGTGAAGCTCATCCATTGTAGTTACCCACCATAAAAGTTCTGGAAATATTTCTGAAGAAATCTTGTTGGCCATTCCATTTATTCTGGTGACAACTCAAACTTTAAGCATTTTAGTGTCCCTGGGCTCTTCCATGGACCTTTCCTTCCTATGGTGTTTTCTCTTGGACTGATTGTATCCCTGCAAAACTTTTTCTGTAAATGTCTTTTTTCTCTCTGCATCCGCTCTTTCTCATTCTGTGAGTAACTTCAGTGCTCCTTTCACCTTTATGCTTTTTACTCATTGATTTATTTTCTCAGTTCCAGTTGCATTCCTTAATACAAGTCCCTCTTTGCATGACCAGCCAACTCCTGTTCTTTCAGACCTTGGCTCCTACAACATCTCCTTCTCAAAGCCTTCTCCTATTCTCACATATTGACACCAGTTGCCTTATCACACATTGTGCTTCTTCCAAGAATGCATTTATTTCACTGCTGACTGTTTTCTTTTATGTATTGCTTGCTAAACTGTAAGGTTTCTAAGGGATAAGAGTCTTTGGTCTCTTTCACATTTTTATCACTATAATGAAAGTTTCAGGAGGAACCCAAATGCATCTCAGCATTAGCTTTAAAAGCTAATCTATTACCTAGATAAGCAGAGTATGTCTGAAGGATAAAACCTTAAAGGAAATTATTGGATACTAACAGAGGATGAATGACATATTTTTTCTCCTGGGTGTACTTTTTTCTTGAACATATATTTTATAGTGGTATTTCTTTCTATAGCATGTTTTCTCTTATAATGAAACATTCCAAATAATTGGCATTATAAAAAGGTAATTATATGAAACTATATAGAAGAGAATTGTATGATAGGCATTATAATTTCCTATTAAGTATTAGCAATTTATAAAGAGAGGGGAAGCCCTTTTGTGCATTCCTCCACAATGGCATTTTCTTCCATTGTCCTGTATTTGATACTTATTTCTTGTAGTATCTGTTCCTTTATCACATGTATCTATACCCACAAAGCATATAATTTTGTTTTTCATGTTCTAAAACTTTATATAAATGCTACCATGGAGTACATTTTTAACAACCAGGTTGTTTTGTTCAATAATATGTTTTGAGATTTAGCCAAACACTACTAGTTCATTTTTTTAATTTTCCCAAACACAATGTATTTTTATTGTTATCGCCTCTTTTTGTACTTTCTGGTAATTGAGGGAGGTTTAACCAATTCATTTATATTGTCCTCTGCTAGTTTGGAAGTTATTATTTATATAAATCATATTTAATTGTTAAAATTTTAAGACACAACATTAACTATAATTTTTCCTAGACACATAAGGTATTGGACTTTCTACAAAGCTATTTTATAGTAAGTAATTAAATTGATCATATTTTAAAATTTCTCATTGGCAAGATTTTTCCTCTTGTTTTCTATACATTCTCACTAGGTTTGCACTCTTCTTATATATATCATCACTCTATATCTGAAAATAGATTTTGCCCTAAGTCTTGTATAATATTTTAGAAGGATATAAAATCCTAAGTTGACTTTTATTTTATCTCTAATTTTGAGGATATTCATCAATTTTGTTAGGAAAAGAAGTCTGATATCAGGCTCAACACTATTCTTTTGTAGGTAATCTGTCTTTTCTTCCTGGTAGTTTTTGAGATTTTATCTTTAACATTGATGCTTTCCAATTTTATTATAGTTTTTCTATGTGTGGAATTATTTGTAGATTTTTGTTTTAGTACTTAATATTCCCAGTCAATTTGAATTTCAGTAATATTATATTCAAATAATGATTCCCCCATTCTTCCTGCCCATTCTTCACAAGTCTTACAAATACATATTTTAGCTCCACAATATTTATTCCATGTCTTTTTACTGTGTTCATGTATATTTGTAATGTCATTTCCTTTCCATAGATCCTTTGGAGTCTATTCTCCATTCATTCTTATTAAAGTCATTACTGATGTCCATGTTGCCATAACTAATGATCAATCCTCAGTCTTTGTCTCATTTTACCTTTCAGGAGCATTTATCCTAATTAATCACTTCTTCCTAAAAGTACCTTCTTTGCTTGTCTTCTCTTGGTGCTGTTACTACTTACAGTTTATCTTTAGCTATTTCCTCTGTAGCCTTTTCCTCATGTTCTTAATCTCTAGATAGTGGTGTGCCCCAAACATCATTCCTGGATGTTGTCACTTCCTTGTTTACTCTTAATCTCCAGGTGACTTTATTTTTTCTCATGTAATATGTCTATTGTAGATGGCTATCAAACTTAAGGCAGTATCTCTAGCCATCTATGTGGATGCTATCACAAATATGCAAAAGCTTATTCAACTTTTCTATGTGGATGTCTAGGGAATTTAAAGAGTAACTTGTCCCAGAACTTAAGTTTTCAAATTTGTTCCTGACCCAGTAATTCCTCATCTCAGTGTGTTACTTCTGTATCAGCCTTGTTGCTAATATGTCACACATTGACATTAACTTTGACTCCTCTCTTTTTCTTATATTCTGCATCCAGTCTGTGGAGACATTTTTTTAAGCTTATGTCGTACAAATATATCAAATCTGGCCACTTCTCACCACCTCCATTCCTTGCACCCTTATCAAAACCAACACTTTCCTCTCACCTTGACTACTGGAAATACTTCCTAAGTAATCTCCTTCCTTTTTCTATTTCCTTTTTTTCCATTTTTTCCTTGACTGTTACTTCAAACCTTACTCCCCATGAAGGAACTAGAGTAAAGCTTTCAAAGAAAAACCAAATCACAGCCTTTCAAACTTTCTAATTACTTTGCATTAAACATAGAATAGAATCCAAAGTCCTTACCATAGTTGTAAGACCCTGCATGATGTGCCTTAGGCTGGCTGTCTAAATTCTTTTTCTATGTCTCTCCTTTCAGCTGATCACTGAACCTCTACACAGGCTACTTTTCTTACTACCCCCAACATAGCTGTTCACATACTCATTCAAATATCTATGTAAACTCAACCTCTTCATGGAGAAATTCCTTGATATCCTTATCTAAAATGTCAACCTCCAATATAGTTGATCATTCCTTTATTATTTCCTCCATGTCACAAACTATACCTCATAAAATTGATTTATTGACTAATTTCTTCTACTAACATATTAACTCCAGGAAGGTTGATTGGTCACTGTTATATTCTCAGAAAAGGATGTGGAGCATATAAGGTGTATAATTGGTATATCTTATTAATAAATGCTATTTTCCAGTTCATTAAATAACTCTTTTGTGTTCTGTTATTTATGTTGAAAAAAGAAATTATAATCAATAATTATATTTAACATTTAAGCTATTTATTTTTCTTGTCTACATATTATTTTATTTCCATTTGTCTTCCTTTAATAAAGTATTTTTCTTAAAATAGGTATTTTACTTATCTTTTTTATGTTCCCAAATACACTTATTTTAAAATCCTTGTCATCATGTTCTAAAAAATGAGTCTTACTAAGGTGCATTTATAACCCAATAATTGGCTCTGTTGTCTGTTTTCCAAAAGATTTTGTTATGAAATCATTCAAAGAAGAGACTTAAAACACTAAACATTTATTATCTCAGTTTCTGTTAGTCCAAAAAACAGGAAAAGCTTAGTTGGGTGGTTCTTGTCTGAGGTCTTCCATGAGCTTATATTTTAGGTATCAGTAAGTATCGTAGACCTCTGAAAGCTTGAGGGGAACTGTAGGATTGCCTTCAAAGATAGCTCACTCATATTGCTTTTGGTGTAGAATGTCCCCATCTTTCAACAAGGAGATCTCTTCATAGGGCCACTTGAGAAGTCTCTAATACAGCAGCTAGCTTCCCCAGAGTGAGTGATGGAAGAAAAAAAAGACAGAAGCCATATGTTTCATATGATCTAGCCTAAGAAATCATGCACAATAATTTTCATAATATCTCATTTGTTATAGAAGCATTATTGAATATCCTATTCAGTATAGGTAGAGTAAATAATGGTATAAATATCAGGAGACAGGGCCAGGACCTCCTTGGAGACTGGCTACCACAATTATCTACTAGTTTAACAGAATCAGTAATGTTGGATCAAAAGCCTTGGCCAAAAGTGATATTGGGGACTTTGAATCAGTTGGTAGAGATGTCTAAATTTTTTCTGATTTTGTACAACTTCATCTTGCTACTTATGCCCAACAATCAAGGAGTGAAGTGATTTCTTCAGCTGCATCTTATGAAAATTTTGCAGCCTCTGCTTTCTAATAATAAAGTTAAATCAGTTTGTCTGCTCATATACAGCACTGTTAACCTCTCTTTTCTTCTAACTTAGAGATACAGAGTTCATTGAATGTGTGTTTTAGTCTCATGCAATGATTGTATTCTAATTCTGGTATATGGAGACTTTCCCCTTCATCTGCAAATATGACATGTATGTATATATATAAAATCTACATGCATACATAAAATCTATCATTACTATAAATTTTCTATGGAATTAATATTTCAAAATGCAAAGTTACAACTATAAATGGAAATTTTTGATCCCCAGTCAGACAATTCCAAACTTAATGCATGTTCATAAAATTTTTATAGTGTACTTTAAAATCAGTTTGTGCATGGCTTCTGTAAAAAATGGATGACAGTGGTCTCTAGGGAATCATGAAGGTGTACAGAAGATAGTTTGGTTAAATCACCTTGACTCAATTTAAGACATGGGTGGGAGGACAGCATAAAATTAACCATAAAGATTAACCAGATCTTTGTCTTCAAAAAAGTAAAGGCAAGATGGAAGCTTTCCTGGAATACTGCCATCAGTCATGAGCAGGTACTTATTGCTCTTTTACGGTTTGAGAATGAGTAAAATATAGAATATATAAATTAAAATATAGAATATATATAGATAGAATAAATATAGAATAGAATAAAATCAAAGACTACATGTACTGATAGTTCACTTCACTGTTCTTTTGACAGGTGGACAATTATTGGAGCTGTATTTATTTGTAAAATAGAGATGACTTTATTTCATTTGGCTTCTTTCTGATATTGTTTGGCATTTCTCCATTAGTGAATCTCTTCACATTAATTGCAACTCCACTGTTTGACTTGATCTGACACTTGCAGTGCATATGATATCTTATTTACTTATTTATAAATTATCTTGTAACAAACTATGAAATCCATGTCCAAATAACTATAATGATTCAAATAGTCTTGGAAAATAATGGATAACATTAGAAAGGTCAATACCGAAGCAGGAAATTATTTTGACTGGTGAAATTGAGAATTTATTGAGAATTACCCTTCCATGCTGTTACCAGATACACCCCTACAAGGTCAATTTCTCTGTCCAAGATAATGACAGCATAGAAAAATTCAAGTACACATTGATTGTCAATTACAGTTTTCAGAAAGGGTGAATAAAGTTCTATATAAAACATTAAATATGTTTAGTCTTCTGAGAAATAGTGTTTATATTCACAGATGAAATAAGTACATGACATCAGAGCATGAAAGGGAGTTGAAATTTCAAAGATGGTTGAAGTGTTATCAGGGAAAGAAAAATCTATAGATTTCAAGAGAACCCATGTTCAGACTGACTATGATATGTAAATGACATTACCCTCTGGCTTTTAATGTTTAAACAGACCATATTTCCAGCAAAGTGGATGATTTTGGGCGGAAAATTGATTTTAAAATTCCAAAAAACTGAGGAGTTAAGGAAAATAATTCAAGGAAAGAGATATTTCCAAATCAAATAAGCAGAAACAAATAGCCTAAAGATCTAGCACATCAGAATGAGAGAGCTCCGTATACAGTGACTGATAATTATATGCTAGGACCTGTGAAGTACTGTGAAGGGTATTCTGGATGCCAGTAATTCTCAAAAATGAAGTCAAATATTTAAAGCTATTATCTAGTCGTCAGTAGAGAATAAAATAATTTCTGAATTTTTAACTTCATGCACAAACTGAATTTCAAGTTCATAGTGGCCTTCCAATTCCTTAGTTTGTCAAAACATTCTAGTAGGTCACTGAAAATAACGTCAAAGAGAGTCAAAAGGAGGTTCAAAAAGACATGACAGATAGTCTACATTAGTACAATTCACCTTTGTGTTGAGATAGAAGGATGAATGAGCAGGATGATGAATGTAGTATATTTTTTGTATTTCTTTAATTTTAATAATATCCAAACAATGATTTTGTTGAGTAAAAGCATAGCTAATGTCTAATAATACAGAACCCAGATTAGGGAATTACTTAGCAAGCATTTTTGCAATACATATAAATACACATTTGAGTCAACCAATCCTACTGTTACCTGAATCTGCAAAAATGGTGGACCTCATTCATTGTAAAACATTAATCATTGCATGTTTTGACCAACACTGGGAAACAATGAAAGGGCCTATTATCAACTTCATTTCACAACAATGGGATAGGAGTGTATTTTTTAGAAAGGTATGGTGCCTTTCTAGGTTGAATATTAGAAAAATAAACATACTTCTAAATATTTTATGTAATGTTTTATATCTATAAACACATGACATCCTTACGGAAGTTTTGTAAGTAGTTAGAATGAGGATAATTATCTCCATTTTATGAAAGTTACACCAGATTTTTTGAGGTCATGTTGATTTACACAAAAGCATATCTCTAGTTAGATAGAGAAGGTTAAAGCCAAACACAGGTTTCAGATACCTTTCATGAAATCCATCTTTTAAGATACAACACAAAATGCCCCCTCCTCTGCAAAGGAAACATTTGGCTCTTTTTTGTCAGTGCTCATCAATACATTTCCCAAACATCACTCACCATGTTGTATCCAAATCCAAAAAGAAGAACAAATCTAAGGCAGTTAAATATATATGTGAAAAAACCAAAACCAAAAACAAAACCTGCACCAAATTAGAAGCCAGTGTCTTACATAGTTCATTAGATCAGTTAAGGTTTTTGTTGTTGTTGTTGTTGTTTTCCAGTTAAGGCATTTTTTAAAACACGCAAAAAAATTGGAAAGAATCATAAGAACTAAATAGTATAGCAGAACTGATTAATGATTAAAAGTTTGTGGAGGTAGGGGCGCCTGGGTGGCTCAGTGGGTTAAGCCACTGCCTTCGGCTCAGGTCATGATCTCGGAGTCCTGGGATCGAGCCCCACATTGGGCTCTCTGCTCAGCAGGGAACCTGCTTCCTCCTCTCTCTCTGCCTGCCTCTCTGCCTGCTTGTGATCTCTCTGTCAAATAAATAAATAAAATCTTTAAAAAAAAAAAAAGTTTGTGGAGGTAAACACAGGGATTAGATTGGGGTAGCCATTTTTAATTTTCTATACCAGTCGGGAAATCTATGTAGGACACTTTATTTAGCTCATTTACATATCTTAGAAAACCAAATGAATTATTTGTCAGAAAGAATTATCTGGAAAGAAATTAGTGAGCTCACTGTTGCATATCTTTGTGGATATTGCTACACCAAAATTAATTACAATTATTAATAACCATTTTCTCTGGGGATGTCTCTTCTGCCACCCAAATAAGTCATTCTGTGTTCAAGCTGAATGTGGTCTGCATTTTCTTCTAATGCTATCACATATTTTAAGAAGTCTGGAAATAATGGTAACTCTAGATCAAAGAATTCTTACTTTTTCAGAAAAGCTAGTGATGTTAGTAATACAGCTACTCAAAAATTGAAATCCTATTGAAGTAAGTAATAGGTTAGCAGGATCAATAAGAAACAACTGGCCTCATAAGAATGAGTATCTGCCAGTGTTCCTCACCTAAAAATGTCTGTTATTAATAATTCCATGACTATTAATAGGAGTCTCCCATTTACACAACAAAGAAAGTAGCCATATTTGATGTGAAATTATTAAATGACTATCTATCATAGCTGGACAAAACTGCTGCATTCCGTGGAATGTTGGATGAAATATTAGACTTCACATGAATGAAACAGGTTATTTTTCTGTGATCTTTTACTCTTCTTTGACAATACCCCTTATTTTTTGAACAAATTACATATGTGTTATGCTCGATACTTTGAATGAGTTTGTTAGAGAGCAGAACTTGCTCAAGTCAACTATTTTCTTAGAAGCCAAGGGAAGGTAAGAGATTTGTGTGAGGTCACATAGCTGGGGCACCAGGGACTCTCCATTGCATGGTTCCATAATAAGATTCTTAGATCACTGGAAGGACAATAATATTTGGTACTACCGTTCCAGACATTCATCTTTTTTAAAGCTGATTCAGTCTTAAGCAACAGGAAGGTCTTCAGAAGCAGAATGGTCACTTCCTTTTTTGAACATACAACCATACATTTGGGAAATTACATCTATTCTATATAAATTTTACATCATTGTAATAATTCCATATATGCCTCTGAGACAAGATATTTCTTTACCAGTGATGCTACTAACAAAACATTTCCCGACAATTTTGGATATAATACTAGTATGCCTCAGGGCGCTTGGGTGGCTCAGTGGATTAAAACCTCTGTCTTCAGCTCAGGTCATGATCCCAGGGTCCTGGGATTGAGCCCCGCATTGGACTCTCTGCTCAGCAGGGAGCCTGTTTCCCTTCCTCTTTCTGCCTGCTTCTCTGCCTACGTGTGGTCTCTGTCTGTCAAATAAATAAATAAAATCCTAAAAAAAAAATAATAGTATGCCTCTCATTGTCACTGAAGTTTGGCTAAGGCCCACTAATTGAGGACAAAGGGCATAATACATGTGCTGTGCTCCCCAAGACAGTAAAAATGATCCAGACATTATCAGCTACTATTCCTTACAGCAAGGCTTGATAAGAGAAATTTAGAAATTTAAAATTATAAGTAAAAAGTGATGGGAACAGGGAATTCCTTTACCCATTAGAGAAATGTGTGATTTTTCTCTTCATTATCTGGTCATTGAGGAAGAGAAAATTCATTCCAACTTACTTCCAGGCAGGGAAGCAGGGTTCTGAGATTTGGTTTGTACTATTGGTGGTATTGAGATTTGGTGGATAATAGTTAATGATTTGGTGGGTAGTAGTTGAATCTTTATGGAGTTATGGAACTTAGGACCCTCGTTCTGCCAAAGGGCCAGAGCAAATGTGGCAAAATTCTTGGGAGAAGTTGACATATGTACACAGAAGTTGGGGGATATGTGTGACTGTAGGCCTTGGCATCTTGCTTCTCAACCATATAGTTTTAAGGCAAGAGATTTTAGGAGCATTTTTCAATAGCCCGAAAGCATGATCTGAGGGGAAAGGGGGGGGGTTTCACAAGAGACCCAATGAATGCTGCTGTGGCCTTGAAAACTTGTAATAGAGTTTGGATTTGGAAGTATTTTGGAAGTATAGTGGCCAAGAAAAAAAGGGGGGGGGCAATAATAACACCTGGATGTGTAATATGTGTTCCTTTCTTCTAAGACAATCCCTTCTACTGCCTCTGTCTCTGAAAGTACTTGAAGATGGAAAAACAGTGACAATACACAAAATCTTCCTCAAGAGCATTTCACCAATAAGAAAGATTATGTCTCAGTTGCCATCACTGGAGAATAGTTAATTATATGTGAAATTGGAGCATTGCTATGAGGTCAAAATCTTAACCAAATTTGTAAATTCTGAAAGTGAATCAAAATTGTGAAAAAAATTTTTTTGATCTTTGGTAGCCAACATGATGTGAGCCAAGATATCATTCCAAATTATAATACAGAGGGAGAACTGACACAGGATAGTTGAGGAACATGATGGAAAATGATAACTCATTCTTCTTCATACTTTAATCAGGTTTATTTTGCTTATATTCACTGCATATATCTCATTTAATACCCATGACAACCCTCTATGATAGGTATCATCCATCCTTCTTTTCAGATAAAGATGCTGAGGTTTGTTTAAATCTGACATCTCAGTGGGACACCTGTTGGTTAAGTGTCCAGTTCAGGTCTTGATCTCATAGTCATGAGTTTGAGCTCCACATTGGGCTCCGTGTTAGGCATGGAACCTCCTCAAGGAAAAACAACAACAACAACAATAAAAACAACAAAAAACCTAACATCTTGGCTTTAGTAGGTAGAAATTGGTAACTTTCCAAAAGAATTTTTTGCAATCATACTAATATTCTTCATGTGAACTATCTAACATGGTATCTACAAGGTAATGTGCTATTGAGTGTACTTGAAATGTGGCTAGTGTGATGGAAGAAGTACATTTTTAATTATATTTATTTAAATTAATTTAGATTTAAATGGCTACATATGGGAAGTAGCTGCAATATTGGGCAGCCCTGCTCTAGAAGCTTCATCTGGCCACTGTTTGCAAATTTCTATGGATCGTTAGATGTTTGAGACAATTACTGTAGCTCTAGTAAGAGTTCACATTTCTTGGACATTTGTTAAGCACAAAGAGAAGCGCACACACACACACACACACACATACATGTACATCTTGATTTGGTTTAGAAAAACAGAATTTGAATATGAGGCTGATGAAGATTTCTCTATGCCTCTGTGAGAGGGATAATAAGTATGGGCACGCAAAAAGGGGCAGTGGTTTGCAAAATTCGTCAGGATTTAGAAAACCTAGAAATGACAAATAAATGGATGATCCCATAGGAACTTACTTCTGATGAAAGCTGACCAACTCCACTTTATTACACACTGGGTTTTATTAAGGCTTTTATTTGATGTGTATAAATATATAACCAAAACAAACAAATAAATAAATATATAACTAAATAGAAAGATTGACATGTAGACAGACAGATGAAACCTACTTTGAAATGCATTAAGAGTCTGAGAGAGCTTGGATTTTTCTACCAGCTCTAGAAGTTATTAGTCCTATGACCATATGCCATTTAGTTACACTCTTTGAGTCTCTAATTTCTCACCTGTAAACTGGGGAGCATAGAAGGTCTGCCTCCCTCAGAACCTATTCTGAAATTTGTTGATCATAAATGAGGTGCCGCATGAGAAAGGAATGCGTGAGCTGTGAAGTGCTACACAGGTGTGGGTTATTATTCATTTGTTACCACAGCAACTGAAGGGCATCTCTGTGACAACAGAATGGCTAACTGAAAAGCAATGATTTTATAAATAAATAAATAAATATATATATATATATATATATATATATATAGTTAAGATCGAACTATGTGATCTTTTAACGATAAGAAAGCCCTAATACTGATATTTCTCCCATGCCCTTTTCCCCCAATCAAGAAGTATTACATGTACATATAGATAATTTGTTTTAAAATAGAAAACTGGAAAAAAACTATGGTTATTTTATTAAGTGTCTTTTTAATATTTTGTCTTGATCATGAATATATTTTATATAGATAAAGATATTTAGACAGATACAATGGCAAATTTTTAAGAAATTGAGATCATACTGTATATTCCATTTGTATTATTCTTTCTGTATGTTCTTTTCTCATGACTAGAACATCATGACCTTTTATGTAAATTATTCATATTTTCCCAAAATATGATCATAGTGATTGCATAATATATTATCACATGCTATGCCATAATTCCTCTAAAGAACTCTTACTGAATGTTTTAGGTCTCTCTCTCTCTCCCTTTTGTTTTGGTTTGCTACTGAAACAATACTGCGGCAAACATCATAGGCTTCTAGAAATACACAGGCAGGATGTCTTTCAAGGAGTGGCATTTCTGTTAAGGCTGAATGCCCAGAAGGAGCTGGACATTAGGGAGGAGCACTCCAGGCAGAAGGGCAAGAAAGTACAAGGCTTTTATTATTGGCTTTAACTGATATGACTTGGTATTACCTCCCCAGGAAGGCTATGTAACTTACCTCTCATTCTAACTGGCAGCAGATTAAATGAAATATTTTCCTTATTTAAGACCTTGCAGATTAGAGGGGGTCCATTCCAGGCTGTCACGTTTGTGGCAGATTTTGTCTCCCATACAAGCTTTCTATTACACATTTGGGATAGATGTTGAGGCCAAAATCTTTATTGATTTTGAATCCTCATCTTGAGGATTGAATCCTTGAATTCTGAATCCTTGAATCTTGAATCCTCATCGGTCCTTCAGATAATATTAGCCAAATATCTTGTCAGGACACATATATTAGGTGAATTTAGTACTTACAGTGTAGCCTACTATTTTATAAAGTGATAAGCAAAAACAGTTCCTTACCACACAGAGCCTATTCAAAAAAGATAAGATAATGTTTTACATGCCAATAATTAATATCTAATTAATTTAGAGGAATTATGAGGAAGAGCAAAAGATACAGAACTCCAGATCAATGAATTCCTTTTAATGTCTGGGGTCTGATACTTTTAGATGTAAAGTAAAAAACAAACAAAGGAACAAAACTATTTGGAAAAAGAGTTATTTGGTGAGATCCTAGTAATGGAAAAAACATGATTCATATATTTTCTTTTTTTTTTATATTGTAAGTCTAACACATAGTATGTTATTTCAAGTTTAACGTGTCTAGTATAAGTATTATCATCTTCCCTGTCTTATAATTTTCCAAATAGCTTTTCCCCACCCCTTATATAGGAGGGCTTGGAAGGCTTAGAGCACATGTTGGGTTATTATACTGTGATGGCTGGTGGGGGAGACACAATTGGTTTGCCACCTTTACTACCTGTACCCTCAACTTCCCCATCTCCTAACTCAATACTTATGTAGGCACCCCCATATTTCCAATATGCTAGAAAGCAAATTTCTGAATGTACAACAAAGTATATTCTTTGGGCTGAAGTCCAGAATGCTGAGCTGTTTTAATATAGCAGTTTTAATTTTAAACCAACTGCTGGAGAAAGCTTAATGCATTACCTGTTCATGTTTGATTAATACAGATAAGAATGTCATTTAAGGATTTGAGGACAGGAATAAAGATCCGGTGTGATCCCAGGTGAACACATAACACAAAACATGGTTCCCAGGTGTTCTTCTTAAGAAACTGCACTGCACATAAAGCAGCAATTTCAGAAAATCAAAAGATGCTATTGCTCTATTGAGCAGAAATTAAAGGACCCGCTGAGAAACTTGATTTTGTTGCGGGTTTCTCCCTAAGAAGACTGTTTGACAGGTGGGCTGAAGAATTCATAGAAAGCTGGGCCATACCATGCAACTTGCACAGATGAGCACATCCACTGTGCCCTATGGAAAACAAACACTGCTTGATTTGATTGTGTACTCAAATTAGGGGTTATTTAGGGAAAAGTGGTGACTACATTCCTAGGCTGCTCTGGCTTGAAGTGAGCCGGGCTGAGGTGAACAAACTCTCATCAATTCCTTTGTGCCTTAAGACTGAGTCTGGCTGGCAAAGGCTAGGCATGGTACACCCCCATGCCCCATAAATCTGTGTGGGAATTGGACAATGGACTCCCTCTCTCCTGCCCCTGCAGCAGCCTGAGAAGTTTCTCTTTTGAGACTCATATCCTTAGACTCTCATAATAGAAGAATCCATTGACCTCACAAAGCCTTGAGGGGAAAGAAAATATTGAAATACATTAAATACAAATTTGAAAGCTCATAAGAAAGAACACTGGCAGACAATTTGGCCCAATTGTGTTCTAGTGCTTGGTGGAAAGTAGACCTTATAAATGTTGAACTTGGATATTTAGCTAAAGAAATTTCTAAGCAAATGTTAAACACGTAGCCTGTTTTCTTCTTGCTGCAAAACACTAGTGTGCAACGTTAGAACACAGAGAGAATGGCAAAGGCATTCTGAAGCAAAGGGGAATCAGCACTTAATGATTTGGAAGATTCTCAGCCTATCCAGATAGGGTGTTCTGGACACAGGGCCAAGTGTGTGGCTGGACAGCTGTTTGCTAAAGAGATTAGGTGTGTGACTCATGGATCCAATCAGCCATCCAGAGAAGCCAGGAATAGAGATGCATTTATCCATAAAATATCTATGGAGCATACCCACCCCCCTTTTTTTCCCCTGATAGCTTGGACTCACATGAATTGAATGGAAGGCCACTAGGACTTTTAAAAATTTGTATCAGCAGAAAACATTATCAGCCTGGATTCAAAAGGATAGATATGGCATATAATGAAGGAAGAATGATTTTGAGGGCAAAGTCACAGTGCAGGGGCTGGCAAGGTTGCCCCCGCCAGTGTGGACCCAGAGCACATAGGCCCAGGGACCAGGGCCATTTTCTGGATTCTGGAAGGCAGAGATCTCTATGGTTTCAGAGGGTGGACTTACCACTGAGAAAGTGGGTCTGCCACCTCAGTGGACCCAAAGAACAGAACATCCATCCAAAAACATTATTTTCAAGGCTTAAAATCTAATGAAGTTTGACCTGCCAAATTTCAGAATTGCTTAGGGTCCATGACCCCATTTTTCCTTCCAGTTCTCGCTTTTGGAATAGGAAGTCTGTCCTATGCCTATTCCACCTTGTATTCTAGAAACACATAACTTGTCTGTTCCTACAGGCTTATAGATAGAGAGGAATTTTTCCTCAGAATGAATCATACCCTAAGTCTCACCCATAACTGAATTAGATGATGTTTGGATAAGATTTTAGACTTGGAGTTGATAACGGAATGGGGTAAGACTTTGGGAAATGTTAGAACAAGATGAGTATAATTTGCATGTGAAAAGGACATGAATTTGGGGGTAAGTTAAGTCAGGCTGTTATGGATTCAGTTGTGTCCCCCTAAAATCTGTAAGTTGAAATTCTAACTCCTAGTGCCTCAGGATGTTACCATATTTGAAGACAGAGACATTAGAGAGGTCATTAAGGTAGGCCCTAATCTACAGTATTGGTGTCCTTATAAAAGTGGGAAATCAGAGATAGACAATCATGTAGGGAATATGGTGTGAAAAGAAACAGGGAGAAGGTGACCACCTGTGAGCCAAGGAGAGAGACCTGGAACAAACCTTTCCTTCATAGTCATCAAAAGAACCAATCCCAGGGATACCCTGATTACAGTCTTAGTCTCTAGGACTCAGAGACAAGCTACTCAGTCTGTGGTATTTTCTTATGACAGCCCAAGCAAACTAAAACAAAGAGACATGATTGAGAGTCCTAATTTCTACCATAATCTGTGATAAAGCTAAGAATACAGACTTCATATTTTCAGTTCAATAAAGAATTAAATGCCTTCTGTGTGTAACGCCCATTACCAGTGGCTAACAGGGATCAAAGAACAGTTAAAATTCAATCAGTGTATGGATTTCAGTTTGAAGTAATCATATTTTTAAAATGTCGGGGAAAATGTAAGTCAGCTCTAACAAATGGATTTATTGAAGTAAATAAGTTCATGCATTTGAATTGGAAAACTTTTAAAAATATATTGCTGTTTCTTTAACTGACCCAACTGCCACCTTCAAAAGTAGTCATAGTACTTCTATTAGAAACTGTAAAGTTATTGTTACTAAAGAACATGAAGAAATGAAAGTAATTGACATTCTCATAGTGAGTACAATGAATCATTGCTTGTTTTGCAGTTCTATGTAGAGCTAGATCTGTTTTCAGCTGAAATGTCTATGTTAAGTAAATTATTTATTAATTTTACACTTTCAGGTATGCGTACAATATATAGCATTTACTGTGGTGAGATGTATTGTCACTGAACAATGTTACCTAGAGACAAGTGTTCCTTTTATTTTAAAGTATTTTGTAAGTTTTTCTTAAGTATCATATAATTATAATATTCTTAATATTTTGAACCCCAAATTCTGTATGATTTGTATACATTTTTTATTTTGCATAGAGAAAGGTTTTACAAGCACTTTTCTAAGTATTCTCTGGTTTTATCCACCAAACAAGATAATTATTGTTATATTGCAGTGTTGTCTTTTCAAAAATTAATATTATATTTGAAGACAATACATCTGGCTAATTAATTATAATATATGATGTGAATCATGGGACAATTTCTTAATAAATTCTACTAGTAATGATGGAAATAGTTCAGGAAGACAATCCATGCAGCAAGATAAGACTACCACTCTATTTATTGACCGATAAATTTAAGACTACAGGTAATATAGGGAAAAATAATAGAGATATCAAAGTTTTATAAGTTTATGAAAAGTTTAGTTGTAGAAATGGGAGTAGGGAATAAAAAACCACTAGTGTGACACCTAGACCAATCAAGTAATGATGGATTTTCTTCAATGAGGTGTTTTGACCATATCTGGTTGTTGAGCAGAATGGACTTCAGTAATGTAAGGAAGGCATAGCAGCTAGCATGGAGAAGATGACCTGCTGAAATAGCTGGTCAGCTGAGTGGTTTGCTTTTCACTGATGAGAGTGACCACAGCTATGGGAAGAGGAGGGTCCGTGTATGTGAGATTAATGTAGTCTTCCTAGACTAGTATTCTATCAGGATGCTTTGACCTGGTGTGTAGGACAAAGCAAGGTCTTGACAAAGTGAGGTGATCCATCTTCTTAGGAGAAGGTCTCACAACAGCGTGAAAATTCAAGGAAATGTCTTTGGCTTTAAAGGAAAGGGAGAATTTTTGTAAAAACCTATCTTTGAGTTAATGTTACCCAAACGGTTTGAGAGTCAAGATCGAGGATGGGCTTCATGTCACATTGAATCCATTCTAAACTAGTAAACTCTACGAGAAAAATTATACTTTTATTGGTCACAGGAATCTTAAATTATTAAAAATAACTATGGTGAGTTATATTGCAACTGAACAGAGATATGGTGATCATCTATGTTCCCTTTGCTTTCCAATGTTCTGCTTTTATCAGTTTCTAGTTCTGCTTTTATCAGTTCTAGCATATTGTTCAATCAGTCATTCATTTAACACGTATTTGCCATATGCCCGGCAGACAGCAGCAATAGAAATGAGAAAATAAGGAAATATTAATGTCTGATGTGATTTACTAAGTGTGTTCTGAGGGAATGAGTAAATACACATTTCTGAATGAAAGAGAAAATTCTTAATTGCAGGTCTACTTCTCCCATTGCTTTGGAAATGTCTATGCTGCTTTTAATGGGGTGAAACGGGTTAGAGTGATGGAGCAAGACTAACCCAAGAGAAGACTGCTCAGTGCAGCAATGGGAGGAAATTGTGACATACATGAGCCTTTGTAATTACATATAGAGATCCTTTCAGTTGTACTTGGTAATAGGTAATAGTTTCTTTATCTATTCAATGATATCAAGATGTATTACAAGGACCTGAAAGAAGCAAGAATACTAAGGTAAGGCTGATATGATAATATATGTTTCCTTTCTCTTATCCCTTGGGTAGACAGATTTAACGACTCAAAATATGATACCAATTTAAATTCAAAATTTAGATAAACAATGAGTAAATTAATACCTGTGGCAATCCTTTCTCCTCCATGAAGCTCACTACTGTCTACACCACAGAACCCTTGGCCAATATCTAGAATATAGCCTGTTAACTGGGTCTACAACATTCTCTATCAGTGGCAGTACTTACTCTCACAGTGATTCTTAATCCAGGCTGTGGACACATCCTCCATGAGGAAAGGGTTTTACTTGTGCTGTGAGAAAAAAAAAAAAAGTGCCTTTGCAAAACTTTCTTTATACGACTTATGTGTGATGTATGGTCCCCAGAGGAACATATCCATGTCCATACTTATCAACTCTTTGCTGCGGTGAATGGGGCAAAGTGTGTCTTCAGTCTTTCTTTAGATGGGTACTCTGTTTGGAGCCTCACAGCAGTGATACTAGTATATTATATAGATACTATATACACTAGTGATAGTAATTATTATATTATATATACATATAGATACTAGTTATTATACATATAAAATAAATATTATATATAACTGTATAAAATGTATAATAGATATTATATATAATATATAGATATTATATATAATAGTATATATAAATATATACATATTATATGTACACGTGTATATATATATGTATGTGTGTGTGTGTATATATATATGTATGTATGTATATTCTACATGTCTCTTTATTTTATGGAGGAAAGTTGAGAGAAGTTGAGTGTAGTAATAAATAGTAAAAAACATACAAAGAAGTTAATCACATAATAAGAATTGGCAATATATTCAAATAATTACAGGTCTATACAAAATATAAAATAAATCACTTCATATTGAATTTTTTTGTCCATGGATTTAATATATTATTTCTGTTCTAATCCCAAGTTTTATTTATGAAAACTTAAGACCAACTTTAAGAAGCTTCAATATTCACTCTTACCATTTATAAAAAAATAATAAGTTATCAGAATGCATATGGTATATACATGATTTTGGTTTTTGAACATTTATTCACGTGTTTGTATTATTTCAACTTTCATAAACATACCATGCATGTATGTTTACAATACCTGATAAAGATTTAGCTATCTGGCATGTATACATGTGTTATTAGTGTTATATCATCTTGGATTACTGTTCTTACTATTCTTGCTGCTGCTATTCCTACAATTATCTAATGAGCTTTTATATATATATTCCTATATTAAATCCTCTTAACTCAGCAGCCCTTTAAGCTCTAAACATCAGGCCATTTTTAGTGTTATTTTATAAACAAAGATTCAGGGAGATTAAGTAATTTATCCTCCACCATATAAATAGACAACAACAGTAATGGAATTCCTGGTCAAAAACTATGTCTTCAAACTGAAAAAGTAAATCTTTTATGTCTATGCCACACTGCAGTTGGCCTAGTCTTTCCTTTTTTCTAGGTTTACAAAGAGATAACTAGAGAATGCAAAAAGGAAGAGCTACTTCTTCCTTATGTTTGCACAATTTCTCTATCACACAGATGAGAAATTGGCCCCTTCACATTTTTTAATAAAATTTTAAAAATTGTAAAATTAATTAAGAACACCTGCTGTATCTGCTCACTTTCAAACATGCTCTCTCCTCAAAGAAACAAGATCAGTATTATAGACATAGGGAAGCACATACTAAAACATGAAAACTATTCTGCCTCATTGTCACAGTTAATACATTAACTGTCATCAGTGAATGAAAGCAAGTTGAAAGCATGTTATCTTAATATTTGAATTTTTATGAAATGATGGCCTTATTTAAAGATTACCTAGGAAATTACCTTATAACATATTAGGGATCTATAATATATTTAACAAAAGGAACTGTAGGGGTCCTCCCTTATCTGTGGGGGTACACTCCAAGACCCCCCAGTGGATGCCTGAACTGCATATTAATTTTGAACCCAAGTATACTATGTTTTTTTCTTATACATACAGACCTCTGATAAAATTTAATTGATAAGTTAGACACAATAAGAGATTAACAGTTAACTGATAAAATTATAAAAATATACTTTAATAAAATGTATGTAAATGTGGTCATTCTCTTTCAAAATATCTTATTGTTCTGAACTCACCTGTCTTCTTGCAATGGTGTGAGATGATAAAATGCCTGCGTGATCAGAGGTGAAAGAAAGTGAATGACACAAGCATGGTGGCATAGCATCAGGCTGCTCTTGACCTTCTGACAATGCATCTGCTTCTGGCCTGTGGTCAGCCATGGATCACTGAAACCACAGAAAGCAAAACTGAGGACAAGAGGTGTAATGTACAACAAATACCTAAATCAAATGGGATATTTCTGTATTCTGATGGCAACCGATTGGGGAAACAAAATATGAATACTAGAAATGTTAAATAATAATAATTAATAAAAATAACAGTTCTGAAACATAACATAGGAGATGCTACAAGGTAGTACAAGGTAGACCTGGCTACATCATATTGAAAACAACTATGTCATGAAAAGAGAACCAAATGTCATTCCTAATATTCCTTTGTCACGGCCATTGTCTAGCTTATTAATCTATTCTAATTTGCTTCATAGTACTTATAATCATTTGGCTTTTTCTTCTTTATTAACTTAAGGTCTCTCTTCTTCTGCTAATGTAAAAGTTTCATGAATACTAGGGTTCTGTCAGTATTTTTCACTGTAATATTTCTAAGGCCTAGAATAGTTCATAGCACATAGCAGATGAATGAGTGAATGAGTGAATGATCAAATTAGTAAATTTCCCAGTTATTAATTGTGTGGTCTTGGGCTTTTCTAGGCCCTCAGTTTTTTCATTTGTAAAATAATATTAAATAATCATTTTCTCAGATTATCAAGTGTAAAATAAGTAAAGCACACTGCATCGTGACAGCAGGCATAGAAGGGCTCAGTAAATGACAGCTATTAAAACAAATGTGATACTTTCACCTTCACCATAAAATATTTATACATCCCCACCACGTTGTTGGGTTTGGCCACATATGATGTCCAAAGTCATGTGAGCAGATGTAACATATGCCATAACCCAATGGACACCTGCATATCTCACTCATCCCTCTGCCATGAGCGTATGCTGTTTCAGATCAGAACTGCGCCTTTGGAATGAACACATATTCAGTAGACCCAACCCAGAGGTCAACTTGAAGCAGAGACTCAGGGATGACCTGTGGATGTGTAAGTGAGAAACAAATATCTGTTGTTGAGAACTCCTAAAATTTTGTAGTTATTTGTTATGCAGGATAAGCTATTGCACATTGACTATTAAAATGTTCTACGGAATTTCAAGTGAACTGTCCATCATGGAGTAAAATTAGTTGAAAAAAGATGATTTAAGCTGATAAAGGAAAAAAGAGCAATATGTTCTTGTCATGAAAACATGATATGTAGATTGACGACCTCCCTATTCAGGACATGATTGTCTTTTGTTTTGTTGTCTTTGGTTTTTACTCTCTTCTTCCCCCACCCTCCACCTAATTCAGTCCATTGACCAAGGGTCCCCTAAATCTAGTTACCCCACTATTGGCAAGGCCAAGCACAGTGTGAAAACTGGTCATTTCTGCAACTCTTTCTATTCTGGACTTTATACTCCTGCTATCAGAATTAGTTGATTCAATTCATTAAAAATTTTGTTGATTCAATTCCATATTGCTTTCTGCTTCATTTATTTTGCACAAATCTTGCCCTTTGCCTACATGTCCTCCTTTTGCTTGAAATCACCATGTCCTCCACATTCACCAGTGAGGTCCTCCTCAGTCTTAACAATCCAGTTCAAGGGTTTTTCACTCTGCTTATTATCATCATAGTGACATCTCTAGGACAAGTCATTTTTAATCATCTTTATTGTCCTTGGTGGTTAACTCAAGACCCAGCATCTATGTGTCTGAAAAGTACCTGTTGAGGTGAGTTGGGATGACATATCATTTCAAAGATTAAACAAAAAAAACAGTCTTCAAGAAGCATTCTGACTAAAATCCAACCTATTTTAAATGTGATTTTCATCATTATATCATGGTGAATTAGGTTAGAGATAGAAGTTTGAATAGAAGATGAAATTAAAAGATTCTTAAACCAGAATGTGACCTTTTCCCCCAATCTCTCCATCTGTCATTTCAACACTAAGCATTAAAAGTTGGTCTTTGTTATGTCTCCAGTTAGTATTTAATGACTTTAGGTCAAGATTACATCAAAAGCTGGCAGCTTACCCGAGAGAGAGAAAAAGAGAGAGGGTGAGGGACATGGGATTTTTTTTTCTGGTGTTGAAAAAATAACCTTGATTTCCTTATTTGAAAATCAAAATGATAGCATTTTGTTGTATTTATCATAAGGTTGGTATTAGAATCCCATCAGGAATTGTGATGTGCCTTGTAAAGTTACTTTTAGAACAGATGGACTCATCTTATTTTTTGTTATCCCCACGTAGACATGAGCAGATAAAGGACACAAGAGAACATGAGAGTTTGTATAGCCAAAAGAAAAGCTACCTAAGGACTATAAATGAGTCTGTGAGTGGTGGAAGGCACCTCAGCTAATTTTCCAGGCATTCCAATTTACCCTTAGGACAAATAATAGTTGAGAAGTCTGAAGAGATAAACAGAGGACAATAAAGTTACATATAAAAAAAAGAGAGAGAATGGTGAAGAGAATAAAGAAATCCCTGAAATGTGTGGGAGGGAAAAAACAACAACAACAACAACAACAACAACACAGAATTTTATCTTTCATGCCATATGGAGTTTGATTGTGAAGAATCTTCAGTTGGGCCTATAAATGGCTACTCTTTGTAAGACTTCCTTTCTTGACTTTTGCCTGCAACATATGGTGCCTTGCTGTAGACTTTAGAAAACATATTAACTTCCTATTTGCTCTTATGTGTCCTCAGTCAGAGAAATACATTTAATTTTAAAGCCAACAAAAGCATGAAACAAGGAAGACCTACTTGGCTGCCACAAAGAAATAAAATGATGAATGGGACCATCAATAATTCAAATGTTCTATGTAGATGTGACAGATTACCTGATTGTACAAAATGACTTCTACCTTGGTGAAAAACCAACAAATTATTCCTCATGGGTCTCTTTGACTCCCTACCTTTGTTCTTAGTATATAAAGTCTTTGTTTCTGACAAATGCAATGCTATTTGCTGGTCTTAATAAAGGCCAGAATGGTGGTCAACTGATAAAATATGCTGGAAAAAAGCAATAAATAAAGTGTTACTTAGATTATCTCCTGCCTAAATCCTTTCCTCAACCATAAATTTAGAGATTGTGATAAGCCTTAAACTGGGTTGAATGCTCTTGATATTGGTAAATCAAAATTCTAAGATGGTTGGGTTGGATATACTTACAATTAAGTTTTTCCCCAATTCTTTCTTCATGTCACATGGCTATAGTGGTTATAATGATAGGGTTCCCAACCCATATAAAGTGCCAAGGGAATTTATAGATCTACATAGCATATAGACAAAATTTCCTGAAACTCCTCCTCCCCCAGTAGCTTTCACTAAATGAAAGGAAACTGGTAATTCACCCCATTCTTCCTGCTCCAAGGGAGATATGTTCTTGTGCGTGTGCTGTGATGAGATAGGCAATGAATACTTTGGACAGTCAAAGAAGAAATACAATCTGCACAATGAAGGAAAAGCCAAGAATTGAAACGTTCTCAGGAATTACAGCTGAGCTGTAATAGTTTATATAGGATTAGTCCACAGAAGTAATTTTGTAAGTCTCTTGTGGCAGACATAGAATGATGGGGGAACACTGTGATGTACAGGATGTTTCCATTATATTCCATAAATTTGCATTAGAGGTTCAGAGAAACATAAATAATGCATGATAAGTTCTATCAAAAGAATTTCTGGTGGGGATGAGTGTTCACAGGAAGCTGCCTGTAAGGCTGTATTTTAACAGGCCTGGGTAACAGCCTGACTGGACATGTTCATGCTTATAGAAACTGTGGGGTTTGCAGTTTGTCAAAGGTTGATGGAGAATGAACAAAAGTGAGTTTTTTTTAAACTTTAATCTGGTTTCCTAAGTAAACATAAAATAAAATACTAACAGAGTACTTTTAATACTTCCATCTGCCTTTATTAAAGAAAAAAAAAAGTAACAGAACATTTTTACCAAGCCACAGTTAATGCAAAGAACCTCCCTCTCCTGCATCCCAGTCTTCAGGGGATGACTTAACAAGAAGAGAGGAATGTTTGACTCTAACAGAGAAGGCACACCATGTGTATAGGTTGGTGAGTGTCAGTAATTACTAGTTATTAAGGGCTTCCTCTGTGCCAGGTCCCATGCTAAGAATCTGACACATTATCTCAAAATTATCATGTTTAGACCATAGAGCAACCTTATCAGAGAGGGACTATCCCTAATAATAGATAAATGTCTCAAAAGGATTAGATGACTACAGACACTGTAGGTATGTGTGTGTGTGTGTGTGTGTGTGTGTGTGTATACACATATAACATCTACATCTGATTTCTTTGTCCATTCTCCTCACCACTACATTATACTGCTTAATGACAGAAGTAACTAAATTAAATTAAAGAATAGCTTGAAAGAAGCAGATCTGGAAGAAACAGCCTTGCCTGTGCCAGAAAGAAAGAGTGAGGCTCTTGGTGCCACTCAGCAGAGGGTGCTACTTAAAATGGTATAAAGAGAAGGAACAGCATAAGGGGAAGGTGAGTGGTTCAAAAACACAGGGACAGGGGTGCCTGGGTGGCTCAGTGGGTTAAAGCCTCTGCCTTCTGCTCAGGTTGTGATCTTGGGGTCCTGGGATCGAGCCCCGAGTTGGGCTCTCTGCTCAGCAGGGAGCCTGCTTCTCCCCCTTCTCTCTGCCTGCCTCTCTGCCTACTTGTGATCTTTCTGTGTCAAATAAATAAATAAATAAATAAAATCTAAACAAAACAACACAAAACAAACAAACAAACAAAAATCCTCAGGGACACAGAAAAATCTCCAGAACAGAATG
Source organism: Lontra canadensis (assembly GCF_010015895.1). Classification (NCBI taxonomy): domain Eukaryota; kingdom Metazoa; phylum Chordata; class Mammalia; order Carnivora; family Mustelidae; genus Lontra; species Lontra canadensis. The sequence continues at coordinate 52,349,012 of NW_022630995.1, forward strand.
GACCAGTGAAAGCCCTAGTAGATGGCATGATTAGCTAAGTGAGTTGGGTTGACTGGAGAGTTTGAAGCAGTGGGCATATGTTCTTGACAGTAATTCAAGGTTTTCTTGCATTCTTATCTTTAAAAATCAGAAAAATAAAAATCCATCCAAATACCTGCCTTCCCCAGTCTTTCTGCTCCTCACCCTTTCCATTCCTTTCAGTGGGAATTGATCAATAATCAATTGATCAATGATTTGATTAGCCATTATTTTTCCCTGTTAGATTCAATCTCCACCCTCCCCAGACTGCCATGTGTCATTGTTGATAGTGGTGGGGTGGGCGATTGGGATTGACTCTCATGGAATACATCACCCTCTGGGTCCTTTTTGGGTTTGAAGAGTGACATCCACGAGCAAGAGATTGGAATGCAAGAAGAGAGAGAAGTTAGTGTAGATCTTTCCTTTGTCCAAATTCCTCCTTGCCTCAGTCCCATTCTCTGGAAGGAGATATATTTTTTACAGTGATAGCTATGACTCATGGCTCTTTCCCTAAGGGCTTAGTTTTCACAACTCCAGATACAAGGTTTTCTTCCCTATCCCTTCAACCCTAATGGTGGTTAACAGCTTCTACCTTTTGTTGGTCCCTTGGTGTCTCTCCATCCTTTGTTTCCTGAACTCTGACCTCACTTCTAAAAATAGTTCCTTCACTGAAGTCCCCTATAAAATTTCCTTCTGTTTGTTTGAGCCATCTGGAGTAGATTTTGTTTCCTGCCAAACTCTGACAAATACTAATGATACTGTAGTAATTAGCTTTCCTTTTAATAAATGCCTACCTGAAGAGAGCACTCTCTCTGCTCGACCGTCCTTAGGTTGAATGGGATCAGACCCATAACACAAATATATGTCTATGCAACAGAAGTAACACCTCAAACAGTGCAAAATATGAAGTGCCAACCATCTGTGGGTTTAAATGCAATTGCCTCTATACCTCACTGGATTTTCAGTATGTCTTATAAAATGCTTAATGCAGATTCTTCTTATTCATCAGTCATTTAATAGAACAGGAACATTAATAAATCAAATCTCATTTATGACGGAGATTGAAAATGGGTCACTAATTATAGGTATTGAACTGTTTTGCCTGACATGTTCAAGCACTAGTGCACTAAGCAACAGTCAGTTTTAGAAGAATTTTTGTAAAGAAAGAAATGAAGAAATGTGGAACAGATTGAGTGCCTGAGCAAACTGGGATCTCCTTTTAACTTTCCCTAGCCAACAAGAGACCCAGGCAGGAAAGAGTAACAAGCATTGATTAGATAAGGGGGGGGGGGCTAATTCCATCTCCAAAGATAAATAATTGCTTTTTGCTTTCCATAGCTTCAGGGTAGCTTAAAGCCAAGAGTAATTTATAATCCTTCAATTACTTTTCCCCCCAACATCTTCTGAGCATTATGCCTGCACTTTCAATCAGGCATGTTTAAGCAAGAGCAAATTTGTCTCAAACTAGCGAATTATTAATTAAGAACCCAGATGTGTTTCACAGAGCAATGGAAGCTGAAATCAATGGATGTCTAACCTGAGGATTAGGCTCAGGCAATGCCAGAATCTATTCTCAGGTCGTGCTAATGAGACCTTAAGTGGTTGTTCGAAAATGATGCTATGACAGGGTTGCATGAAATGGACTTTTGTATAAACCTTTTCCTTTGTTTTTTTTTTTTTTTTTTCTAACCCTGAGGAACATAACAATTTAATTCTTTTTTATGGTTCCCACTGGTATCCCTAGGCTTTTCTTGGAGTTATGAAAAATAGAAAGTTATCTTTGAGCTCCATGCCTGAGGAGGAAAACTGAAGTGTTTCTTAGAAATTGGTTAAGAAGGACAATCGACTCTTCTAACTTTGTAATGCTTCCCTCATCCCAGTCAGCTCACTTTCCAAGATTACACTGTCATTATTGCAGAGTTTCAGCTGTCCCAACCAGTGGTGCCTTGGATTCCAACACTGGAACACAGGCATTATTCCTATAATTAATTAGACCCCTGGAAAGTCAGTATAAACAAATTCAGTCACAGAGAGATGGAAGGCAATAAACATTTTTGGGAAATATTTAGGCGACAGACGCAGTGCTAGACACTTTGTACAGGCAGCCTCCTGTGTTCCTTAGAACAATGTTCCTCTCTGACAGTAGAGCACGTCCTACTTATTTTTGAAGAAAATTCAGGCTTAGAAGTTAAGAATCTTTACCAAGTTTTCACTACTAGTATATGAAGAGATGGAATTTAATGCCAGGTATGTCTGTCTCTAGGTTAATATGTATAGTATCAAAATAGATACCAGCCTCACTGATGAAAATCCTGTGTCTTTTTTTTTTTTTTTTTTTTTTTTGCCAGGTTCGTCTCTATCAGAAGGAAATTCTTGACTTTGGTGTTAGTAACCATACTGAAACAATGTAACTTTAGGTAAGCTGTCCAACCTCTTCAGACTTCATTTCCACATCAGTAAAATTACAGAGTTGCAATAGATGTTGCCAAGAATTACTCTGAGCACTGAACACTTTTATTTTCCTGATGTACTGGCATGTTTTTCTTTCCCGTTCACATCATTTTGTTCTCCTCTCCCAATCCTATCTTGACAAAGTTAGAGAAAATGAAAATTTCCCTGAAGGACATCTCAGTTCCCCAGGAAATAAAGCCAAAGGGAAAGATGGAAAATGGGTAGCATTTATTTCTGTGTGGAAATCTTCCCTAACATTTACAATTCGGGTGCAATTTTGAAGGAGAATATATTTAAGTAGTTCTTTAGAGGAAGACATCCAAATATTATGCAGGATTTTTTTTTCCTACTAGAAAACAAACATTTCTGTGGAGACAGACTGTGATGACACAAGAAAAAGGATATAGGGATCCATATACTGTCTTTTATTACTGTGTGGGTCTTGAGCCATTTGATGCAAAATTGCCAAAAGTAACCAATATAAAAACAGGGAAGAAAACATTCAAATATCTAGAAAAACAGTTTTTAATAGAGTATCTGTGAAGCCCCCTTATGCTTCATGATTTGCTTAGAATTAAATTATAAGGCAGACATTCCAGAATTGAGCATTTTATACTAAAATGGCTGAATTTATTTAAGTTTTTTTTTTTTTTTTTTTATTTGACAGAGACAGAGATCACAAGTAGATAGAGAGGCAGGCAGAGGGAGAGGGAGAAGCAGGCTCCCTGCTGAGCAGAGAGCCCAATGCAGGACTCGATCCCAGGACCCTGAGATCATGACCTGAGCCGAAGGCAGAGGCTTTAACACACTGAGCCACACAGGCACCCCGGGTGAATTTATTTAAATTGAGATTAAAAATTAAATTAAATTAAAATTTATTTATTTAAATTTATTTAAATCAAATTTATTTAAATTGAGATTAAAAATTAAATTAAAAATTGAGATTAAAGTTTATTTAAATTGAGATTTAAGGCCCACACTAAATCCAATGATAGGTGTCTTTATGAAATTAGAAAAAGAGAAGACACAGAGATGCAGGAGAAGTCACATGAGGTTGGGAAAGAGATTAGAGAATGTCCAATTTCATGGAGCTTGGAGCTCCAAGCCAAGAAAAGCCAAGGATTGCCAGCCCACAGCCACTAGAAGCTAGACATGGAACAGAATCTCCAAAATAAAGTCAGAGATAAGAAGTATGAAAAGATAAAATTTTATATAAAAATTATAAAGACTTTTGAGGTTTAACTCTAAAATATCTAACAACCAAGATGAATCTACAGGTAAATTTTATCAAACTTTTTGAGACTAGAAATATGGATGTGATAAAATTATTTCAGAGCCTGGAGAAATTTGGATGTCTTACTAAACTTGCATAACCTCATAACAAAATGTGACAAAGGTGGCACTGAAAAATTAAACGATGGAACAGTTACTCTGAAAACATAAATGAAGAAAAGTATGATGAAAATGCAAATGGCATTCAGGGAAATATTAACATACTAGACCAAGTGGGAGTTTATTTCAAGAATGCAAGGTGGTAAACTCTAGGAAACCACCTGGTATTTCTAATGTTTTCATCTATGATTGTGTCAATAGATAAGTAAGTTAAAACCATTCTATTTTTGTTACCCTTTTAAAAAATATTAAGTAAAATAGAAATAAAATGAAATTTCCTTTAAAAATGAGAAAGAGTATATGTTTGACAACAACAAATGTCATAATAATTATATTACTATTTTCCATTAAATTTCAAGCTCAGATAGGAATGCTAGCTTTCACCTGTACACCAGTGTTTTCAACATTGGCTTCTATTTTCTAGTTAAGGAGACAGCATTATAACCTAGTGTTTAGCCATATGATCTCAGAAGTCAGAGACAGACTCTAGTTCTGAATCTGGGACAGACAGTTATCATCTCGAAGATTTGGATAATTCTTTAAATCTTGAAAGTTTCAAGTTGTCATGTGGGTAAAGAGTTTGATCTCTCTCACTTAGGAGTATTATAAGGATTCCAATATCTAATAACCTTATAAAGTGATTAGCAAAATGATGCTTAATCAATTATTAATAAATAATAGGGCTATCAACCATAGTAGGCATCATAACTATTGCCATTCCCTTATATTTTAACCAAAAATTTAAACAATTCAATCAAGTGACTGGATAGAAGGAAAATAAACAAATTCATATTATTTTATTTATGCTTATGTTGGCAAATCAGAACATATATTGGAAAACAAATCAAATCCAAAATCTAAAATACAAAGCAAAACAAACTAAAATCTAAGCAAAATTATAAAATATGAAGATACACATTTAAATAAATATATGTAAGACCAATCTTAATTAAATTAAATTTAAAAATCTATAAAATGTCACTAAAAGATTTTATTTTATTTATTTATTTTTAAAATATTTATTTATTTATTTATTTGACACAGAGAGAGAGAAATCTCAAGTAGGCAGAGCAGCAGGCAGAGGGAGAGGGGGAAGCAGGCTCCCTGCGGAGCAGAGAGCCCGATGCGGGGCTCGATCCAAAGACCCCGAGACCATGACCTGAGCCGAAGGCAGCGGCTTAACCCACTGAGCCACCCAGGTGCCCCAAAATGTCACTTAAAGATTTTAAATTAAATTTTAAGATTTGGGGAATTATACTCTCCTCTGGGAAGGGATTAATTCTCTCCATTGCAATAATATGTATATTTAACTTAAAATTCTATCTTGTGATGATTTTGTAAGAAATTTCAAAAGCCAGTCAGAAGAGTAAGTATAAGAGAGAGGCTAAGAAAATATTCTTAATGATTTTTATTAATTACTTGAGAGTAAGAGCAGAGCAAGAGAGACAGAACTAGTTGGGGGGGAGGGAAAGGAGGAAAAGCAGGCTCCCCACTGGTCAGGGAGCCCAATGCTGGGCTTGATTCCAGGACCCTGAGATCATGACTTGAGCTGAAGGCAGGCACTTAACCTGGTGAGCCATCCAGGCACCCAAGGCCAAGAAAATATTGAAAAAATATGACCAATGAAGGTGCACTTATGCTACTAGAATGTATTATATACTATAGAGAAAATAATATAGATAAAATGAACCTTAGGAATTAATTCAATAACCCGGAAACAGAGCAATCTATAATGACAATTTTGTGAGATAAAAAAATGTTTCAAACAGTAATAAAATAATATAATAATAAATAATTTGGGGGACAAAAATGCTGTCCTCACTGAAGAAAGTTCAATCCTTTTCTACACAGCATGCATAAAAATTAAATTCCAAATAAATTAGTGTTCTCAAAGTTTAGTTTAAAGGCTAAAAAACATTCATATGAGCAATAGGAGAGTACTTTTACAAACTTGAAGTTTTTAAAGCATGAAATTAACTCCAAAATTTATCAAGAAAATTTATAGTTTTGATTATCCAAAAAATAGAAATTTTGTGTGACAGAAGACAATATACATTTCAAAAAGATCTAAAGGATAGAAAATGCTTTGAATGAAATTTACAACATAGATCTATTACTTACCATATGTTTTAAACCCTCTACTAATTCATAACAAGAAATAATAATTGAAAAAACACAGAGGAGCAAACCCGTCATGGAAAGGCAAATACTGCATAATGTGTTTTTATGAGGTGTCTAAAATAGTAAAATTCATAGAACCAAAAGATGCAATGGAGCGGGAAATGGTGGGCTGCTAATCAATGAGCATAACATTAAGTTCTAGAAATCTGCTGAAAATACTTCACGTGTTGTCAACAATAATATGACATTTAAAAATTTGTTAAGAGAGTAGATCTCATTTTAAGTATTCATACCACAATAAAAAAAAGCTAATACATACCTACAATACATACATACATAATACAAACACCCAGCAGTTCACATAAAAATAACATAAATGTACAAAAAAGAACATGAAAAAAATGACATTTAATAATTGTAAAGAAAGACAAAATAAACTGACAGCGACAATGAGAGAAATAGGTGATTGTGCAGTGAGCTGAATTGTGTTCCTCAAAAGGTGTGTCCAGATTTTAAGCCCTGTTGCCTGTGAATATGACCTTACTTGAGAATAGGATCCCTGCACATATAATTAAGAATCTGGAGTTGAGCTTACCTTGGATTTAGGGCCCACACTGAATAATAGGTGTCCTTACAAAATTAGAAAAAGAGAAGACACAGAGATGCAGGGGAAAAGCCACGTGAATTGGGGCAGAGATTGGAATAGCACAGCTGAAAGCCAAGAAATGCCAAGGATCACCTACAGCCACTAGAAGCTAGGCATGGAACAGACTCTCTTTTAGAACCTCTTTCTGGAAGGAATCAGCCTTATTCACATTTCAGTTTCAGACTTTGGGCCTTCAGAACTGTGAAGAATTTGTCGAAGTCATGAAGTTTGTGGTAATTGGTGAAGGCAACCCCAAGAAACTAATCAGATGGCTAATAGCTAGATTTTTCAAAGAAGTAGGGAGCACATGATCTTTAACTTTTATATGTACAAAATTGAATACTGGAGGATAATCAAGAAAGAGAATGCTGTAAAAACCTGTGTAACCATGACTCCATGGCCCCAGGAGTCCATATAGATATATGCAAGGGAATATGTTGTTGCAATGTGTATTAACAGCAGAAATGCTGAAAAAAAAGAAAAAAAAAACAAAGACTCTCTCAACAGAAAAATGGCAAAATAAATTATGATGAAGTTACAAAGTTTTTTTGAGTGTGTAGTAAAATAATTGCAGAAATATAAATGTATGGACTTGGAAATATATTTAAGCAATCTAGAGAACAATACTTATGACATGACCTTCTTTGTAAGACACACACATACACACATACATGTGTTCATATATATGATTTTTATATGTACTGTATGTGCATGTGTTTATTTACAAAGACAAATGTGAGTACATACATGAGTGTGTGTTTGTAGATGTGTACTTTGTAGAAACAGAGAAGTTTAAAGTTCTGTGTATCAAACTCTTAGGGTTGTTTATCTCTGGGAAATTATCTTGTTTAACTTTATGCAAAAAGTAAATAAAAGCAAACAACAATCAGTGTCCTTGCCCTCTAGCTTGCTTGGGTTGGGAAGCAAACAAAGTATCTAGAAGAAATATAAGGAAAGACTGAGTTCAGAATATTTGTTCCAATGTTTTCAAACCTGTTAGGTCATCATAGATTGGCTGTGTCCCTCTATTAAAGGCAACCCTATTTTTATAGCTTTCTCTGGGTTCTGGAACTGCTTCTTTCTTGCCTCTTTGGACTTAAAAGGAATAATGGCTGTCCAAGATTACTCTTGAGACATTACACCATTGTTGTTACTTTTCCTAAGTACTGTCCACACCTCTGTCAATAGTCCATGATCATACTGTACCTGTCCAGTTTGAGTGCACCTGTTTCCTTCCTGATTATCCCTGTCCAGTACTCATTAATTGTAGCTCCCTGACTTCAAACCCACCTGGGTTAAATGAGGGTAACCCATATCTGGAATCCTAGCTTGATCAATATGATTACCTCATTCCTCAAGCCCTGTTGATTGACTTAGGGGTGTGTATATAACCTATTAAACTGGGTAAGTCAAAGGCAAACATGGGTATTCTGCTATAGTTAAAGGGAGAGAAGCAATCTCTTCCCATTATATGTACCTTTCCTCTGATAAACTGAAAGCCTAGTACTTCTGGTGGCTCTTTTTGTCACCACAGGGGAAAAGTCTGAAGGAATGATGAAAAGACAGGTAAAAGCAGAACTGGGAAATGAAAACCAACATATATTCCTGATGATATAATTTGACCACATATATTCAGCTGTATTTGTCCCTTGACTACCTATGAACTCCTAAGAGATCTGACCTCTTTTCTCCTTTCTAATTCCAATTGCAATAAGGGTTCCTGAGCAATGCAGATATCTTGCAAGGATAAGCCCTTATCCCTTTAGCCTGGGGCAATGACTTATACTTACGTTGCCAGCTCTCTATACCATAACTTTGTGTGACAAATTCTGCTTTCAAATTGAGCTGATGATAGATAATATCCAGCCCAACCAAATTCATAGATTAGGCAGCTTCTCTTTCTCTTTCTCTCTCCCAGCTATCTTAGAAATTTAAATAAGAAACAAGGGTATATTTTATAGTTGATTGGAATAAAACAAGAATAGATAGATAGTTTGTAGCTAACTCATACCTTGCCATTCTGGTGCCATTGCACACAGTTCTGAGTGTTAACATCCCAGGGCTGCTGTGAAACCAGATAATTCTCCAATTTCAATCCACATGAGGCTTGGACCTCCTGTTAACAAAAAAAAATTATTGTGTTTGTACTCCCTTATCTTTCCATGTATTTTAATAGAATCCTATTCAATTGTGCTGGTTTGTGTGAATGTCTGATTTTCCAATGGGGGGAAAAAACCTTAACTAAAGGATGTATTGATATGGAACCATGTTCATTTTATGTTTATTTACCAAGAAAAGCTCCTTTGAAATAATATGATTTGGTTTAAAATCTCTCTCCACTTTCTACCTCTTTCTATCTGTGTTAACAGTGGTGCTTATATGAATATTTTTATTCATATCCTATATTCATGCTATGCCTGTACTTGTGCTTATTTCCATTTTCACACTGATAACTACTTCTATATCATTAATGAATTGTTACTCTGACACTCAGTTCTGCCTCAGCAAATGTTATAAACCCTGACTAAAATTCAAGGAAACACAGTCTGGAAACAAACAAAAAAAAATAATAATTTTTCAGTGACTCAAATATTTTCCATATTTTTGTCAAACACCATAAAGATTAGTCATGCCACTTAACATTTTTAAAGCTCCATTTCTCTTCCATTCTCTTCCTACACACATCCCAACTTTCCCTTGGCTTCATCTTCCAGAACCTCCTTTCAAACATTTCCCTTACTCCAAGCCAAAGCTTCTTGCAACCCTCTCACTTATACTGATTTGGAACACCTCATTTCCAAAATGCTGTTCTAGAAATTGAAGGACCCACCACAGAGAGCTGAACAAAAGTGGTGAAAGGAGAAATGGGTGGCCTCAGAAAGGATTCTCTTTCATAGGTTTGGAAAATGTGAAGTCTGGGAACTTCCTGGTTAATTTCTATTTTGTTACATAAATTATAAATTTACAGAACACTTCAGGAATGCACACCACAATTTCAACAGTGACCATTGCTGAATGAGGATCCTCTTTATGTTCAACAATATATTTCTGCATGTTTTGCAATAGACATATGTTGCTTTTATAATTTTTACAAAAATATTAATTCATGGAATAAATTAATATTTGAAAGGTACGCATGTCTAAGGAAATAATACTGAAACCCTGAACATTTTCTGGGCACCATGAGAACTAAAACCCCCTGCCCCTAAATTACCCCCCTACTGGGTACATAGCACATACGACTATTTCCCTCAGATCACATCACTTTCCTAACCTAACTTGGATTTGTTATGTTTTGAAAATGGCATTTCATGATGCATAGCTTGTTTCCTGAAGGTAAATCATTCTGGTCTCTGGAAAGGACTAAAGTAGAATCCACACACACTCTCCTTTTCTTCTCCACGATGACATTGGTGTTTTGGTGTGATGCATTGAGTGGGATTGCAGAGCATCTACTAGGTTATTCACTGCCCCAGCTGTAGTAGCCTCGTGCCCTTAGGATCTCCATGGGACCTTTACTTTTACTATGTTTTCATAAATTAGATGAACTACTCTTTTGTGCCTTCTTCTTGGCAGAGAGCCTAACAAGTGAAGGTTAAGCTTGACTACCTCAGTAGGAAAGAAAATAATATATATATTTCCTCAGCACTTGTGAAGGTCAACACAACTAAGTTCCCATTAGTCACTCTCAAATAACTAGGAAATGAAAATAGGTGGTAAGGTTCTGACTCATCCACTCACTGATTCATCATGCCCATATGGAGCACTTGTGTGCAGATGCTGGGGATGAGATGAGCAAGACACACTCTCTGCCCAGGAAAGAGCTAGAATAATGGGAGAGCAGACATGAGCAGATGAAATCCAAACTGTAAATGTTGGTAATGACCATGAAAAAAGTAACATCCACGGAATTCTGTCTACCATGTGCCAGGATCTATACCAAGTGCTTTGCATACTTTATATCATCTCTCAAGAACCTTAAGAAGAAGATATTATTACTTCCTCCTTTTTATAGGTAAAGGAGTTGAAGTCCAAGAGTTTATGACTTGTCTAAGGAGTTGCGGTAATAAGTAGTTGAGTCAAAATTCACACTCCGGAACTTTGACTCCAGTAGCTATGACATGAGCTAAAGTAAAAGCATGAACATGGTGCTGCAAGAGCCCAGAAGGGAGTGTCCAGCCACCTGGAGGAGGTAAAGAAGGTTTGATCAAAGAAAAGACAGTTCTACGCCAAGATGCCCTCACGGACAAATGGATAAAGAAGATATGGTGCATATGTACAATGGAGTATATTATGCCTCCATCAGAAAGGATGAATACCCAACTTTTGTATCAACATAGGTGGGACTAGAGGAGATTATGCTGAGTGGAATAAGTCAAGCAGAGAGAGTCAATTATCATATGGTTTCACTTACTTGTGGAGCATAAGGGATAACATGGAAAACATTGGGAGATGGAAAGGAGAAGCAAGTTGGGGGAAATCAGAGGGGGAGACAAACCATGAGAGGCTGTGGACTCTGAGAAACAAACTGAGGGTTTTGGAGGGGGCTTGGGGGTTAGAGTGAGCCTGGTGGTGGGTATTATGGAAGGCACGTATTGCATGGAGCACTGGGTGGGGTGCATAAACAATGAATTTTGGAACACTGAAAATAAAGTTAAATTAAATTAAATTTTTAAAAAAGAGCCAAAAAAATAAGAGAGAGAGAGAGAGAGAGAGAGAGACTGTTCTGGTGGGTCTTGAGGAAGAAATTGTTTCCATACAAAAGTGTTGTAGAAGAAGTATAAATCTGAGAAACATGGTGAAGGGGACCCACATACATTTATCATCTGCCCCAGAGGTTGTAAACTGTCAGCCTAAAAACAGAAATCTCTTACTGATACAATTTGTTTGACCACCCCCCAAATATTTTTGTTATCTGTTCCTAGGATGCAGAAAGGTTGTTGTTTTTTTACTGGCTCTTGTGCTGGTCAACAGGTAAGTGGATAAGTGTGAGTTCTCCCAGTGGCTGCCAGTCTTATCATTCAATTATTTGTGTTTTCTTGAGATTTAGTTTACATAAGATAAATGGCATGCATAGGAAATGTAAAATTTGTTAAGTATTGGTATAAATAACTCCATAAACAGTGCCAAAACCAAGCTATAGGTCATTTTCATCTCCCCACAAATTCTCCTCATGCTCTTAGCTACCCTGCTCATCCTCTATCGCTAACCTCCGCTGACTAAGATCTGTCTTTTTGCCACCACAGGTTAGTCTGATTTTTTCTGGAATCCTACATACATGGAATCACATAACATGTAATCTTTGATATCTGGCTCTTTAGTCAGCAAAGGACTCTAAGATTTATTATGGTGCACTTCTATCAGCAGTTCTTTCTTTCTCTTTCTTTCTTTCTTTTTAAATTGAGAAACATTTTGCTGCTTCATGTGAGTTGGTTGGAGTTATTAGTTACTGTGAATAAGGCTGCTATGAACCTTGTGCACAAATCTTTGTAAGAACATTTGCTTTCATTTATTTTGCGTGAACATATTTCTTAACTTTTTAAAAGAAACTCTCTAGTTGTTTTCCAGTGTGGTTATACAATTTTACATTTCCACGAGGAGTGTGTGAGAGTTCCAGTTGGTCCACATAGTTGCCAAGCCTTGGTTTTCTCAATTTTATACTTTTTCCATTGTAGCAGAAATATAAAGTCAAATACAATGCTTTAAGCATTTTGTAAGATTGGAATTCCTTTGGGCGAGGCTTGCCACTCTAGTTTCTAGATGGTTCTCAGTATTACCGATTGACTAATACAAAGATGCCAAACCCACTGTACTTCTTGCCTGGCCCTGAAGTAATTTATAGGACGAGTTTTATACATATTGTCTTATTTTAACTTCCCATAAAGTATTTTATTTTATTCCCTTGACAACTCTAAGAAGTAGGTATTAGCAAGCCCCTATTCATATAGTTAAGGAAATAAAAACTATAAAAAGGTAGAGGGAAAGCCATATGCCTAAAAATAGCAGTCAGGATATAAAAAAGCAAGTCTGCTTGGCTCCAAAACTGGGTGTTTTCCACACTGGCCTTTCAGACAGCAGAAATCACACATGTAAAAACAAAAAACTAGGAAAAGGACTGTCTTGTTTAGAATGTTGTACTGATTGAGTGGATCTGTTTGTAAAACTTATGGATAGTCAGGACCAGTAATATAATTTGAAACATAATAATGCAACATCCCCTGTTCAAAGAGAAGAAAATAATCTTGGTAAAATCATTCCCAGACCCTCATTTTGTTAAAAGTATTAGAATATAAATTTTTCTTTTCTTCCACACACTTTCAACTTGCAAGGTAGGTTTTTTTTTTTTTAATTGTTTTTTGTTTTGTTTCATTTTCTATCCAAGGCCATTCTAAGTTAGAAAATTGAAATTTTAAGTGATTAGTATATATTTTGCTTATTATCCCTATATTGTACAATGCCAGTTGTAAATGAAAATATAATACATTTAGTCTTATGTGGAATCACTGAAATTATACGATCTGTATTTTGTAGCTTATACATGCAGAAGAGTGGAAGTATGACACAAACTAACTCAACTCATTTTATTTCACTTTTTAATCCATGCACATTCGGCCAATATTCACTATCTGCAGCTCACTGGTAAGTAGGAAAGAATTTAAAACTGTAAGTTACCCTATTTTTCTTTTCCTTCTGTGCTATGGTTTTCTTCATAAGGGGTTGGCTAATATGGGGAATTAATACCAGTAAGAAAGGGTATGATGACTTTCCCTGGCCTTTTGTGTTTCTAAAACACCATTGCCTTCTCTCTGGTAGAAGAGTTTTGGTTTGAATAGAAAATACAGCCTCTCAGGTCTGTCCTGAGGGCCCTGCTTACAGGGTGATAGAGGCAACAGACTTCATACTTACTCTGTATCTTGCTGAACTCCCATAAATTATGGGTAATGGGGATTCTGTACCCATGGGGCATGGTGAACACTAATTTCAAATAGAATAGCAAGTAATAGTGGGCATCCATATTTACATATATCTTTTGCCATGTCCCTACTCTATGAGCCCACAGAACTTCACTAACAAAAAAACGTTTTCAAAAATAAATTATTCAGAACCTAAAGATGGTAACAGGAGAGAATTAAACTAAACATTGCGGCCCTTCTGAGTGCCAGGCCTTATGGGATGACACTGGTACAAACCCCATGAATCTAGTTTTTTGGATAATGGAAAAACAAGAGGTAAGAACAATTTACACAAATATAATTTTTACTCAGTCACTCATTCAATGAATAGTTACTAATCACCTGCCTTATGCCAAGCATTACTTTAGGTGTTTGGGATACATCACTGGGAAGAAAGAGAAAAGAGAATTCTGTCTTCATGGAGCTTACATTCTATTTTTCTTTGAGGAGTGGAATAGCTATGTAAAATTTGAACCATCTGTTCTTGCTGAAAGAATATTAGTAACTAGAATTCAATTCAAAAGAAACAGCCTCTTAAAAAATCTCATTATATAGGGGCACCTGGGTGGCTCAGTGTGTTAAAGCCTCTGCCTTTATCTCAGATCATGTTCCCAAGGTCCTGGGATCGAGCCCCGCATCGGGCTTTCTGCTCAGTGGGGAGCCTGCTTCCTCCTCTCTGTTTGCCTCTCTGCCTACTTCTGCACGCGCTCTCTCTCTCTGTGTCAGATAAATAAATAAAATCTTTTAAAAAATCTCATTATAGAAAATCTCTTTTCCAAAGATGATTGTACATGTTGGAATCCACTAAATGTGTAATATGAGGATAAAAAGTTTTTGCTCCTTTGATTGTTTTCCTGGTTTGAATGTCAAAAGTATTAAATGACTTTTACCCATTTGTTGTTTGCTTTATGTTTGTTTCTTTCTTGGCAATCATGGTACGTAAAAACCTCTAATTACATTTGTCCCAAATTTTCTACATGTTTTGGTAAAACGAATGTAATGTGACTCCTCATAAGTTTCTCACAGAAATTAGCAACTGACAGGGTTCTGTTGTATAATTAACACATCGCTGATGGTGTTCACCATTTTTGGCAAATCCATTTTTCAACAAGAGGAGCCATTAAGCAATGATCTGCCATAGAGGGTATGCAAAAACTGAGTTTCTCCTAGCCTAGAAGTTCTCAAACTCCAGCATGCATACAGTCACTGGGGGAACTGTGAAAACACAGATTGCTAGGCTCACCTGCAGTTTCTGATTCCACAGAAGAGAGGTAGCACCTGCAATTACGCACTTTCACTTCCAAGTTTCCAAGAGATGCTGCTGTTGCTGGGGTCCCAGGAAGTAGACCATCCCGATTGTTAGATGTTCAAAAACAGAGGGTCTGAAGGTCCTTTTTCACTTAATTTCATATGGGCTTGTTTTATACACAAGCATTTGGGATCAGAACATTCTTTCTATAAGCTGAAGAATAGACTAAGACTAAGAAAAGTAAGCTGAAACTGTCATTCTATTCTTGTCTCTCTATTTACCATATTTGAATGTGAGTGTGAGTGGATGTGACTGAGTGTGTGTATGCATGTGTCAGGGGTGGAGGAGACAGAGAGAAATAAAGACTGATAGAGGGATAGAGTATGTTGGAGTCAAAGAGAACAGTAAGACCAAAAATGAGTGTTTATGTGTGTGTGTACAAGAAGATGAAAGAAGAGGTTGGAGGAAGAGTGAGAGACATTAAAAAGAGAGAGAGAGAGAAAATGAGAGAGAAAGAGAGAAACATAGGCACATTAAAAAAAGTATAGGAAAGAAATATATCCCCAGGAAGCAGCTCCATATTCCACAAACCTTTCCCATTTAGGAAACAACAACAAAAAAATAAATTTAGCAAAAAAATTATGGGTTACTCACTATTATCTTGTGCAAGCTAGTAAAAAATAATATGATTTATCACTAAGTTATTAAATCAAGCACTTTTACTACTTTATCTCATTTAGACTGCATCTTGAGCCTTTGCAGAACTCATTCATGGGTTCCTTTAAGAGATAAGAAAATTTTAATTTAAAAGCAGTTGAATGAACCATCTCAGGTCAGTCAGGAAACAATTCAACCAGTATTTAAAATCAGGGCACCTTGGCTAGATTTCACCAAACTTTCACACAGGAGAGTCCTAAGTAAACTTCAACAAACAAACAAAGCTGAAGTTGTGGGCTGAAGAACTTATTTGCAATGCATAAAATTGTTATGTTTTTATCCCATTGTCCATTTTTCTACTTTCAAGAAAAAACGGAGTTATATTTTATTTATTTTGTTAAAGGTTTTATTTATTTATTTGACAGAGATCACAAGTAGTCAGAGAGGCAGGCAGAGAGAGAGGGGGAAGCAGGCTCCCTGCCAAGCAGAGAGCCAGATGCGGGGTTCAATCCCTGGACCCTGGGATCATGACCTGAGCCTAAGGCAGAGGCTTTAACCCACGGAGCCACCCAGGCGCTCCCTGAGTTATATTTTAATGACAAGATCTGAAAAAAGTGAAAAGTAATATGGCTGGAAGAGCCCTTCAGGGGGTACTGGGCAGGGTTGTGCAGACTGAAGGGAGGACATGGGCATCCAGCACTGGAGGAAGCTTCTGGCTTGCTAGTCAGTCTCTCAACCTATTTCCTATGTTTCTTTGGGCCTCTAGAATTATGACACCTCATCAGACTTTACTTGTTCCAAAGTCAAATGACATCTCAGCCTAGGGAAAAAAGAAATGCTGGATAGTATGAATTGACTTAGTCAGAAAGGTAAGTTAAAATTAAAATTTTCTTTTGAGAATTTCAAGATACTGCCGGTTGATAAACTAAGCTTTTAGTTAAGAATTGTTTTCCTATGATCACTCAAAATTTCAAAAGTTTATTACATAAAATTTTCACTAAGAATGTAATGCATCCTTGTTTTAGAAAAACACAGATGTAAGAAAAGGAGAAAACACCAACAGTGTTTATTAAAAGAGGACAATTATTAAGATTTTGTTCTTTCTTCCACTTTTGCTATAAATGCATGGGAAATAGCTCAGACCATGCCAGATAGGCCTGTTCTGTGTTTGTTGTTTTTTTCCTAAAACTTTCCAGAGTTTTAAAAAATCTTTTTAAGCCTTGTTTTCAACTCTTATGACTTCTTTGTTGAAGTAGTTATTTATGAAAAGGTATTTTATTTTGTATAAGTGATTCTACATTTTTACCGATGTCATTGAATTGAATACAAATATTTTTAGGAAAAAAATATTTCATGCATGTTCATTTATTTAATTGAGATGAATTTTTCGAATACAACACAAATGCATAAGAGTGTTTATTTAATCACACCCTCATTGGCCCTCTCTTATAAACAGAAGTAGGTTTACCATGTAGCTCATGGAGCTTAAAATCCTGGATTCCTCTTTTCTAGGACTCTAAGGACCAAGGAAGGGCTTTAGCAAAGTGTTCACATGTGTCAAATCTAATTATCAATTCTATATTACACTGAATAGTGTTATAGCATGCTTTCTGAATGTCTAGTGGGTAAATGTATAATTCTAGAACTATTTTTATTTGCTTTTGAGAAAACCAGCTGTATCTTTTAGTACAAGTTGGTTACGTGTGAATTGTTTGTTCCAGAGGCAACCATTAACTGTGGTGCAGATTAGAATTAAGGATTTAATCATAGTTGCCATGCAGTAAGTCATGATTGTGCTAGATATGTTTTCTATGTGATTTATAAATGTTAGAATATATATGTTAACTCAAGTCAGATCCTTTGCAGAACACACACACATACTGAATGTGTATTTATTTATATATACATATAAATATATACACAAATATATAAATATATAAAATGTAGATTATGAACATGAACTTAGGTATAAAAGAAAATATTTATAATGATAAGAACATCACAGAATTTAACAAATACTACATATAATATTGGATCAAGGAGAAGAATAACAATATTTTTATCAATGATCTCTCAGACATACTTCAATAAGGCTGTTGTTCTTGCATTTTGGGGAAGAATACTATTTGATCATCTTTTCATGTAATTGTTTTGAGACATATTTTTTCTATAAAATAGTATAAATGTAATCAGTCTTTTCTAGAACATGGTTGGTCAAATATGTTTTCTCTGATTTTTTAGGTCAGAATGCATTAAGACGTATAACTTCAGACATTGATATACTCAGTTTGTAGTATTTCTACAGATTTGTGCCCTAAAAATAAAGGATTTCTGAACAATTTCATTAGATATATGTCATGAAAGAAAAATTAAGTCAGATAATTATAACTGTAGGTACTGTATCAACAGAGAGTGTTTCTGTCAAGAATGAACTTCCATTTTAATTAAGCATGGAAGATCACTTCTATGGTTCCAATTTTAAGTGTCTGGTGTTTGGGGGAATTTTCCCCAGATTAGCTTCTGGCTCTGTGTATTTCAAACCTTTTTTCTCCTCCAATTTCTAAATACTCCCAAACTGCGCAGGACATCATAGCACATGATCTTTTTGACCCTTGACCTCAACACTTGCCCTACATGTTGGTAAATCAACACTGTAGGTCGTAGGAGCATTCCTGGAAGCCATTCTATATCAGGATAAATAGTAATATGGTAACTAGGTGAAACCACATAAACATATCACAGCAATCCCCTACTAAAACTCTCTCCATGTCAGCTTGGCTTTAGCTGGACCCAGAAAAATGTTTATGGCCACTCCACTACCATCTGACATCAGTGAAAGTGAGACTGAGGGGAATAGTAGTGTAGAAAGTATTTACAAAACATGAAACCTGTAAACACACTGCTCATTTACCTCTAGGCCATTGGGAGGGGTATTAGTTTCCCAGAGGTTTCATAGCAAAATCACAGAAACTTGGTGGCTTAACACAACTGACAGTTGTTCTCTCACAGCCTTCAAGTCCAGAAGTATAAACTCAAGTGTTAACAAGACCATGCTCTTTCTGAAGGTTCTTGAGAGAATGCTTCCTTGACTCTTCCAGCTTCTGGTGACTCCAGGAGTCCTCTGGCTCATGGCTGTACAACCTCAATCTCTGCTTTCACCTTCTCTTTACCTGTGCATCTCTCTTTGGATGATTTTTATGAGGACACTCAGAGAATCCAGGATGATTTCTTCTCAAAATCCTTGACTTGATTATATCTACAAAGACCCTTTTACCAAATAATGTCACATTCACTGTTTCCAGAGATTAGGACAACTTGGTCATACCTTTAGAGATGTGGGGTGGGCAACATTCAATCTACTACAAATGGACTCATGCAAGAAAGGCCTTGAAATATATGCTTCCTGAATATTGTGATAAGCCTGCCTCTGCTAAGCTCTACTTTAACAAGGAAGTAAATAAATTTAGAGGAGAAATAAATAACTCAAGCCAAGATTCTAGAAGTAGTTGACCAGGTATTTAAACGGGGGTCTTTGAGGAAACTTTCCCCTTGCCAATCTGCCTTTGAATTATCTTTAGAAGTCACTTAGGCAGAAAAATAATTGAGAATACTCATGTTTTTTCCCAAACCTTTTCATAAGGAAGAAACAGAAATCAAATGAAAAATTGTGACCTCTCCACAACTAACTCATTTAGGACACTACCAATGTCTTTACTGTTTATGTGTATACACACTAACATACACACACATGGTTTGTGGAAAGGTGTTGGAGGTAATATTCTGCAGTTTCCTAGAATATTGAAATGGGAGAAACCTCAGTGGGGCAACTGAGGCAGGAGTAGTGAATCATGACTTGAGCAAGGTCACTAAGCTAGAGAGTAACCAGTGTAGACAGAAGTTATAATTAGGTCTCTGGTTTCCACTCCTTATTCTCCTTTACTCAAGCTGCTCCATTTCTCAGTATCTTCATTTTTTCCCCTTTTCTGAGACATTTTTATTTCCATCAAAGTCATCTCAATGATTTGATTTTAATTAACCTGATGGATTTAAAGGATGAAGTGTATTATGTGCACCTCCTGTAGGAAAATATTTGATGACTCTAAAACCCATATTCTTTGAGAATTTGTTATCACCAAGTCTTAGTATTTTTTAGCTTCTGAATGTTAATTTTTTTCAGACATGGATTACAAATGTGAAAAAATATCAGAGTAACAAATTGTCAAAAGCTCTTTTTGAGATCATCATGAATAATGGATACTAAATTCATTTTGCATATTTTGAAAAATTATGCAAATCATATTAAGCAAATTGCTTAAGAAATGAGGTGTTTTGATAAAAACAGTTATTTCTCTTTTTGTTGCAGCGTGTAAGTGATGTTTAAGCTTAGCCATATGCAAATCCTTGGGCTTCCTGCTATATTATAAAAACCTGAGTTATCTAATAATATGCTCTCTTCTTATAACATCAAGACTTTGGTGCCTTTAACCTCAACATTTTTTATTCCATTTTTAATTCCATTAAACTAATAATGCACCACTTTAGGTATCTTCTGAAGTTATTACATTTGTCTTATCAGATTTGTGATTTGAATAGATTTAGAGGAAGTGACCTTCATATTAATTATTCCTTGGACTAAAGTCAGTTCTTATTATAATCAGGTGAATAAGGATACATATTCACCAAGCATCCATGAGAATGCAGAGTTGGAGTGATGGAATCTTATCTTCAAAAGTTTAAAGTCTTTGAGGAGAGAAAAGCCAAGTATTTTCAAGTCAAGGTGTAGGCAGTGTATGTGGGAACATAGGAGGGAGGGAGAGGTCACTTCTGAATTTAGGGGGTGAGTAGATATTCAATGAAGACATCACAAAGGCATTGACATTTGAGCTAGGAATTAAATTATGGAGAGATTTTGTACATAAATGAGAAAAGGAAAGCATTTGATACAGAGAAACAGGATGTGTCAAGCTTAAAGGTAAGGGAATATAGGTTACTTTGAGAAAGTACTTTGAGAAGTACTTAATCTGATTTAACAGGTAGGTAAATAAGCTACACCAGGAGACATAGTAGAATATGATACTATAATAATAATAATAATAATAATAATAATAAATAATACATATAATGAAGTAACAAAACATACCATGTCAAGATTCAAGACCTTATTTAGTGCTTTATGTGTTGTTATTCCTCTTAGGCTGTTTGGGCTGGTATAACAGAATATTACAGACTGAGTGGCTTATAAACAACAGAATTTAATTCTCATAGTTCTGGAGGCCAGAAGTCCAAGATCAGGCACTGGAAAATTCAGTTTCTGGTGAGAAAGTCACTTCCTGGTTCATAGATGGTCATTTTCTTGCTATGTCCTCACATGGGAACAAGAGGGAGAGAACTTTATGGAGTCTCTTTTTAAAGGACAAAGTGCTATTAATGAGGGCCCCATTTCATTACCTAATTACTTCCCAAAGACCCCACTTCTTAATGTCATCATATTGAGGAGTTAGGATTTCAACATAAATTTTAGGGGGGAAAAATTCAATCCTTTGCATTACTGAAGACTTCCCCTAATCCTGGGAGACAGATAGTAGCTACTTGTTCAAAATTAGAAAACCAAGCTATAGAGAGAATACACAAACTTCCTACAATTAGTGGCCAAGGGGTTGGAGCGTCTTAAATGTCATCACATTTGGGTTAGGTTTCAACAAATGTGAAGGGCACAAACCCTGACTAATACACCACTTCACCTTTAAAAGATACAATTTATTTCTCCATCTCCTTAACTGGGGATAGTCTTACGACTTATTATGACCACTACGTTATGACAGAATGACACCATATGTTATCAAAACTCGTGTCTCAAGTAACCTTGCACCTTCACCTCTCACCTTTTTGGAATACTTCTGCCATCATATGAAGGAGCTTGAGGTTAAAAACAAACAATCAAAAAACAGAATCCAAACAGCTGAAAAAAGGCTGTTTGGGGACCAGCCATGCAGGTAATCCCAGACCCCAGCCCATCTACCAGCTGAGTACAGATGCATGAATGAGCACAGAACTGTTCAGGAAACCCATAGTCTCAAGAAATCATAAAGCATGATCGAAAGCCTCTGTTTTGGGGTAGGTGCTTATTGAATAATAGGTAATGGATACGGAACATATTTTCTTTTGCTAGAAAAGCCTAATGTGCATTAGGTTTGTAAGGCCTAAAAATAAATTGCGTTGAAAAAACTTGCTTAACTTTGTTTAATCCAGTCAAATGTCTTTGACTAAAGAAATATTTATTGTTGCTCCTTGCAAACATTTTTTAGATTTCTTGTCTGGAACTCTCTATGGAAAGCAGGATTCTTATGATCTGTCTGTAACTTACTTTTTAACCCCATTTTCCATTTTTATGTTTTCCTACACAATCTAGACTTTCAAATTCAATTATCCACATTTCTTAAGCATTCTTCCTTCTTTTTGACCTTGGACCTTGGCCAAGTTCTTCAATCTTTCTTTCTCAGTTCCTATTCATCTTTCAAAATGCATTTAAAATTATGCCACTTATGTGAAGCTTTTGTTTATTGTCCCTTTTTAAATTATCAAATTATTATTTTATGGTATACATGACAGTCAATTTAACAAAACTCCCTAATTACACTGTGTGCACATGCTCTGTGCCAGGAATATAAATGGTGAGCAAGACTTTCAGGTGATTACACTTTGGTTGTGTTTTACTGGTTTGGATGGGCTTTATTAAGTGAATTTTTCAATTTGTAATGCTTTCTTTCCTTGGATAAATTCTCAAAAGATATTTTCAGAATAGTAAATGAATGAATAATGCAAATAATTGCACTTTAATATTCATCGCTAAATCTATTGCATAACATTAAGTCCTTCAGAAACTACAGATTTTTGCAAATCTCTAATGCAAACCATAGAGAGAGTGCTTGCAATGGTCATTGAACAAGTCTTCACTCCATTAACTCAAGCAATTGTTCACTTGAATAGTCAGCCTAGATAAAAATATAGTTCATGAACTTTTTATAGGCTTCAAGTGCCTACCCTTCCTGTTTTCATTAGAAGTCCATATGATGAAGCATCATTTAAATAAGACCAGGATAAACATTTAATTACCACAATTAGTAGCTTAAAAATACACAAATATATTATCTTTAGTCGGAAATCTGACAGGGCTTTCAAAAGGGTGAAATCAAAGAATCAGCCAGACTCCATTCCTTTTTGGATGCTCAGGAGAAGACTCAGTATCCTTGCCTTTTCCAGCTTTAAGAGGCTACCCTTCCTCCATCTTTAATCTTGGCAATGTGATATTTCTCCAGCCATTCTTCTGTTGCTCCTTCTCTTTCTGAACACAGCTGGGAAGATTCTTCTCTCTCAAGAACTCCTGTAACTAGATTGGTCCTACCTGGATAACCAGGATAATCTTCTCATCTCAAGGTCTCTAACCTTAATCATGTTGCAGATTCCCTCTTGTGAAGGCAACATATTCACAGATCCTGAAGACTTCCTTGAGGGGCCATTATTCTGCCTTCTACAACTAAGATGTCAACTGTTTTAAAATTTGTTTCATGGGCGCCTGGGTAGCTCATTAAGGGCCTGCCTTTGGCTCAGATCATTATTCCAGGACTCTGCATTGGACTCCCTCCTCAGTAGGAAGCCTGCTTCACCCTCTCCCACTCTCCCTGCTTGTGTTTCCTCTCTCACAGTGTACTGCTTTGTCAAATAAACAAATAAAATCTTTAAAAAAAATAAAATAATTTTTTTTCATATGACACTCAAAAACCCTGTGAATAGAGGGAGATAATATTAATCCTGTCTTATAGATTTAAACAAACAAACAATAACAACAACAAACAAACAAAACCACACCAAAATCAAAACTGAATCAGGCCATTTAACTTGCTTAAGATCATGCCATCAGCTTCTACCCCAGGATAGATGAATCATAGCCTTACTTATCAAAGCCATCAGCTTACTAAACTAGAAAGCAAGGGAAGATTTCTAAGCATCATTCATGGGTCATCCAAGGAAATCAGCAATAAGCATTGCTGTTTAGCTGTTTTGGCTGAATAAATAAGTCAATATATAATCTCAATTAACTCCCGATACCTGGAGTATGAGGGGCTTCTCTTTGTTTCTTTTTGTCAGTCTGCTTATGAACTGAGGGTTTGGGTCCTTCACAAAATTTGTATCTTGAAAGCTAACCCCAAGTGTGATAGTATTTGGAGGTAGGACCTTTGAGGAGATGAGGTAATAAGAATGGAACCTCAGGAATGGGATTAGTGTTTTATAAAAGGGTCTCAAAAAAGAAACCTCATTCTTCCATGTGAGAACATGGCAAGAGGGTGGTCTGTGAACCAGGAAATGGGCTCTCACTGCTTCTACCAGCACCTGATCTTGGATCCCTGGCCTCCAGAACTATGAGAAATATATGTTTGTATCTGAAGGCACCCTGTCTGTATTTCGGTTATAGTAACTTGAACAGACTAAGATGCAGACCCTGTGCTGAATCCAAAAAGCAGTGATGATAATTATGACTTCATCAGGAGCTTTCAAATTCAGAGCCTTGTACACCAGGTAATTCATCCAAGAAAATGTCTATTAAACATCATGTTGCTGGACAAGGTAAGAACAAAATGAGTAAGCACAATGAGGAAGCCTGACACAGAGACTAGATATTCCTAATGCAATACTATAACTACTCTACTAGAGCAATATGCTGTTAGAGAGAGCGAGATGTGGATAGCCCTTCCTGATGGAGAGATAATGGCAGAGGAAGACTTCAAAAAGAGGTAATGTGTAAACTGTGTTTTCAAAGATTTCACTATGAAGAACAGGCTGAAAAGACAGAGAAGGAGAATGTACTCTGGCATGAAAATGATTGTAGCGGATATTTCTAAAAGCCCAAATGAGATCCAAGGTCACATGTATAAAGCTCTAGCTATTGACGATCATGAGCAGGTCCCCTCACCTTACTGGATGTGATTCCTAGTCCATGGATGCTTGCATTGCCAATAGTTAATACATTTTTTGCCACATGGTAGGCATTAGGGAAGTGTTAAATGTAAGTGACAATTAGAGTCTGAATATGTTTTAAGGGTCAAGGGGAATGTTTACATATTTAGATATGTTTATATTCAATGATTACATGTTAATGGAGACTAGAGTTATCCATTGAGTTTTAAATACACTCATAAAGTGCCCATATTTCATCTATAATAGGCCAAGTTATGATATTCAGAAAATAATAACTTGGGAACCTAAATTCCATGGGGAGGATGGGTGAGTCAAAGAGGAAAGAAAGGGAATGACTTAGGAAAGACTTTAAAGATATGAGAAGAAATGAAGATTAGTTGAACTAGTTGTGTGAAAATTGTTTATTAAGGGAGACGATGTGTACAACAACCAGGAGATGAATCTAAAAAACATAGTCGTAGAGTCCTATGTGAATGTGGATCATGGGGGAAAGTCTGAATAACTCAGTCAAAAACAACCCACCCCACCCCACCCCAAGTGACAAATGCGTGGGTAGATGGGAGGGAAGGATCTGGGAAGTATAGCTTTATCTTGAATTAAATAGAAAAAATGGAGGAAAAAAGAAAAGAAATCATCTTCTTATATATTTGGCTAGGAGAAATACTTTGAAAGACAAATTGAGAAGAAAGGAAGTTCTTGAGTGCAAATGATTTTCTTAGAAAATCAAAAACAAAATCCAAAGCTCAGACCCCACATAGTCTCTCTATATTTGGCAGCCAGTACCCAATCACACTTGAAAGCACTCTCATAGAGTGGTAGTTTCTTAGTCTCAGGACAATGAACCCCAGGTTATTTCAAATGGTTTCCTGACACATACAGGGTCCTAGAGAGAAATGGAGAACAGCACCATCTTTCCAAGTCTATAACCTAAAAGGAACACCATTCTTTAAGTCCTCGTCAGCAGTGAAGTCTCTGAAGAGGAAATGCTGGTGTATTTCCTTGGGTGGACAGCTTCACCATAAATAAGATTGGGTCACTTCTTCTTTGTAAAGCCCATGGAGAAGGCGTAGCACAGTCTGATGGCCTTCAGTGATGGATGGATAGCCAGCCTTAGAAGCAAATTAAATAGAAAGAAGATATTAATTCTCTGTATTTATATGATTACATTTAGTAGACCCATATGTGGAGCTATGAATATTATAAACATGAAGGTCAGTATTGAGTTTAAGAATAATTGCTTAGGGGCGCCTGGGTGGCTCAGTGGGTTAAGCCTCTGCCTTTGGCTCAGGTCATGATCTCAGGGTCCTGGGATCAAGCCCCACATCGGGCTTTCTGCTCAGCAGGGAGCCTGCTTCCCCTTCTGGCTCTCTGCCTGCCTCTCTGCCTACTTGTGATCTCTGTCTGTCAAATAAATAAATAAAATCTTTAAAAAAAAAAGAATAATTGCTTAGAGGCCATAAAGATGAGAGAGTAGATACTGGATTCTTCACTTACTAATCCATTCATACGGCGAATTTACTTAACATCCTCAGATCCTCAAGATTCTCATTTGTGAAATGGAAATAATATCTACTTCGGAAATGTTCTAAGGGTCAGAAACAAAATGTGCAATAAAGATAGCACAGTGTCTAGGATAATTGTGCTAAATTTTCACTAAATGGGTACCAAATGATATACAGTATGCATGTTACAGTAAGTATGAGCTGGAAATGCATTTTTATTTGCTCTACCTTTGGGGAAAGTGGGCATCAGACATATAGTTCTCTTTAGAGATTCTGCCTGCAACATTGTATCTGAAAAGAGGTTCGTATATGACTCATAACTTTTGAACCAGAGCAAAAATAAACTTGACCAAGTCTATTTCTCTAACAGGGCCTTTGTGTATTCTCTGCCCCCCCACCTATATTTGCACATGTAGAGATAACTTCACAGTCAGATGCCTGGTCTGTGGTTTATGTTAATAAATTGCTGTTCCATGACCCTTTTATACTATGGACTAGGGAGAGGCCATGGTTTATTATTTCTATTTTATGGATTATATCACTGAAACCCTAAACCTTAAATGGCTTTATTTTGACCCCAACATTTTAGTTCATGGAATCTATCCCAAATAAATAATCAGAGAAAGGGCTAAAGATTTATGTGCAGGAATGTTCATCATGGTGTTATTTATTACAGCAAAACATAGAGGAAAAATCCCAAATATCCAACTTCGGGAGATTTACTAAATGAATTATGCTCTATTCATATGATGGAATTCGTTCAATAGTGAAATGACATTTTTAGAAGGCGATTCATGATATAATGTTGAGTAAAGATAGCATGATTCAAAACTGTTTTTGTAAGTATAATAAAACATTTTTTTAAATTTTGAAAATTACCAACTAAAGCAAATATGTGCAAATGCTTTCATTTCTTTTCAATGTTTGGATTATAGGATTTTTTAAATAATGTTTTCTATTTGAGTAAAGTTGTATATATTTTGCTAAGCCAGAATCTGGCAAGCCAGAGTTTCAGAATTATGATGATTATACATTATATATTAATATATATTATTATATAGTATATGTAACAGTAGTATATTTAATACTATTTAATTACGTATATATAATTTGATTAGCTTTTACTTAGTTTTATTTTCTTACATAATAACTGGATTCTGGTTACTGGAATTCACTAATGCCAAATCAAATGAGAGTAACCCTCATGGGTTAAGAAGAAATAAATCTTGGGATGTGATGCAGTAGTGCAGATATTTGTCACAGGAAAACCCTTCCTACCTAACACCTGTTCCTGAAATGATTGTGTTAGTTCAACATGTACTTCAAACAAACACTTATTACCAGCATTTACTCCACTAGGGTCAACATTTTCAACACATTTGTGGAAACTCCTATTAACATTCCATTTCTTAAAAAGGAATGAGTCAAAACATGTATGTGATAATCTTTGCTTTACCTGTCTCGCAGTTTAAATTAGGATTTCTCAACTTTACCACTCTGACACTTGGGGATGGAAAGTTCTTTGTTGTGGGGAGCTGTTCTGTGTACTGTACAATCTTTAGCAGCATCTTGGTCTCTATCCCTTCTCCTTCCCTCCTCAAGAAAGCTGAAAATATCTGTAGACATGGCCAATTGTCTGTTGGGACAAAATTTCTCCCAGTTGAGAACCACTGTATTAAATAATAGGCATGTGACCAAGACTTAAAAATATGTTAACTGGAAAATCTCAGTGGTCTCATTTTCTAAATTATCCCATTTAGTTCTTCTGAAAATAACATTTATTTCCATTTTCTGTTGTTTTTGTTGTACTAGTTCTACCTACACAGTCAATCTTGTTTGAAGATGTCCAATTCAAATGAATAACTACTTCAAAATTTAATTGAGTGGAAGGGTTGGTAATTAACTGCTTATCTGATTTTAATCATTTTCTTCTCCTAAATCAGTTTGTGTGTAGGAAAATACTCAGTCTAACACATCACAGAATACCCCAGTCAATGATTTACTCAGTTTTCATGGAGGAATAAGCATAGTTTAGTAATCAGAAAAACATCTATGTGTTGTCTGCCCATGTAACTTTGGGAAGATCATTCAATTTTTCTTGAATGTATTCTTTTCATGTATAAAAAAATCGTGGTAATATCAACATCCTTCAAAGATTCTGAGGGTTAAGCAGAAAAGAGAAAAACATTATAATATCAACTTCCCTATTAAATCAACACTTTGAAGACACAGTAGCAGCTTTTAGAGTTCAAAGATGAATTAGACTATTTCATTGACTTCATGCATCTCACAATCTGATGGATGAGAGACCCACATGCCAACAGTGAACCATACACTATGTCAAGGGTGAACCAACTGATCTAGCTTCCCTGGGACTGAGAGATTTCCTGGGTGCAGGACTTTTTATGCTAAAACGTGGAAAGTCACATGTAATCAGGGACTGTTGGTCACTCCAACATGTGCTTCCACTAGATTTTGTGGAAGCACAGAAGAGGTGCATAATTGACTTTGCCAGTGGGGTTTTAAGGATTCAGAAAAGATGTAACATTTGAACTGAGTTTTGAAAGATGAAGTAAGAATTTGAAGGAGGCATGCTTCCCAGCAAGAGAAAATGCAGGTGGGGTGTAACCACAGACTACAGAGCATAGCAAATAATGTGCAAATAATTTATCACTGTAACCGAGGGCAGAGTTTGGAAAAAGAAAGTTTCAAGATACAGTCTAGGGCTAGCAAATAGAAGTCTGTTTAGTCATGTGCAAAAATGTAGGTATTTTGCCATTGGGCTATAGACAATATTACCTAATACTGGAAGTGACATAATCATATGGGTTCAAATAAGATAATTCTGATATTAAAATATAGGTTGGATTGACATCAGAGAAGTTAGAAGCCTCAAGGTCCTGTTGAAAATCTGTTTCCATGACATTGTGAACAGAAGAGTAGATTGAATTTAGGAAACAAAACAAAACAAAATTATGTGGGTGGGAGTATAGAATACATAAGCCTTAGTGACAGACTGAATGTAGGACACAGGGGACACAAAGTTGTGGAAGATAATGTCTAAGTTCTTCACGATGGTTAGAATAGTAAAATGTGGAAGCCATTCACAAAATTAGATATATAGAAAGAGATGGTTTTGGGTATGGGAAGTGGGGGACTAAAAACAATCATCTTGTCCTTACCTACATTGGACTTGGGTGCATTTGTGACCTCCATCTGGTCAGTGATGTCTAGTGGGTGGTCCAAAGTGTAGGATGAAGAACTGAGCTTGAGACTGGAAATTAAACTTAACTGTCATCTGCACAAAAGTCATTGTTGAATCTGTGGGACTTGTGTGAGGGGACCCAGATAAGATGCTAAGGGATGGAAGAAGAAAATGCTGGGCATAAGACACTAAGGGAGTGTTTCTCTCACTGTGGTTCTTCATTTACTTAGTGCCAGGACAGACAGATTCTCACCCACCAACACAGAAAGATGTTGATGTACCTGGTTTTAAGAAAATTTCCTTTGATGCTAATTGTGCTCTTACTGCTTAAATTTGTTAAGGAACAGCTTTATAGTATTCGTATTCACTAACATCCATAAAGAAGAGAGAAAAAAAATTGATTAAAGTTAGTGCAGCTGGAGAAAAATAGCCAACAACCAATTACCTCACACTTTCCTAAAAGATCCCTCAGTTCATTTCTTGTTATTTTGGGTATGGGTGAGAAGAGACAGCAACTGAAATCACCTTTATATTGCTTGGCCAAAACCTCAGCTTCCTAAGTGTAACTGAAATAAGCATAACTCCTTTTCGAGCCAAGAATTAAGGCTGTGAATTCAGCCGCCAATTCCCATTGCATGTGATGTGTAATCTAACAAATTTTCAAACAAGCACTCTGGAAACAATTAAAAATAAGCAAGCTGCCTTGATCAAAGGCTGCTGATGTTTTAAATTGCATTTTGGTCACCCACAACTAGTCTTCCAGAATGTGTCTTGCTCTGTTGGGGCCTGAAGCATTAAAAAAAGAAAGTTTTTGCCATCCTGCCCAGTGTGAGTTTAAGGCTGTGGGTCATTAGGAAACAAACACATTAGGACTAAAAAAAATAATTGTTTGGTTTATAGTCACTTGGGGCTCCAGCTTGAATCAGAACTCAGCGGTGGTGTGGTAGAAATGCATGCAATACTCCATGCAAACACTTTGCTGATATGTCACCAAGAAAAGCATATGTGATATTATTAACTTCCCAAACAAACATGCAATTCGTGTTGATTTCAGAAAGACAAATACTATCACATTTACAAAATGTACTCTGGATTTCCATCTAGGAGATGCAAATAAACATGTTTTTGTGTTCATTCCAACTCTGCAAATCTCTCTGTTCTGGACACAGTTTGAACTTCGGGATTATGAGTGATCTTTATCTCCTGGTCAGGGACCTCTGCATTTGAAAGTGCATGGCCCATTTCATTCTGAGTCCACCCAAGGGATGTTTAAATGGTGTCCATGACCTTAGGCAAGACCTTCACTTTATTTTTCAAATGTGTTTTTGGTGTAGGGAACCCTTAATATGCTGCAACAATAAAATAAAAATGAAAAGAAAAAAAGATGAGACAAGGTCTATTGGCCCACATCCATGTCAGTAAACATGCACTCATGCAGTTGAAGAAATGGAAGCAAATGAAACTATCTAGTCCAAGCTTTCATTTTACAGAAAAGGGGAACATGGCCAAAAGAACTTGAGATAATTTTCCGATAGTCTCAGGGTTAATTAGTGGCAGATACAGGACTGGATCCTGGGTGTTTGAATTCCCACTAATATCCTTTCCATAGTATGATATCACCTCCACGATAAAAAGATTAAAAGTTCTAAAAAGTCTAAGAAAACTTATCCATACTAACAAATAAACTATAATGCAATTGTATATAAGTAAATTGCAAGCACCTAGAAATGTACAGAGTTCACTGTGTTATTACTTAAATTTAGTCTTCAAAAGATCTGACCCCAAGCATTATAACTATTGGGTGAATCCTTGAAATGATAGGAATTATGTGGTAGGTTGAATTAATGATTCCAATTCTTCATTATTCTTGAGTATTATTACACCTCTATACTTTTGCCACAGTCTTTTGGTGGATGGGGTATTCTTTCTTGCACCTTGATTTTGGGCTTGATGTGTCTTGGACAGCTAAGGGTCATCCAAAGCTTTGGATGTTATTAGATGTGATGGCAGAAGCTTGCAGTGCACTTGCACAATGGACTTACCTTCATGTGCTCCTCCTCTTCCCCATGAGGACAATTCCAGTGTAGACACTGGTCTAACCCCTAGTTAGAATCAAGTGCATTCAACACCAGCCTAGATCAGCTGAATTCCAGCTGACCACTGATGTGTGAGTGGAAAAAAATAATTGCTTATTATGAGTGTTTTAAAGATTTGGTAGTATTTGGTAAAGTAACATTATTTTGATAGTGACTGATGTACACTATTTTCAGTGTGAATCCATTTATGTGACACTCTACTTTCTAAGGTAGATAATAAATGAAGTATTGACTTCAAAGACCCAAAGTTAGGTAATAGATTTGCCCAACTGAGTGTGCTAGGGTTTTCACTTATTCCATTTTTCCTCACTGTTTTCAACCCTGAAAAATTCTAGTAATGCTTTTTAAAATCATGATCATTTATAGTTATCTTCCCAATGTGGTTAATTATGGACTGAATGTCTGTGTACCCCCAGAATCATATGTTGAAGTTCTAACCCCCTAAGTGACAGCATTTGGAGATAGGGGCCTTTGAGAAGTGATTAGGTTTGGGTGAGGTTTTTAAGGTGAGGCCTCCATGACGGGATTACTATCATAAAAAGAAAAGAGACAAAGATCTCCCTCTCTCTTGCTCTGTTATGTGAGGACATTGAGTAATTAGCTTTCCACAAGCCAGGAAGATGGACCTCACCAGACACTGAATCTGCTGACACTTCGTTTGATCTTGGACGTTCCAGCCTTCAGAAATAAGTGCCTGTTGTTTAAGCCACCCATTCTATGGTATCCTGTTATAGCAGCCTGAATGGGCTAAAGCGTAGTTTAATGATGATGAAGTGTTAAGAAGCATGATCCTTGAAAGTCTAACTCTCATTCTTTACAGCTTATCAAATTGATTTTTCCAACCACAGAAAGATGATGGATTAGAGATACATTTTGTCCAGTGAGTTATATTTCCAGTAATGTTTTTTCTACCCTGTGCCCAAACTGGCTGCTTAAACCATTAATCCCCTTCTGGATAGATATCCCAACAAGGTGTGTGAAACCCAGTGATGCAGAATCCAGATTCATTTACAGAAATGCCAAGAGAAGTAGGTGGTAGGCATACCTAGAAAGTACTCCAAGATGAAGCAGGACCTAACTCTTGGCTACAATCAACAGAACAGCAGTGGAGTCCAAAATTTTGGTGAGCACATAATACATTCTCTGTCATAGTTCAAGTTCTGGGGATGGGATTATGAGTCGACATGAGCCTCCCATTGGAGGACTTACATTAGGATGGCGCTGGTAGTAAATGGAGCATGGGTAGATGACATAACTATAATGTATTTAGTGATAAGATAGGGATATGCATGGCTCACCCTTCCCTTCCTTCTGACCTTTACAGAAATGCCATTGTAATCAGTGTGGCTTTCCAGGCCACTTTATATCAAATTCTGTCTCCTTAGACATCTAGCTCCCTATCTGCTTTACCTTTCCTTTCAGAAACTATGTAACTTTTTTTTTAATTTTACATATTTTTCTGGTTTATTATCTTTCTCCCTATCACAAAGTTTATGAAGATGGGAATTTTTACTTATTTTATTTATTAATTTTTTTAAGATTTTATTGATTTCTTTGACAGAGAGCGAGAGAGCAGAAGCAAAGGGAGTGGCAGGCAGAGGGCAAAGGAGAAGTTGGCTCCCTACTGAGAAAAGACCTTCACCATGTGACTACATAGGGTGGATCCCACTACTCTGGGATCACTACCTGAGCCTAAGGCAGCTGCTTAAGGGACTGAGCTACCCAGGCGCCCCTACTTTGTTGTTATTGCTAAAGTGTTTCTCAAAGCTGTATAACTGATGTCTAAAAGAGTGTCCACCACATGTAGGTTCTAAAAACAAAAATATCAAATGAAGGAATTTATAAAGAGTTCTAGGTGTGTAGAAGAGGGTCTTGCTTGCCTTATTTAAGACTTTCAGGTTTCCACAAAGGGAATAGTGTCTGTTCTGAACCTTGAAGCATATAGAAGCCTTAGTCCCATGCAGAAAGACAAGGGGTGTTCTAAGACAGCCAGGGAGGCCTGGGAAGGATGGTGTGCACACGCAGAAGCAGCTCCCGGCCAGCGACTCACGTCCATGTACAAGAGTACAATTACTTTTTATACTGGATTTGAGGTCTGGATGCTTGTTTTGCAATCAGATTTATGCTAAGAGCTCATATATAAAGAAATGATTTTTTTTTTTAACCAGATATTTGATGAGACTCATTCAGACGTGGCATCAAAGAAGTCTTATGTGATAAAGATGCAAATGCACAAGATCAAAGTAATAATATCCATTATTAGAACAGTAGCTCTGTAGTTGGGGGAAGTAAATATTCATTATCAGAATGGGGGCCCTGCTGATGGGGGAAGACTTGAGTCTTGGAAAGCTGTTTAGAGTGGCCAGGGAGAGCAAGCGACATTCCAAGCCCTGACTCCATATGCTGAGGTCCTCTCAAGTTTCCGCTTCAGGTCAATTGACGTTGGAATTGGAATCTCAGCTCAGAGGAGATCTGTGCACATTCAAAGCTGGAAAAGGAAGATATTGCTTTGTGGTGGCCTGGTTCTTTGGGAGAGAGGCCATACATTGAAGCAAGGATGGAAATATCCAAACAGAATGATTAGATCAAAGTTAATTGTATTTTAATTATGAATGGAGGATATTTTAATAATAACTGCATAATCATTTATTGAAAGCTTACCCTCTCTGGGTATATGTGACCTCATTTGATCTTTGCAATAACCCCATGTAACAAATGGTATAAGAAAATGAAGTTAGAGAGATTACATAACATCTCATATCACTCAACTGGAAAGTAGAAAAGTCAGAAGTATCTATTTATTCAAATTTTTTTTCTTACTAGGTAACAAATACTAGGCATCTGCCTAGCCTACAAACACGTGTCTTCTTGGGATTACAACCAAGCGTGGTCTAAAGTCAAACATAAGCTTTGGACACCTGAGCCTATCCTGCTAGTGAGAAACTATGGGTAAAAGGGAAAAGAGAGGGGGTGGAGGGAATGATAGAGTGCAGGGGAGGAAAGAACCATTGGCAACTGATGTTCTCCCATTCTACCAACAGAAAAGGCATAAGAAAGTGATTATTGGCTTTGTTCCAACAGCTAGTGGGAATCAATTAATTTATCTAAATCCATTTATTCAACAGATATTTGTTGAGTACTAACTTGCTATGATTCTGGTCCTGATTGAGGTCTTGGGGATATAGTATTCAAAAAGACACTGACTGAGTAATCCAGTAATTTCAGATGGTAATAGAAACTGTACTAACGAGTGACTGGCTTTCCAAGAGCCGCATCGGGAAGGGGTCAGTGGGAGATATCTCAGAGATAAGATCTGAATCCAAGAAGGAGGCATTCATGGAAATGCTACTATAGGCAAAGGAGAGAGTAAATGAAAGACTCAGAAAACATTGAGACATGTCTCAGTAATGTCTCACTCCTACTCAGAAGTAGGAGTGAAAGGGGTGTTTCAGGGGCAAGGAGGTGGCCTGGTATGACAGGGTGGGAGTAGTCTTATTACAGACTACCTTGCTGGTCACAGTGAGAGACCACTGGTGTGGGAAGATGAGGGAATATTTTCCTCTTTAAATTATTGTGGTTTCTCTCTTTGAAGGCTCACACCCCACAGGAACTGTAATAGGCTGCAGTGACCTTTAGTAGATTAATAGAAACATCCCCTGTTAAGCCCAGGAGGAGAATGTCTTCAGAGGTATTACTTTTCCACTATTGAAACACTCTGTGTTTGGTCGATATTAGGGGAGCCCACAGCACTAGCTGAGGCCAAGTGCTCTTTTGTATGTGTGTTGTGCGTGTTTTTGCAACTGAAGATTATATAGCAATTTGTTGATAAGATCATTAATGCTCTTTCCAGTTGATATTAATTGTTTTTCATCCATTTATAAATTGTGCCTCTGCAAGCTGGCCCCAGGGTATAAGTATAAAAATTGAGTTTTGATTATTATAATAAGTAAAGTATTATTAACGAAAGCAATTACGGTTAATAGCTTCAACTAAGGAAAACAAAATGATAGCCTTTAGTGTTTTCCCACAGGGTAAACCAGATTAAATCACTTACAGAAAAGAAAAAAAATCTTTATCCTTGGTTCCACCAAACATTATAACTAGACATTGCCTTTGGATATTTCGATCTCTTTTGTTTAGAAGCAAAAACTAGGGCTTGAGCTACACAAGGTTATTGCTCATTAGTTGCTCAGATGAGGCTAGATCCCAGCATTCAGGATTTTAATCTGGGTGTTATTTGTCCCATGTTATAGATGAGCTAACTGAATTTCTTATCTAACTCAATCTGTCTTATAACTTAAAAGCAGCCCAGTGGAGATTCAAATGCAAATCAGTCTTCCTTCACTTAGGATTTTTCTACGATTTTCTCTGAAGTCTGTGGTCTGATCCAGTAACGTTATATGACATTAAGAACTTTTTAAAGAATAAAAATGAAAATTCGCATACACCAGCTTTCTCATTTACTATAATTTCCTACAGAACGCAATGTCAAGGTGTTTATCTGTATCATGGTTACCAGCATGTTCAGAGAAGTGAGGGTGAATACAGAGCTCAAATTTTCTCTAGAAAAGGGTGCTTAGAGAGCTCATGGTGCCTGCATCTAACCACATAGCTCCTGATGGGAGATTTGATATTTGAACTCAGATCTGTCCTTCTTCAAACTTCACTCTCTCACCAAAAGAATGCAGGGTCACTGTTTACACAAGGCTTTGCTTCTCATGTAACAACTTACTCATTCTTTTCTTTCCTATTTTATTAGTTTCAGAGGTGGAATTTAATGATTTATCAGTTGCCTAAAACACCCAGTACTCATTACATCCTCTGCCCTCCTTAATGTCCATCACCCAGTTACCTTAACCCCGCACCCACTTCCCTCCAGCAGCACTCAGTTTGTTTCCTAGAGTTCAGTGTTTCAACTTACTCCTTTTGAATCAGAAGGCCAGCTCAGGCTATCTGTCATGAGTTTTACTCCTGGCTTTCTTTCTTTTTCTTTCTTTCTTTCTTTTTTTTTTTTTTTTTAAAGATTTATTTGACAGAGATCACAATTAGGCAGAGAGGCAGGCAGAGTGGAGAGGTGGAGCAGACTCCCTGCTGAGCAGAGAGCCCGATGTGGGGCTTGATCCCAGGACCCTGGGATCATGACCTGAGCAGAGGCTCAGACAGAGGCTTAACCCACCGAGCCACCCAGGCACCCCACCTGGCTTTCTTTTGATGTAACACTCTGTTTTCCAAGGACTGACCCATAGTTAACTATGTATGGGGTACTAATGATAATAGAACAATCTATATTTTGTTGGCTTTTGCCCCTGCCTAACCACATAATTCCCAGCAAAGTCTTCTTACTTATGCTTGGAAGTCCAGTTCATGAACTCATGCATGTATCTGTCGGTCAGACTCACCTCTCAGGGATGGCTACCTGCTCCCAGCCACCTTGTGAACACTTTCTGCAGTCTGAAGGTGACTCCTCAGCATCCCGTGTGTCTGATATTCCCAGCTGGAAGGCCCCATGTGCCAGGGAACTGCCCTCCCTTTCTCCAAGTTCTAATCCACAGAGGGAACACGCACAAGGGAACAAATAGGAACTAAATTATAAATTTGTTAACATTTTGATTAGAGCATCCAGTTTGCGCCCGTGGCTGAAAGAGGTGACCTAACCCATCGTTCCCATATTGAAGAAACCAGGTACCCAGTGAAGGGCTTGCCTTTCTTACCCACCCAACTTCAAGAGGAGAAGTCTGATCTAAAGAGCAGAGACCAGCAGCAAATTCATGTTTGGTCCGTTTATCACATGGAAAATGGGTTCAAGGGGACGCCAGCCTTCCCTGAGCTTGGACAGTACAAATAAAACAAAACAAAACAAGATGACGATGACAGCAGCAACAACAACAGAGGGATACAAGAGAAGGGATGGTTCATCGTGTTTTCAGTAAGAAACTGCCTCGTGGTAAATGCGAAACAAGTGAAATTCAGCTCTCAGCATTCCTACCCATCAAACAAGGATGGTGGTGGAGGGGTGGTGGCACAGAAGCAGGGAAAAAGAGAGAGAGAGAAAGAGATGCTCCTGGAATAGTCCTTTCTGGAGAGAGCACAATCTTGAGGTGTGCACTTCTCCACGGGCAAACACGAGCACTTCCGGTTAATGTCCTCATTGCCACACTTGAGGTCTAACTGGGCAGATATCAAACCATCTTTACACGAGTGGGAAGAATACTCTTTCCAGTTCCATGTGTCTGGAAAGTTACCTGGGTCCTACATCTCATAGTACCATTTAGAAAAGGAGGCTAGAGGGTGCTCCCATCCATGTAGTTTGGGCAAAGGACTGACTTAGTCCTCAAGGTTTCCCCACCTCTCCCAAGATGGGAGAATCTTTATTCTCCTTCTTTGTTCCAAACCATAGTGCCTTGCCCCACTGCACCTCCACTGTGAACTGCTCTGCTGAGGAAGCCCTCCCAGCACTTGCTCTTGCTCCGGGAACTTCTTCCCAGCTTGGTGCCCTGCTCTTTCCTCAGGCCTTCAGGCCCTCCTCTAACTCCTTTCTAGTGTATCTCTCTTTTCTGTCTTCACTCCTTCCTTCATTGTCTGACACATCTTCGTTATGGCCTCTGTTTTACTTGGAAAAATCACAAACAAACATATACAAATCACAACAACCTTGGTTTCCCAGGAGGAGCTTTCATGCTTTTTTTTTTTTCTCTATCTCAGAACTTGTCTGCTATTCCCACTTCCCCTCTATTCTCACTACCTCCTACAGTTCCTGCAAAAGGTGCTCAAAATACAAATGGACATAACTCAGGCTCTGCCCTCAAGGCACTGACCCCTACCAAATATTTGAAATAAAGTGTGATTTGAGATATCATTGGGGTATCAACCATGCAAGGAGACAGCCCAGCTGGATGGTAAAGGCATGCTTTCTGAGTTCAAGTCCCATGTCTGTTGTGTACATGTGGTAACATCTGGGGCAAATCATTTATTCTCCCTATGCTTCAGTCTTTTCAGCTGTAGAACGGAGATGATATTAGTATCTACTCTGTGGGGCTCTTGTGAGAATTAACCAGGTTAACTTATAAAATTGTGTCTGGTACAAAGTAAAAAAGAACATAGGTAAGAGAACCAGGGACAGACAGGGGAGGGTTCACAAGTGTCAGGCAAGATCTTTGCATCTCACCCTATAGAATAAAAGGGAGTTTGTGAGAGGGGTAGGGGAGGATGTGTTAAGCAGATTTGCTTTAGCAAACCGTGGCTGTGGTAGCAGGCGATGGCTTCCTCTCTTAAAAATCATGGAGTGGTAAAGAAGGTCACATACATTTCCCTCTAAGGATTCTTTTCTCATGAGGTGTGTCCATTTTCGTATTTGAGGATTGGCTTATGAAAGCCAGAAAATTCTTGCCAGTCACCATGGGTTACATAAATGAACTAATCTCCTATATACTCATATTTCAGATTGTTTTTCCTCTTCTCCCTCCAAAA
This sequence comes from Lontra canadensis, assembly GCF_010015895.1. Classification (NCBI taxonomy): domain Eukaryota; kingdom Metazoa; phylum Chordata; class Mammalia; order Carnivora; family Mustelidae; genus Lontra; species Lontra canadensis. The sequence goes on from NW_022630995.1 coordinate 52,387,742, forward strand.
GTACTGGGGGGTTTTCATCGAACTTTTTACCTTGGTCATGTTGTTCCTTGTACTTCCTTTTGGGCAGGCATCCAAACCTCATGGTAACCAAAAAGAGGCTATGATGTTTAGACGTTATCCCTTCTGCAGAGTGACTCACAGATGAAAAGTGAAGTGCTTTTTCTCCTGTGGAAGTATTATTAGACTAATATTGGATCCAGGACTTGAACTATTGAAGATTCCTGGAACTCTGTGGAAAACTGGGTCTGTTTACGCCTTTTCCAACTTACACAAAGTGGAGATGCCCGTGTGCCTGCGATGAGAACTCGCTTCCTGCCCAGATCTCTGTTATTCAATCTTGCTCTTTTTTTTTTCCTTACCCTATAGAGTCTGACCACAAATTTGTTGAGCATGACTCATCATACACAATGTACCTCTCTGCTGTAATGCACCAGTGCTTCTAGAATAGCCATGTCTTAGCAATATCAAATGCCATTACACAGTCAATAAAATGTCAGAAAAACAGACTGTGATGACCTCATTGCTCACGTGCAGATGGGTTCCTGTATTAGATCCCAGTCTAAGTTCTGCACATGGCCCAAATTTGACTGTTCTTGTGCCTTCCAGCAAATGCACACATGTGTTTGGCAGCAGAAATATGGAAATGGATGTCATATTCTTTGTAAGTGCTCTTTCCTTTCCCACATGTTTTAGAGTTCATTTCTTTAAGGATTCTTAGTTCTCTTCTTTATTTTGAGCTAGACACATTTAATTTCTGCAAAACCTTTCCCCTCCCACCCTCTTCTGCTAAAAAAAGGTAACAAAATGCAATAATTTCTTTTTTCAGTAGGTGTTTAAGTATATGACTTATAAGGGTATGCACAAATCAGGAAGAAAAATCTTAGTGTCACTAAGATACCATATTTATAGATATGATAATATGATGGTTTAAAAAGGGCCACATCTTATTTTCTTAGTACTTAGCACAGAAATGAGTATATAGATTCTGAAAGATGATTTGATGAGTGAAGGAATTAATGATTTCCCTGACTCTGGCTTAGAAGGTAATTTGTAGATCAGTTAGGTAAACAGCCTACACAATTCTGGATCTCTAATACTCCTGCCAAAGGGCTCCTTAGCTAGCTTGTGTGTATCCCCATGAACTTTGTTTCATTAACTCCCCAGATACAACCAGGACTTGGATAAGTATAGTTCTTATGAAGTTCTTACTTATATTGTAAAGTTTAACCTTATGGTTTCCAACTTTTGATCCAGACTTTATGTTCCTACTTTTGATGAATGCTTAGCTGAACAATTCAAGTCAGTTGCAAAAATCAATTCCTAGTCAGTGAAACTACCTAAGTGATTCATGATGACCCAGTATTAGTGAACCAAAGTGAACCAAAATGACCCTGCATTAGAATTTCCTTTGTATGCACTTACTCTCATTTCTTTTCATTTAGTGATTACTTTATATCTATTCACAGTCTGGAACTTATCTATTTATGAAATGTCTTCTTGTCTACAAGTGTTTCTTCTGGATATTATATACATGCACTATAATGTTTTTGCTTTCTTTTCAAAATAGCAGTTTTATATTCTCTACATGAGAGAAATAACTCATATTTTTCATGGTCTAACATCCCCACCAGAGCCGGATAGCACATTGTTTGTCTGTTTTTTTCTTGGACATTTTTATTGATCTTATTTTCTTTTTTTTTTCTTCTTCTTCTTTTCTTTTCTTTTTTTTAGTGTTCAGTAATTTATCAGTTGTAATAACACCCAGTGCTCATCAAAACACCTGCCTTCCTTAACATCTATCACCTAATTACACTATCTCTCCACACTCCTCCCCTCCAGCAACCTTTAGTTTGTTTCCTACAGTTAAAAGTCTCTCATTGTTTTTCCCCTTCTCTGATGACAGTTTTCCCTTCCTTCCCCTGTGATCCTCTGTGATGTTTCTTATTGCCTTGGCAAGCAAAGAGAGGCAGTAGGTGTAGGGGTTAAAACTCTGGTTCCGTCTGTTTTGGTGAGAAACCTGACTTCCTCTCTATCTGTGTAAATTTAACTACATCATTTAACTTCTCTATCCCTCCATTTCTAATTCATAAAATGTTTAAAACCCACTACTAGAGCCATACTCTGAGCATTAAGCAATTTAATTCCCATAAAGTGTTTTTAAGAGTAACTTCTCCAAACTAAGCAGTCTATAATTGCAAGCTGTTATTTAGTGCCTTGGCTAAAATCCCTTTCTGTCATTTGTCATTTGCATTTCTTTCCATAATTCTGCAATGTCTAGACTGGTGTTACTACCAGGAACCACAAGATCACAAAATCTTCTAAAATCTCCATGCAGTCTTTCTTTAATCCAATACTAAATTTTCTTCTTGCCTCCAAGTACAGGATGCAGTTTCTTATGAGGAAACCAGGTTTCTAGAGAGTTAGAAAGGGTCTTCTTTAATCCAGATTATCTCATCTCATGAATACACCAAGCCAAAGCCTTCCCTTAAAATGTTCCATTGCTGGCACATGGGTGGCTTCATGGGTTAAGCATCTGCCTTTGGCTCAGGTCTTGATCCCAGGGTCCAGGAATTGAGTCCCAAGTTGGGCTCCCTGCTCATTGGGGAGTCTGCTTCTCCCTCTCCCTCTGTTTCCCTCCCCACACACTAGTGGTCTCTCTTTCTCTCAAATAAATAAATAAAAATCTTTAAAAAAAATGTTCCTTAGAATAAGTTATACTAACCTTTCAAGAACATTTACTAGGTGGTAGTTACCAGGGTACTACTATAAGTACTTTACATTGTTAACTAGCTTTATTCTTAAGCAACCATATTAATTAGCATATATCCCTACCCCCACTTCCTATGTAGAGGAGACTCCTGAAGACATGAAGTCAATTGCCTGAAGATGGCTGCTGCTATGAGATGAATATTAGATTTGGACTCAGTTGTCTCTTGACAGAGCTTGAGATCCCACACACTCCATTTCTGCCCCCTTGTAACTCCTGAAAATTTAGGTTATTATTCCATCAGAATAAGAACATGTCTTTCTCCTTAACTTCCATATACCCAATGATTTTCACAGTACCTGGCACATAGTAAGTTCTCTCTAAATGTTGAGAGAGTGAATCGGGACAACAAACATCAACACCTTTGAATTATTTTATTACATGAAGTAATCCATATAGAGATGTGAGGAGAATTGAATACATTTGGAAATGGGTGAAGATCAGGGAAAAGGATAGAATCTTGAATTTATATATTTTTTAAATATTATATTTATTTATTTGACAGAAAGAGAGAACGAACACAAGCAGGAGGAGCAGCAGGCAGAGGGAAAGGGAGAAGCAGGTTTCCCACTAAGCTAGGAGCCCAACATGGGGCTCGATCCTAGGACCCCGGGATCATGACCTGAGCTGAAGGCAGATGCTTAACCAACTGAGCCACCCAGGCCCCTCAGAAACTTGAATTGATTGAAATTCTACTGTGGTATTATCCCTGTGCTTGACATTTTTATATTTGCTAAGGTTTAATCCTTGGAAATTCATGGAATAAAGAATAAAACTCCCATGTATACCAAATCAGTCCTTTATTGCCCTTGACTTATTTTTATCCCTAATAAGAATAAGAGCAGAACACAACTGTGTATTCTTGACTTCAGCCTTAAAACCACAACATGATCAATTGCATCATACCCTGTGTGATTGGATAACAAGAATAACAGAAGCACTAACAAGCTATGTAGCTATCCAAGTTTCACAAACCAATTTAGCAACTAGGATGGGGTGAATGCAGATTTGCCCCAGGGCATTGCTATTTTCAGCATGCAAAAGAGAAAAGTTAGTTATTTAAAAGATTTGTAAAGTTCTGAGCCCCCTTTTAGCTGATACCTGCTCCCTCTACTTTCTCCATTGCCTCTCCAGCCCTGTTGGGTCATTCACTCCTATCTGGATCAGAGTTTTTGGAGCCTGGCAAGTAGATGAACCAAAACACCAAAGTCAATGGCAGATCCCTTTTTTCCCTATTGTTATTATTATTTTTTTTAAGTCCTCTGACATCTTCTCCAATGAAAAACCCTTCGTTTAGGAGGTCTGACCATGTTGCATGTTGCACATATTCAAAAATGCTAGATTAGAAAAAATACTGTCCACTAAAAGGGCTTAATTTAGTATAGTATAATGGCAGGTATAAAAGTAGTAGGAGGCTGAAGTCAGACTACCTACACCATAATTCTTCTTTATTAGCTGAGTGACACCCCATGAGCAATTTTGCTTGCTAAATACACACACACACACACACACACACACACACACACCACAGAAACTCTAGGATTCATGCTGTACATAATTGTATATCCATCTGAAGGGAAAATATTTTTAACATTATACAATGAGTATTTTCACTTTATTTTACTTAGTGTTTGAGGATAGAATTTTGTTAGAATATAAAATTCCACCATATGAATTCCAGACTCAGTAGACAGATTTCTATATTTAAATTGATCCCAACTTTTCTTTGTTATTAATAATGTTGTGATGGATAACTTTGTATATGATTCTTTTTGGTTCAACTTAACAGAGGATATTCATTATTTTAGGGTTCTTAATCTATAACACCATAGTAATTATTAAGGTATGTACTTAAGAAAAATTGTGGGTTTTTTTTGTTTTTTGTTTTTTACATTTTTGTCCTATTTCCTTCTTGTGTATATATTCTGGCCTTTTTTAGGGGAGAGATACAAAATCTGGGGGGTTAATTATAAACCAGCAAATTATATAGGATTAAAAGATAGATCCTTAAAAAAAAAAAAAAACTATCTTAAGGGTATTTTGGCAAATCATCTTGATTTTGGATGCCATGTGCTATAGGTTATCTGAAACTAGAGAATAAAAGAAATAGATGAAGTTTGATTAATGTGGGTATTCCTCATAACATTACAAGATCTGTTGAAATAAATGACTTCTCGTTTAGCAATTCTAGTATGTTGAAAGTCCCTTTCAATTTTAAATAGATTAGTCTTTAATTGTAGGTCCTCAGTTTAAGATGTTGTTCCCTTATCTGACCTGTGTTTTGAGTACCTTTTGTCTTGTTCCAGACTTGATTATGAGAAACACTGGCATTATCATATACATTTAGGGACACCCTCAAATTAATTTTAACCACCCATTAATGGTCCATAACAAAATGGTACAACTACCAGTTGCCTACCCTGAGTTAAACCTACTTGATCTTACTCCAGATGTTTCCTGTACTCCATGAAACAGATGTTTGGAGAAGAACACATTTCCTAAAATCATTCTGTGTTTAAAACTTAAGTGCCAAACATACACATTCAGTCAAAATGTAAAAATCAAAGTTCGGTTACTCAGCCCCATTGCCTCCTGCAGATGTAACTCCTCACCAGATGTCAAACGGATTACTGAATATTATGGTGGCTTTTTGAAGGCTCCCTTCCTTTCCTGCTTTTCTTAGACACTGATAGACTTCCTTTCTCTTCATTTCTGGCAGCTACTTTTATGCATGTTGAATCAGGCTTTGAGAGGTGAAAAGATGGGTCACCTTTATTTTTCCTTCTGCCTTTCTCCATACCAAATTGCTTGTGGGCCGACCTGAGTGAAGAACAATGAAAGGCCAATGATCTGGTTGTCTTCTTGCCTTTGCCAAAGTACTATCAACATTCCCAAGCCTGAGAAAACATGACCCTGGCATGAGACACAATGATTTTCCCTTCCGCTTGTCTGGAAACCACAAACCCACACCCATTTCCTCTCCAGGAACAATCATCTCATTTTCAAACCCCATATTGATTTGGGAAACGGCAAAGCAGTTTTTGGAAATGCCAAAAGTTTAGGGTTGAGTTTTGGTTGATGGCCAGTGACATCCTCCTTTTTTGTCCTGCTTTTCTCTCACTCACAATGGCAGCACTTTTTATACCTAAGACCATAAGCTAACTATATCCACTCCACATCTCTTTCATCCCTATTATATGTACTATTTATAGTTTGCTTTAAAACACTATACTTGAAATTAGTATTTTATCAATATAATGTAGCTCAGAGTAATGTCTTCCAATGTGCTATAAACAAAGTGTTTGTATCCTCCCAAAAGTCATATGTCAAAATCCTAACCTCTAGTTTGATAGTCTTACAGGTTGGGGCCCTTATGAGTTGGTTAGATCATGAGGACAGAGTTCAAAAAGTTCCTTTACCCCTTCTACCAGGTGAGTTCAGAGAGAAGACAGCTTCCAATGAACCAGAAAGCAAGCTTTCACCAGGAACTGAATATTGCTGCCATCTTGATCTTGGATCTGCCAGACTCCAGAAATAAATACTTGTTGTTAAACCCAGCCAAATGTATGGTATTTTTGCTATAGTGGTCAGAAAGGCCAACCCACACTGCATGGTAAGGTTTCAAGATGTGGGAAAATGACCTATAAAAGTATGGAAGGTGATGGCATTCCCTTCTAGTTTTAGGTTGTGCTAAGCACATTTTTGTACTTTTAAAATGTTTACTATTTAAATTTATTTATTCTCTTAGTTTCTCTTGCTTTTTTAAAAAATCATCTTATATTGTTCTAATGCATTGTTGTGGCAACGGAGAAAATAGGCAGAACCCAAGCAGTTGTTTCAGAAAGGAGCATCTGAAAGTATTAGCTATCAAGTTTCAAAATTTAAAACTTCAGCCTCAACTTCTCCATCATTTATCTCTTAACTAGGTTAAGATTTAACTTGCAAGAAAATTAAGAGCTTGACTGGTTTGAAGGAACATAGATGTACGTCATGAGACTCAACAGTGCACTTGGCTGAATGGCATATTGCATTTATTGAACAAGAAGAACAATATCATAAATACTGTGACTCTACATTAGAGTATCATTTAAAGAGCATAGACTTTCCTCAGGTATTTTTCTATTATAACATAGATAATAACATAGGGCTGAGGCAATGAATGTGGCACTTGACTAACGTGATCAGTGAAGGTATTCTGGCTGAGTGGGTCTGGTTTCTCAATGGCTATGCCTAGGTTTGATTGTTTTACTGATAAATTTAAATGGGAAGTTTTCGTTGCTTCAAATGGTTTTAATCTTGACCTTATAACCTAAGGTTCTTTGAGCAATTGGTGTGAATCTGGGGACTTTTACTTATCATCCCACTATTTTTCACCATTCATTTAATTCAACTACATTCTATCAATTACTTGAAAGGTTGTTCTCACACGGGTTTTCTCATGTTCTGTTTTGTTACAAATACCATTACTTTTATAAGTACCACGCCTCTATTTTTTTCATTTTTTGTTTTGTTTTGTTTTAAAGATTTTATTTGTCAGAGAGAGAAAGCACAAGCAAGGGGAGCAACAGGCAGAGGGAGAAGCAGGCTCCCTGTTGAGCAAGGAGCCTAATGCAGGACTTGATCCCAGGACTCTGGGATCATGATCAGAGCTGAAGGCAGATGCTTAACTGACTGAGCCACCCACGTGTCCCTCCCCGTTTATTTTCACAGAATCTCTTGCCACACTGAGAAGGTGAAGGAAACAATCTTTTATTTGAAATCGATGAATAGATAATATTTGGAAATATAGTGCTTTGATTTCTACAGACTCATTTCATAGAAGCACTGATATCTGAGTAGGAAAATAATCCATTGGTTATTCCTTCCTACCTGGCCCTTATTTGCTAGCTGAGATAAAATGTTATTGTGGTCAATTTAGTTTTAACTTGTTCAGGCAACTGAGTTTCTGATGCTTTCTGTGAGAGAATAATCTCTGTGCTCAGTGCCTCCGTGATTTTCCTGCCAAAGAGTGTTTTCATAATAGGTGTGTGTTGTATATACGGATCACCATTTATAACTTCTTTTTCTCTCTGATAATTACATCTCACATGCTTCAGATAATGTGAGATAGTTTGCCCATCCCTTTTCCCAGTGGGTCACAAGGTTTGTATACTTAGCTCTGTTTCTCTATTTGGAAGTCACTTCCTAAATATATTGAAATTGAGCGTGGGTTTATCCCTGATTTAAGGTTTTATTTTTAAGATTTTATTTATTTATTTGACAGACAGAGATCACAAGCAGGCAGAGAGAGAGAGGGGGAAGCAGACTCTCCGCCGAGCAGAGAGCCCGATGTGGGGTTCAATCCCAGGAACCCGAGATCATGACCTGAGCCGAAGGCAGAGGCTTTAACCCACTGAGCCACCCAGGTGCCCCTGATTTAAGGTTGTCTTTCTTTTCTGGGTTCTTGGTGATATTTCTTCAACAAATTACTCTTTCCTTTAGTTGGAATACTCACTACAGACAATAGGCCCTAAGTCTGCCTTGATTTGCTGTGGTAAGTGACCCTCTACCATGTAGATTTTATTTGCACTTCACTAAATACACAACTTAGGTTCTTCTACTTTATGGAATTCAATAAGTATGAGGAACACAGTGGTAAGAATTTAGATGTAGAAATGAACAAAAGAGACTATTTGGTGAAGATGAATTCTAGATAAATCTTTAAAATCATTGCTCACTGAAGTTATTTTGAGGATTTGTGGAGTCAGATATTTTGACTAAATAAGATTGCCACTTGGATAATAAGTAGTTCAGTTACATCTTACCTGAAGAATAGATTATAAAATCAATGTTTAGAGTGAAAAATTAATTTAAAATTTCCATTGAAAAGATTATCTACAAAGTATGAACACAATTAATGATCAGGAAATGGCCATAAAATTGTTTGTCTTAGGTTTACAAAAACACATTGATCATTTCTACTGTAAGATAGCTAAATGATGCAGTCAGTGCTCTCAGGTTCCAGGCAGGAGCACAGAGCTGAATTTGTACAAGTTACATATGCATATTATATTATATAACCACACTTATTTTGTAACCCACATAATAATTCACACACGCAGAAAAATTTAAAGTCAGTACATTGGTGAGTATATTCCCTTATTATGTCAGTGTTATTGAGAGTAATGAATCAGGATGAGTCCTCTGGAGAGTCTCTGCTAACTGCTGCTGGTCATTTTGCATGAGTGGAAAATATGTTATCGGTTAAGTCACTGAAACTCAAGTGTTATTTGCTACTTCAGCATCCCATGGTATATCCTGACTGATACAATGCTATTCTAAATCTTTTCTTTCTTCTCAAACTTTTAACACTTCCACTCTACCTCCTCAGCTCAGAAGAGGATCTGCTTCTTATTCACCAAGAAAATAGCACTTCTTTATCCTTCCAACAATTCTACAAATCCACTTTCAGAAGAACTCATATATTCCACATTATTTTCTGTTAAATGGAAGAACTATCATTGTATGTATAAAAAACTGTCATTTCATGCCCTCTGACTTATTCCATACCTTGTCATCTTTAAATTATTCCTTCTTCCTCTTTCATCATCAAATTCACCTTCTCTGATACTACTCCCATCAGTATGTACATGTACTATAATATTTTCTATTTTTAAAGTCCTCCCCAGACCAGCTGCTTCTCTCGGTATACCTTCATGTTTTATTTTCTACAGACACTTCAAATAAAATATCATTTTCCTGTGCTGGCTTCCTTCCCTTTTTTACATCCAATTCTCTTTTTGATTCCTTAATTCCCACCAGTCTATAAAAATTAACAAAGTTTCCAATTACTGCCATCTTGCCAAATCCAGTGGTCAATTCTCATTCCTTTTTTGAATCAATCTCTCACACCAACATAACACAACTCTGATAAAGCTTTCCATTCTGAATTCCTCTTTCATTAGCTCTGAAATATTCTTCTCTCTTGAGAAAATGTCACTTCTAACTTACTGGCTGCTTCTCTTTTTCTTGATTTCTAAATATTAAAATGCCCCGAAGGAAAACAATGTATAGCACATAGTAGGTGTTTAACAATTTGGAGGGGCATAAATGAATGAAGGAGTTTTGTTATTAGTCTACCACCATTCACATGAATTAGGAACTTTTATTATGTTATCAATTGTCAGTAAGTGTATCAGTGTGTATTTTACATATTGAAGGAAGGTGTTATATATACCTTTAAATTACAGCATCTTTAAAGTGTCAACTATATTATCAGAAAGTACTTATTGATTACTTATTGATCTCCCTCAGCACATGTTAAGCCCTTTGCTGTCACATTTTTTTCATGTATCTGTGCCTCTTAGCTAGTAAGAGGCCTGGATGAATAAATTAGTGGATGAATGAATAACTATGATCCAGCTGATTTGTGTTGAGTTTTAAAATAACCAAATACCATGTGTCATTTTCACATCAACTGTTTTTGAGCCATAACTTCTAAATGCATTGTTTGAGTGATTTAAACCTAAGTATAAAAGCTACAAATATTTTTTTGATATTCAGTTTTATCTGACAAATTTTAGGTTATTTGTCTAGCCAGAATCTTTTTAAACTCTCAATTATTGCAAGTTACTAGTTATCTAATACCTGATTCATCTAAACCTGTAATATGTATGTTTTCTTTCCTATCAGCCAAATAACTTTGGAAAAAATGTTGACCAGAGAAGTGTCAAGGGCAACTTGTCTTGAGTACTCTTAGAAATCTATGTTTGTGTTGAAAATGAGGTATGAATCAACCCCTATTGGCCAATTTAGGATAAATAATCCACATGGAACTTTGGAGCCATTTATACCATATTCACTTTTAGATCCACAACCTTAAATTAAACATGTTCCTAACTAAGACCTCTTCCATTTATATTTTTTAAGGTTTTATTTATTTACGGGGAGAGAGTCAGAGGGAGAGGGAGAGAGAAAATCTTACACATAGGGCTTTGACGTATGAATTTGGGGGGGGGGGCACATTTCAGTCCACAGCATCCTCTCTCACAAAAAGTATACACAAAGGTTTTTTTTTTTCTCCTTTGTTTTAGTGAAAGAGAGCTGCTGGATAGTGAGATTCTCAGGTATAGTGTGATTAGAAGACTCCCTGATGTGTGCAGAGCCACAGCGGGGTGGGGGGTGCTCGATCTCATGAAGCTGAGATCATGACTTGAGTGGAAACCGAGTTAGAGGCTTAACCGACTATGCACTCAGGCATCCCACCATTGTTATTTTTGTATGCAGTGTTCTTATACAATGGTTCACTCATTATGACAGGAAAAATTATGATTGCATATTATAAAATATTGACTACCAGTGTGGAGAATAACCTAAATAGTCATGAACTCATAACAAAACAGTGTCCTCTGTTAGCAAGGCTGCTAGCATGAGCAACTAGTAATGCCTGCCACACCTTTCCTTTTTTCTCCTTCTTACTGTTGCTTTCTTTTCTTTCTTTTCATTTAGTAGTCCAGTCATGTCAGTAAGATTCCAGGTTCTTCTCACTCTTTTGCTCAGTTATTATGATCATACTGCCTCTTTTTCTTCATCCAAGTCTCTGCACAAGGCTGTAAGAGCAGCTCTAGGAAACAGGTTTTGGGCTAATTTCAATAAAAGAATGACAAGGTAGCAGCAAAATACCTTCAATGTTATCATAGGAAGCTACACTCTCTCCTATTATATTTCTGTACTTATCTCCTTGGCCATAACTAGCTCACACAGCCTCCTCTATCTTCAAGGGACCCTGGACATATTGGGAAAGGGGATTGGAATTGTTTTGATTGCACTTTCATTTTTGGGCTATCCACTACAGGTGGGGAAAAAAAAGGAAAAAAACAAAAAACAAAAAACAACAATCCCAAACAACCAGGGACTCTGTTAGCAAGGCTGCTAGCATGAGCAACTAGTAATGCCTGCCACACCTTTCCTTTTTTCTCCTTCTTTTCTTTCTTTTTTTAATTTAAATTCAATTAGCCAGGGATGCCTGGGTGACACGGTCAGTTTAAGTGTCTGCCTTCAGCTCAGGCCATGATTCCAGGATCCTGGGATAGAGTCCCACATTGGGCTCCCTGCTCAGCAGAAGCCTGCTTCTCCCTCTGCCCACTGCTCCCCCTGCCTGTGCTCTCTCTCTTTCTCTCTTAAGTGAGTAAATAAAATCTTTAAAAATAATAAACAAATAAATAATAAATTCGATTAGCCAAGGTGTTATACATCACTAGTTTTCAATATAATGTTCAATGATTCATTAGATTTGTATATCACTCAGTGCTCATCATATCACATGCTTTCTTTAATGCCCAGTTACCCCATCCCCACCACCTCCCTTTCTGCAACCCTTAGTTTGTTTCCCAGAGTTAAGAGCTTCATATGGTTTGTCTCCCTCTCTGTTTTCTTCCCATTCAGTTTCCCCCTGCCCCTATTGTACTCTGCACTATTCTTTAACCTTCCACATATGAGTGAAACCATATAATTGTGTTTCTCTGATTGACTTATTTCACTTAGTATAATACCTACCAATACTTTCTTCATTGAGACAGTCACAGGACTCACACTGGAATCACTGCAGAAACACATTCTATTTACATTCAGAACACCAGTTTCTCCTGCACCAATCAATCCCCCCTTATTATCATCATACTTGCCTCTTTATTTTGCACCTATCAATAGTCCTACTGTTATGGTGCACATATACATCTCTTGCATCTTAATTTAGTTTTATCCTCCCTCAGCATCTGGCATATTAAGGATGATTGGCAAATATTTCTACAAGAGATGAATGAACAGTTGCCCAGTTGTCAGACACCATTCTAAAATGCAAAGTTTACCATAGCCCTTACATATTCAAATCCACCAGAACCTCCCTTTTCTCTGTTGTGAGAAAGACAAATGTCTTGACCTGTCTTTCAGGGCATCTAGAACACAGATATATTTCCTTTCGTTTCTCGTTACCCTTCTATGCACCTCCTGAGATTTAGCCTCATTAGTTTTCCCATAGTCCTGTATAAACGATCCTATTTAATATTTCATATGTGAAAATGGTTTATATATTATAAAATGATATTAAAGAGGAGTGGTTATTTTGAGCACCTTCACCTCCATGTGCATACTTCTGCATCTATCATATGAAAAGTCTTTTCTTCTTTTTTTCGCCCAAGACCTTTGCCTTTTGACCCTCCTACTGCTGACGCCATCTGTGACCACCCACCTCCTCACAGCACTCCTCTGCACATAGTAGAGACTAATATTTTTAACATCTGGAACTCCTGATCCAAGATTTTTTGTTTGTTTGTTTGTTTTTTTGTTTTAGGGGGAATTCCAACTGTGTACAAGCAACCGGTAACCAGCAGTAGTAAACAGTTAATACTTCTTGGGGGTAACCCATAGCTAATAACAGATGAAGATTTTGTGAATAAGGATCGGATCTCAACGTCCTTGTCCTTCATTTAGGTAACTGTGAGGCATGCTATACATGGTCTGCCACAATACCCATTAGGATTAATCCCCAGCTGTCCACAGTAGGAAATTCTTATTCTGCCACATACAGATTGGTCTATTACTTTTTTTTTTTTTTAACTTTACCTGACTCTCTTCTTTAGCCTGTCTCACTTTCCCACTTTTCTAAAAGCCTGCTGAAGTTAACTCCTTGTCTCAGTGTCTGCTTCCAAGGAACCCAGACAAATCTGCCAGACTAACCCCCACTAATACCCAGACTAACACACCTCCCTTCAGTTACCTCATTCTTGTCGCTTTCACTGATACTCAGTCCAGTATTCATTTCCTCTTCTACTCATTGTTGATGGTCACTTATGTTGTTTTTTCCTTCCAAATATTTTAGCAACTGATTACATTATTATATAAGATTATCAAATGTTGCTTATATCACTGTTTATTATCAATAAGATACCAAGCTTCCCAAGGGTAGTTTCTGTGTCTTATGGAACTTCTCTGTAACCTCACACTATGTGTCATAGACCTGACCACCATAGAAGCATATCACAAGTGCTCTCTGGTTAATTGCCTATTCCAAGTTCATGAGATACCATGTGCTTTTGGTAATTCAAAGAAAGCTGGAAACCTGGGCTTTCATATGAAACTTTTTTTCTGATACTGTAGTTCACTGATGTTTTTTTTTTACATTATACCTGAGTCTGGATGCTAAGTTTGGCAACTAATTATTGGCTGATGATCTTAGACATGTCACTTAAGTACTCTAAGTTGTGGTTTCTGAAGTGGATATGTGGAGCTAATTATGTTGATCTCATAGAACGATCTTACCATCAGAAGATATAGTAAAAATATTGTATATTAAAAATCAAAAAGGATAAATGTGGTAGTTGATGAGAAGATAGACCACAGCAATGTTAGACTTGGTGCAAACCAAGTAGTCAGTACAATCAGCAGTAGTACAGAGATATGCTATCAGTGAGGTCATTGAGACTATCCCACCAAGAGTGGAGTCTTTCACATGTAAAACTTCTTTTTAAGGTTGATAATCAAGGAAGAACTCTTATCCTGAGAGGAGTTTCAGAGGGCAGTGCAGTAAAGCAGTTTAGTTAAGAGGAACAGAGGACAGAAGAAACAGAGCAAGAATAGCCACAGTGGGAAAGAAGAGATTATAATGAAAGTAACAAGATTGTAATGTGCTATGATCAACTTCTGGGCAGCAAAACCTGCATCTGAAAGTGCCCCTAGCTAACAGGGAAGTCCAGTGATATGAAGACAAAAAACAGAAAAAAGGAATAGAACCATCATTGAAGCCAAGACTCTCCTTCCAACCACCTATCTCTGGAGTGAGGAGAAATGGGTACATAAATAACACCACACATTTTAAAGACGTGTGAATTATATGCATTCTGCATGAACTTTTGCAAAAAAATTTATCTCCCAGGATATTTTGCTTCTTATCTCTTTTGCTCTATATTTTTACTTTTTTTATGTCACAAATACTTATGATAAACATTTCATTATTCAGAATTTACTGCCTCAAAGGAACCTCTGATCATTTCGTTAGCTCTCAACTAACACTTTAAGGTCACCGTTAAGAGAGTTTCTATTGTCACCTCGGGAAACAGACTTAGGCTTCCTTTGGAAAATCTGAGGGGACCATCTCTTTTACTACTTTTCTATAATTATTATGAGAAATCCCTAGTGTCTCATTGATGCTAACTGAAAAATTATGGTATGCCAAATATGGAAATGTGGTAAGTATATTCTGATGATGCTGGCACACATTGATCAATGAATATCAGTTCCAACTAATTTGCTATTTGAAATCAATAGGAAATTTAATGAGCATTTATGGTTAAAATCCTTTTCTAAAAATAGTTATCTTGAAAACCACCTTCCAAGTGAGCACTATTTGTGAGTTATCACAATGCTTTCTGTTAATTTGTTGTTCGGACAAATTTATTTGTGTAATTCTCTACAAAGGGACATCTGCTTTCTCTGTATTCTGTTGGAGCTAAATTCTGATGACCTTCAGGGCCAGTAAGTTGCTGATATATGGTGGCTGAGATGGGAGTGGACTTTAATTGCAAGTCTAGAGGAGGACTGTTGGATTATATTAGTGAATATATTAGTATTTTATGGAAATGCAAGAGTATCCAAATGACTTAGTTCACAGAATAACAAAAACAAATCTTTTGTTTGAAAATCAACCTGGTCATTTATGTTAATAGGATCAGTTGACTCTCAAGCTCTCTGAAACAAACTATAATAAAACATTTTGCAAAAGACCCATGAGTACAGTGTAATGTTAATTTACAATTCAACTCTGATATATCAAAGGAGGAGAAATACATCTTTCAAGTGAAGGACCCCTGAACTATTTAACATTGATTCTTTCCCTTACCCAGTCAAATATTTATTGTGCCTGGTTATTTACTAGATGCACTGTAAGATATGTAGAAGGGAATGAGACACAGAATCTGGCTTCAAAATACTCAGAGCCTATTATTTCAGGAGGCAAAAATACATAATAATTGTAATACTGTGTGATAAGTGCATTGCAAGAAATAACAGGAACAATCAACTCTGTGTTTTGGAGATATAGATTGAAGCCAAGGTAACACTTGGGCTGTGTCCTAAAGGGTGATTAGCAGTTCTGTAGGTCAAAAAATGACATAAAGGACAAATCAGACAGAAGATACAGAAAGTATGGGCAAGAGCAGTGCTTAGAAACTAATAAAAAGGACTAGATAGTATTTGAAGATTTGTGGGCCATACAGCATTGCTCTCTTCTACTATAGCACGAAGGCAACTACAGATAATTCAGATGAGTGTGGTTGTGTTCACTAAGACTGTATGTGAAAAAACAGACAATGGGCTGGATAGGGCTCACAGTGTAGTTTGCTAATCACTGTAATAGTGAATTCTTTCCCCAAAAATACTTAACAGTTCTTTCAGTAGTCTCAAACTTTTAATGTCAAGCTATACTACAGAAAACTTTACCAACTCTCCCAAGGCTGTAGCAATTAGTACCTGGCCCACCTAGGAACCCACTTATTAATCCCATCAAAGTTCCTGCCATCTCCATGGCAGTACATTTGTCCATATTCAGTGCCTCACAGTTCCCTTAAAACCTTGGAAATCTCACAACTCTCAGAGGGTCGCAACTCCCACTTAGTCATGAGGCATCCTGTCTCCCTTAGTTCCATCTCAGACACTCCCGTTTAATTAAGTGATGACTAGAGATTTTGGGAACCAAAGGTCTTTGAGGGTTTGTCTTCCTAGGTCAGTGATTCCTGTTTATCCTCAGACAGCATCCCCTTTCTTGTCCTTGGGCCAGATTTCTCTTCTCCTTATTCTTGGAATGGCTAAAGAATACCTGCCCTCAGGAATCAGCTGAAAATCTTCTTTATCAGAAAGGTCATCCTTTACCCCAGTTAAATTTAGGTCTCCTGGGTTTTCCTTTCTCCTAACATATTATGCATTCTCTTTGTAATAATAATCTACCTAATTTTATTAGCATATTTGTATTTATTGGTTCACAGTCTTTCTTTTGCTCTTTTTTAACTCAATGAGAAAACAGACCTCTTCCATTTTATTCCAAGTCATCAACACAATGAATTTACAAGCACTTTAGTAGTATCTGAGGTGCTGACTTGAAGAAGAAGAAAGTATGATTTTTTTTTAGTTCTAACTTTTTAATAATTAAAGCCCAATCAATGTAGGATATCTGATTAGAAGAGTAGAAGATATAAAAAGAAAGATGACTAGGGACAGAACATCGAAATCCCACTGCATTAGAGAAGAAAATGAGAATGAAATGTCACAGAAGCAAGACCAAGAACAACAGAAGAGAATATCAGCTAAGAAAAGAAAATATTTTAAGCAAAAGTAAGCAAGTGACACAGCCAAAAGCCTCAGAAAAGTCAAGTCAGTGTGGACAATCATTTGTCTTATATGTCAATACATAGATATATGTGTATTTTTTCAATTAGAAAAGAAGAAACAGTTACCCCTCTAATGTGAATTGATGAGAGCATTAATAATTTGCATATACATGTGGAATGAGTCTCAGTTTCCATGGCTACCATCTTTTGAGGGCATTACTATGACCTCATATTGACCATAACACTAAAGAGATGTGCCTCCCAAATAGTTTCTTTTTTCCATTTTTTATATGTTATATCTTCTTTGTGAAAATGAGATTTCTTATTCAAAATGTCAATTCATCTTTATAGGCATAGAAGTTCATTATTTCTTTCAAAAACTTACATTCAGGGGTGGCTGGGTGGCTCAGTAGGCTAAGCACCAGACTCATGATTTCACGTAAGGTCATGATCTCAGGGTCGTGAGCAAAAGCCCTCAATCAACTCCATGGTGGGTGTGGAGTCTGCTTAGGATTCTCTCTCCATCTTCTTCTGTCCCTCCCCCTTTATCTCCCTCTCTTTCTGAAGAAAAAAACAAAAACAAAACACCTTATATGTAGTGCTAATTATGTCCAAGCCATGTAGCCCTTCATTTACTAGGGATATAAGAAATTCACAAAAAGATGTGGTCGCTGTCCTTATGGCACATATTCTAGTGCATTAGGGATGGACACAAAACAACTGCAAAATGGACTCTTTACCTTCAGTTACAGTAAATGCTATGAAAGAGAGATAGAACACATGGAAGTGTCGAACAGGAAGATTGAAACTTGGGGAAATGAAAAACAGGAGTGTTCCAGGTAACATGGGTGAGAATAAGTTCAAAAATACACTATGCTATGAAATTAAACTAATCTGGCTGGCAGGGGCCGATTCACACATGATAGATTGTGACATTGTAAAAAGATCAATATGTGTCCTGTATTCAGAAATGGTTAAGCTATTAAGAATGGAAGCAGGGAGGTCACCTGGGTGGCTCAGTGGATTAAGCCTCTGCCTTTGGCTCATGTCATGATCTCAGGGTCCTGGGATTGAGCCCCACATCAGAGAGCCTGTTTCCTCCTCTCTCTCTGCTTGACTCTCTGCCTACTTGTGATCTCTCTCTGTCAAATCGATAAATAAAATCTTTTAAAAAAATAATGGAAGCAGGGAGAACCACCTGGATGCTAGGTGAAAAACAATGCTGGCTGGTGTTTGTGAAGATGGATGGATATGGGTAGATTACCATGTATTAGAAGGGAAAATTAAAGGGCTTGGTGTTGTTTTAGGATCAATGACATAATACCTGGATTCAGTGATTGTTTTGGCACAGAGTAAGTCCTTGATAAAGGTTAACAAAATTGTAATTATTGTAATCAATGCAGGATCCTGAAACATATTGACCTACTGAATATGAAATAGTTCCTGGAATTTGCTGTCAGGTGAATAATCGTCTCCTGATACCAGGAGAATTGACCCGTTAGCTGGTTTCTGGGCATCCTTCAAACCAATTTTGAATGACAATCTTTGCAGGGTCACCCCTTTCCCTGCCAGACTTGCCCTCTGTCTCTGCATTGGTGTAACCTTTCACAGATGGAACAGAGGCCACTATTCTATGCTGACCCACAAATAAAATGTAGGAGGCAGTTCCTGGGCTCAGCTATGCCTGTTGCCAAGAGCCCTGTGACTCTGTCTTTAATAACTATTTTTACTGGAAACTTCCTCTTTAATCCTTTTGACATGTAGTCCTGAAATCTCATCGAGGGTCAGATTTTATTCTGGCTACACCATTGGTAAGTTAACTAATGAACACGCTCCAAACAATGATATATTGACAGCATAGATCTGAAAAAATAATTAAAAACAGCCACATTAGAATTTAAATTAACTGTTGAATTTAACATTTTTAATAATGACTCTTGTCCATGTGAAGAGGAAATTTTTGGCAATTCAACAATTTCTTTATATATCTTGCAGTTTTAAATCAAGCTGTGATTGTGAGAAATCAGGAAAAAATATACAGTGGGCAAAAGTCTCTTCAATAAATGGTGCAGGGAAAATTGGACAGCTATGTGTAGAAGAATGAAACTCGACCATTCTCTTATACCATACACAAAGATAAACTCAAAATGGATAAAAGACCTCAATATGAGGCAGGAATCTATCAAAAACCTAGAGGAGAACATAAGCAGTAATCTCGTCGACATCTGCTACAGCAACTTCTTTTAAGATACGTCTCCAAAGGCAAAGGAAAGAAGTCCAAGTGAAGGTTTAAAGTGAGTGCTTACCTATTAAGGCCCTGATTTGTTTGGTGGAGATAATATTGTTGGATGGTCAGAGAAAGTCTGGATTGACTGAAGATCAGGAGAAACCAAAAGTCTTCAGTGGATGGTTTCTGAGCTTATAGCATTTAGGCTGAATTTACCTGATTTAAATCTATCATATAAATCCTGGGAAACAGGGTTATAGACCTTAAAATACCACACACAACCATTTTAACAATTTATACTTTTCAAATTCCAGAGTGGTGTTAGAGAATGAATTTTTTATCTTTTACCACTACATTTGCTTTTTTTTTCAGTGTCCCCAAATTAATTGTTTATGCACCACACCCAGTGCTTCATGCAATACGTGCCCTCCATGATACCCGCCAACAGGCTCACCCAACTCCCCACCCCCCACCCCTCCAAAACCCTCAGTTTGTTTCTCAGAGTCTACAATCTCTCATGGTTTGTCTCCCCCACCGATTTCCTTTTTTAATGAGATCTCATTTTATCATTGTCAATAGTTAGAACATTATGTGTTCAGAACAAGTCAATCGCCTAACGCCAAATATACCAAGAGTTGTTCACTGAATGTGATCAAATAGTTGGGGGATGAGCATTCCTTCCATGAACAGTTCTTTAATGAAGTCAACGTAACTCAAGTGGGCAAAATCTTAAATCTTAAATTAATGCAACTGAATGGAATAAAACTACTAAATTAATATGGCATATGTTCTCTCATTCAAAAAAAAAAAAAATATTGCGCTTCCTCAATGTTCCAAGAACTATTCTAGACACAACAGATGCAGCAGTAAATAAAACAGTAAAAAATCTCTATCCTTTGGATCTTGCTTTCTAGTGATGGGAGACAGACAACAAACTAAAAATATGTGTGTATATATATATATAGATATAGAGAGAGAGTTGTCAGGGAAGGCCTCACTGAGGTTACATATGAACAAATATTAGAAGAAGGATCAAGTCATGGATATATAAATCCCCGAGGGATACGGAAAGAGAAAATTGCCAACATTAAAACTTTGAGGAATAGCTCAAAGGTCAATGTAGCTCAAGCACAGTGGAATAGTGGGAAGTTAGCAGAAGATGAGATCAGAGAAGAAACTATAATTTTTATTATGTAGTTAGTTATTTGAAGACCACACTATAAGAATATACCTTTAAATTGTAAATGAAATGGAAGCTTCGGTAGATTAAGAATGGTCACAAAATCTTTTTTGCGGCTTCCAGGGAGAGGTAGGGTGCATGCTCTTTCTTCTGAACTTGGGTGGGGTTTGTAACTGCTTTGGCTAACAGAACACACCAGAAGTGGGTCTATGGCAGTTTCTGGGCCCAGGTCTTTACAGACTGGAAGTCTCCACTTCCTGTTATTTGGAATATTCTGTCTAGGAAGACATCATACTCCGAAAACCCCAACCCAAATGGAGAGACCATGATAGGCAATATGATCGATGACAACTAACTGAGCTCCCACTCAACTGCCAGCATCTACTGTCAGCCATATGGATGAGTAATTCAGAATATCCAACCCAGTCAAGCCTTCAAGTGACTTTAGCCCTAGTCACAAACTATTAGCAGTCAGCATTTGCATCAAAGGTCCCAGCCAGAGCCACTTGTCTGAGACTAGTCAACACACAGATTTACAAGAGATAATTTAAAAAAAATGTTTTTAAACCATTACACTTTAATGTAATTTGTTATGCAGTAATAGTCATAACAGCATTTATTATAGGTTTATTATTGAAGTCGGGATCTGACTTAAATTTTAAGAGGGTCACTCTTGTTGTATTAAAAGTACAGAGGTAAAACTAGATGGACTAGTTAGGAGGCTGGTAAAATAATCCTTACATGAGAATAGAAAACTTGCATCAGGAGAGTTAAAAATGTAAGTAAAAAAGGAGTCAGCTTCTGGATATGTTTTTAAGGTAGAGATAATGCATTTTGTTAATGGATTAATTGTGGGATGTAAGATAAAGAGAGGAGCCAAGAATGGTTCCAAGATTTTTGTTCAATTAATTGCAGGTCTGGCACCTAACAGAAGTGGTAGAAATTAAGACTTTGGCTTGGAGGATGTTAACTTTGAGATGCCAATTAGACATGTATGTAGAAATATCAAGCATGCAGTTCTCTGTTTGAGTCTGGAGTTAGGTGAGAATGCCATGCCAGAGACAAACATTTGACTGTGCACTTTTGCAGCACATATACTAAAATTGGAATGATATGGAGAAGATTTTTTTTCTTCAATATTTTATGTATTTACTTGAGAAAAAGAAAGAGCGAGAACGTGGGCAGGGTAGGGGGTGCAGAGGAAAAGGGAAAAGCAGATGACGTTGAGCACAGAGGTGGGGCTTGATCCTGTGACCTAAGCAGAAAACAGGAGTCAGATGCTTAACTAACTGAGACACTCAGGTGTCCCAAGAAACATAAATAAATAATGGAAGAAGCCAAAGAATTATGTCTGGGAAATTCCTACTTTAAGTGTTGGAGAGAAGACAACAAACCAGAAAAGAAGGTTGCGGAAGAAAGACCAATGAGATCCAAGTGTTGTAAGGAGAGTTAGGACACGGGAAGAAAAGGAATAAAGATAAAAGAGAGGTGACTCTCGAATGATGCTGACAGGTCAAGTCAGAGGAGGACTAAATTAATCACTGCACTTAACAATATGATAGTCATGGTGACCTCTACAAAGTAGCTTTAGTGGAGTGGTAGAGGCAAAAACCTCTTAGAACTGGGTTCAAAGGAAAATGGAGAAGAGGAGTTAGAGATGCAAGCACAGTGAGTTCTTTCAAGGTTTGCTGTTATAGGGCAAAGAGAAAGAGGTAGTGCAGCTGGATAAGTAAGGTTAAGAGAAGTAGAGGGGCACCTGGTTAGTCAGTTAGGCATCTGGTTTAGTCTCAGGTCATCCCAGGGTCCTGTGTTCAAGCCCCATGTCAGGCATCTGCTTCTCCCTCTCCCTCTGCTCCTCCCTGACCACTTGTACTCTCTATCTCTTAAATAAATCTTTTTT
The DNA here is from genome assembly GCF_010015895.1 of Lontra canadensis. Lineage (NCBI taxonomy): Eukaryota > Metazoa > Chordata > Mammalia > Carnivora > Mustelidae > Lontra > Lontra canadensis. The sequence goes on from NW_022630995.1 coordinate 52,410,170, forward strand.
TTTTTTTTTCTTAAGAGAGAGAAGTAGAGAATTTTTTTGTTCTGTTTTATTTTTTTAAGATGGGAAAGTAACAACATGTCTGTATGCTGATAGGAATGATACAATAGAGAGAGAGAAAAAATGTTGCAGGATTGAGGGGGGATTGCTAGAGCAATGTCCTTGAGGGGAAATTTTACCAGTGGTATTAGGAGAGATAGTAAAATATGTTGAACTGATACTATTACATGAGCAGATGTAATGGTAAGACTATTTTTGTTGTTCAAGTGAAATAGGACAAAAGGTCATCAGCAGAAAGTAAGATTGGGACCCAATATGTGGGATGATCGAGGAGACAAGAGAAAGTATGACATAATTTTCTTGGAGGGAGAAAAGCTAATTAGATCAGGAAAATGTGTTCTGACCACTGGGCAGCATTAGGGGCCCACTTGATGTTAGTAATCATTAATTTAAAATGAGACCAGCCAACATAGCCTCTAGTCTCCAACCATGTTTAGCTGTGTGGGTGAAGATGTAAGGTAAAATTAAACCAGAGCTAGCATTGAAAATTGAGTAGAATAAAAAAACAAAAAACAAAAGGGGGGGAAAGTTGGACTGTGTGAAGGGATTGATTATAATGATTGTCTATGAAACTAAAGCTGGGATTTTACTATTATTGTGTCATAGCATTAAAAAAACACACACACACAACTTTTCATTATGGTAATAGAGCCGGAAATCTGGGTTCTACTAAGACATCTCTTTGCTGGACCATCTTACTTCAACAAAACTCTCAAATTAATTTAATCAACATTTACCGAGTACCTGGTCTGTGGATGATAAAAGATTATGGGCAGAGAGCTTCTGAGATCCATTTTGATGCAAAAGCAGGAAAGGTTGATTTTTGACACAAAGACATTATCCTACTCTGGGAATTCTTTAGTACTTATTAGAGAGACATTTTCATGACTAGGATTTAGCATCCACTTAGCATTCATAGTGAGCTGAGACCTTTATGAAAAATATAAACAACATTCTCCCTGCTTTTATGGAGCTTTACAGGCTACCCTGAGCCTTTGTCAAGTACCTAATAAAGGGGAGAAGAACTTGTTCTAAATTGCTATTGTAACAATGTGAGAATGGGGATTTTGTTACTGTGAAGTTTAAGAAGTACTTTGCAAATAAATTCAAATCAAACCAGTAAGTTCATTTCTTCAATTATCTTGCTTCAATAAAGGTTACTTCATCTTGAAACATATGCTTTCCTGGAATCCCCATAATGCTAATGACTCCCTCATTCATCATTCCTAATTCCTTATCAGAGGCATATTGCATTTTCTTCTTATAAATCTTTTTTCTGACCAAAGAGTCAATTAAAGAGAGATTAATCTTTTTTTTCCAGGTAGGAAAACTTCTCATTCTTCAATTCAAATTGTAATTGCAGTTTTACTTTCAAAACCAGTAGTAGATGATAGAAAAAAAAATTATATAACCTACATAACACCATTACCAACAGAGTCATTTTGTAGTGCCATTTACATTTACCTTAGTAACACTGCCCCAAATAACTCATATATTCTCTTTCTCTGTCTATGTAATTGGAATCTCAGCGGGAGTTTTTTCAAAAGATTTATATTCATTGAATAAATAGTGGTCAAATACTCTTGCTGAACTTATGTCTTTCTTCTCTGAATTTGGCTCTCTGCTTTATATTGTATTTTAAATATTTTGCTTGTGATCTTTCCTAAATTGCATTGTGCCAGTCCTCAGACTTCAGTATTCTTTTGAAGACCTATTTTGTCTTGTATAGATATAAATATAACTTGAAAGCAACGTTAAAGCCTGTTTCCTCCTACAGGCTTTGAAACAAAAATTTGAAAGTGTGTCTTATAACATCTGGCTGATGAGCTTCCTCCTCTGGTTATGCTAACACAGATCCTGCAAACTGAATCTTCAGTATTAAATGAAAGAACCCAAATTCTGTTGTCAAGCACGTTCTCTCTGTTGATCTTCAAAATAGGTTTCCTTGAAGTGTTTTCATTTGGATCTGAAAGGAACCTTGGAAGAAACCTTAGAGATTTTGAGTTCAACCTCCTAATTTTTCAAATGAGCTAAGAATTTTGAGATTTGCCCAGGCTTATAAAGCTAATTCAGGGACCAACAAGCCCTAATCCATTTCTTGATCTTTGCTTCCATGTTCTTTCTGGTACACTGCACCAGAATGAATAAATAACTATACCACTCATGCCTGTGCATTTTATAACTCAAATTACACTGATGGAGTTTAAAAGTGTACTGATAGCTGGGCTTTTGGATACTTCTAATTTATGTGACCATGGCTTAATTGTAGGAACATCTATAATGAATGTCAGCTAGATGTCCCCTGGTAATCAAAAATGTCTGGTATGCCAGTTGGCTGGGACCAGTTGTAGAGAAGGTGGCAGTTAGGAAACTATTTAGAAGAGAGATTAGGAAGCTGCCCAGAGTCAGAGAAAGCCAAGAGTGTACAAGTTCTAAAAATTATGGGTCAGAATTACACAGGGGTTCTTAGCTGCAGAATAACCAGCATTCATATTAACCTCCAAGTCAATCTGTTTTCAGAGATTTATAATAAGGGAACGTTGTTTCAACCTCCATGGCCACACCCTGGAGATGCAAGACACTACTTGCAGTGGCACACTCACAGTGGCACAAAACTTTTGATGTTGAGTATTAGCAGGTCGTATAGGAGCAGTGGTGCCTTAGTCATGGGCTGTCTTGTCCATGGCAATGATATTTTTCCAAAGAAGGAAACTGAAATAGAATAGAAAAGTGTGAACTCAATAATTAAAAGGACTCTAAGAGCATAAGAACAGTCTCTGTAAGAAACTCAAACATAGAAGAAAGCTCAGATTTTTTGACTTGTGGGGAGCCTGAGTCAGATAAATTTAGGTATTATAAATCCCCAGACTGGTACATCCTCTAAGAATATGAATTATCCATCTCTATGGCTTGGAACACTTAACTTGGGATACAGGTTGATGAATGATAGCTGGAATTTGAAAGATCTCTGAAGGGAATCAGGCAAGTGTCAGCAGGGTAGAGATCCTTATCTACCTGGGGAATGAAGTACGGAATTAAAAGAGGTCCATTACTTTGCTGAGTTTCCATCTAGAGGCCTGATGTTTGAAAAATGTGTCCATGCTTCCCATGGAGGGGTTCTGATATGAGTGATATAAAATTGAGATACTTTTTTTTTTTTAATGCAATGAGTTTTCTAACAATGATGCTCTTTCTTTCTTAACATAAGTCATGCTTATCTGAATCCAAAAGCACAGTTGAGAAAAGATTGGAAGATCCTGATATGTAGAACAACAAAATCAATATAATTTTGGTGTGCAATGATAAGCATGTTAACATTTTTCTAGTTTATATGTATATATTCACTCACTGATAAATTTATATATCAATTTCTTTCATTTTTGATAAATGCATTTTAAACATTAAGTACCGGTACATATGAAGAACTCTCCCTTCATATAAATAAACCTACTTGCCTAATATGTTAAGTTGCTACAATTTTCATTTATATGTCTCAAAATAATGCTAATAATGCTAATGTTAAAATATTAAGATAGCCACAGACAATATGGCAATGATGATAATCGTAATCACAGGTGATGATTATTAGGACTCAGTATGTATGAGGCAATGTATATCTCATACCATCTGATAATTAAAACATTATGAGTTAAAGTGCATTCCTTTTTCTGAAAAGAAAAAAAAAAGATCTATTTATTTATTTGAGGTAGAGAGAGAGTGTGCATGCATGCATAAGTTGCGGGGATGGGCAGAGGGAAAGAGAGAATCTCAAGCAGACACCTGCTGAGCATGGAGCCACATGTAAGTTTCCATCAGTTTCATGGCCCTGAGATTGTGACCTGAGCTAAAACCAAGAGTTGGTTGCTCAACTGAGTGAGCCTCCCAGGTGCCCAATGTTAAAGTGTATTCTTATTTCCATTTTACAGAAGTACAATTAATTAAAAAACTTGCCCAAAGTTACACATTGAATAGAATTCAAATCCAGGTTAAAAGTCTGATTTTAATTCAAACTGTATGTGTAAAGATACGTTAGAACAAATAAGTTAACTCTAACTTGATGAGAGGACACTACAAAGAAATTCAGAAGATTAGAAGCTATTTCAGGAGGAAGAATGTCTTCAGGGAGAGCTTATAAGAAGAAATGTCTTTTTCAAGGAAGAATTCATTCAGATTTTCTGTGGTAAGGTAACTAGTTATTTTGACTATAGAAGAATCTCGTTAGTGTCCTCCTGTCTTTATGAGTATTAGGAGATCAATGAATAGTGATATGAAGTCAGTTTTTCTAGGTGAACATATTTTTTGATCCATTTTGTGTGTGTCAAGGAATAAAAGAATCATACACCAAGAAAAAAAAAAAGGGGGGGGGCGCCTGGGTGGCTCAGTGGTTAAAGTCTCTGCCTTCAGCTCAGGTCATGATCTCAGGGTCCTGGGATCGAGCCTCATATGGGGCTCTCTGCTCAGCAGGGAGCCTGCCTCCTCCTCCTCTCTCTCTCTGCCTGCCTCTCTGCCTACTTGTGATCTGTCTGTCAAATAAATAAAAATCTGTAAAAAAAAAAAAAAGATCAGTTTCTCAAGCGTACGCAAGAAAGGAAGTGGCAAGCAGGGGTGTGAATGTTGTCTATCTGACTTCAAAGCCCAAGTAATTTTCTTACTCTGATTGTTGATTATTTGATGTCTCTGTCCCCAATGAAACTCCAGATTGCTTATGGATAAGGTTCATACCTTGCTCAACTTTGAAAAACAAAACAAACAAACAAAAAAAAACCATAACAGATAAGCTCTCAAGAATAGATAACTTCATTCAAAACCTAACGTACCAGTTAGTTACACAAGTAACTAAAAATACTCAAAATAGCAATTGAGCTGGAATCTAGGAATATTAATCAACACTCTGGGTTCTAGGAGGCATTCCTACTAATGAGAAAACAGACCAGAAGATGAATGAGGAATCACCAGTTCACAGCCCAGAGTCTAAGCTCTGAAATAGAATAAGACTTGAGATTCAAGAAAAAGGCATTCACACATCTCACTGATAGTCCTGTACTGAAGGACCCCAGTCCTAGTCACATTTGAAAATTTTACTATCCACTCCACTCAGTTGCCTGAAAACTATTTTTCAAATCACAAAAATCCCCTGTAATAGCATAAATTATTCTTTTTGTATCCAGCGGGCCAGAGATTCATTAGCACACACCCACCACCAGCTGTCCTTGCACTGGTTAAATTCCTCTTATAACCAGGAACAAAATTTGGAATTGTATTTGTCCTCAAGTTGAACATAGGAAGATAAGAGTTGTATTAGCATCCAAGTGAAGGTGAGAAGATCCATGTTCTGACTGAAGAACAAACAATAATCCTGGTGAGGTCTCTGTTTTTTTTTTTTTTTTTTTTTTTCAGAATGAATAATCAGAAGGGAAAAGATGGGAAATTTAAAACAAATAGGAAATTTAAAATCTTCCCAGCCTAAAAGGAGGGGCACTTAATTCAAAAGATTAAAAAACAGAAGTTAGAACATGAGACAGTGTTAATGATGACCTGTCAATGAGACTTTTTAAAATATGTTAGATGCTATAAGCAATCTGGCTCAAGTGCACAGATCACAGGGAGACATAATACTCTTCTAGTTTTCAGGGTTTTATTTTCCTTTCCCTAAAATATGAATTGTTTGTATTACTTTATTGATTGATCAATCTAACTTATAATTGAACATTAATACCTTAATATTTAATTTTCATACTGATATTTTGTTATTAATCTTACTGATATTGCATTTTCTAGAAATTTCTTAACCTTTAAGGCAAAATGGAGTTATGCTTACAAACTGGAAGTAAGCCATCCTTGACACCATTGTAAGAGGGAAAAGGTATAATTTAACAAAAACCTAAGTAGGAGATTATGTTGAGATACAATCCTGTCTCATACAGTAGGAAGAGGCTTATGATGTCAGGAAATTTGAGGGAGATACATGAGAACTTTTATTTAATTAATTATTAGTATTGAAATTTTTACCTTGACTTGGAGTCGTCAAAATGTGTCACAACTGAGTTAATCTATTGTCAAATGCCTTTTCACATTAGCTTGCTGAAACACCTTTTGTGGCAGATGGCAGAAGACTCAAAGGTCAAAGATGGGATATTAAATGCTGAGCTTCTGAACATCTGGAAGTCTTTTTTTAAAAAGGGAGGAGAAAAAAGAAAAGTAAATATATGTAGGTGTCATTTGCTCTCTTTCATATTAACATGACAAAGTATACTTCCTTGCAAATCAGCCAAAGGGATTTTGATTTTGATAGAATATAATCACAGGAGAAGGCATTCCTCCTCTCCCTATTATACCTGCACAGGCGATTTATTTGCTACACCCTCTGGCAATGAGCAGCCTGATGGTGATGGAAGTCATCAGCATGCCCACAAGTTCCATCTGTGCAGGAGCTAGGCTAATGAGCAAAGTAAGTAGGGGCTGGCGAGAGACTGGCAGTAAGAGGAGAGGGCAAGGTGGCTGGATTTAACTCCAAGGGATCCAGAGGTGGACTTTCATATAAAACACCAAGTCTCAGCCATTCCTGTTTCTTGGGCTTCCAGGGGGAATGGTTTCAGACTTTCAATGCTCACACACTACTCCAGATCAGTTGATTCCAAATCTTTAGTGATGGGGTCTAGACAGGTGTATTTCTTTTTTAACTTTCCAGATCATTTTTATTGGCAGTCAGTTATGAGAACCACTGATAGAGAAGGTAAGACACTGAATTCGCTCTGCTCTGTACATCCAGGTTTGGATAAAATGCACAGGACGTTGCTATTCAAGTGTATTCCAGGGACTGCTGATATCACCCTCACCCAAGAGTTGTTAGGATTGAAGAAACTTATTCCCCACCCTAGACTTGCTGCAGTTCAACAAGATCCTCAGATGATTCACATTCACATTAAAGTATGAAAAACACTCAATTAGTATGTTGCTTTTTAAATAATGGAACTTGAAAAATTATGAATCAGAACATTTCTTTTCAAATTATGGAAAATCTATGGGAGAGAACTTAAGGTAGGAAGTGCTATGTAATTCATTCTGTCAATCATTCAATAAAACTGTATAGAATTCTATGGACTAGTCATTAGAGTGGATTCCAGGAACAAAATGGTGAACCTTTACAAGTGGAGTCCCTATTCCCATGTAAGTATATGACAAGCAACTGTGATAAATGGCAGGAAGAGCACCCCTTCTCCACAGGCCCCTCTCCATCCTAAACTCCTTTAGTGGATTCCCAGACTTCTTAGAACCAAATCTTAACATGCCTACCTCAGGTTTTGTGGCCTGTGGTACTGCCAAGTAATTACTTCTGCGCTTGAGCCACATTACACTTACTAACATTTTCTTAGTCTTTATCTGGTCTTTTCCTATCCATTTTGGGTCCTTTGAAATGTTTCTTCCTCTGTCCTGTCACCCCCATGTTCTTAACTTCTATAACTCCTTTTCATCACCCTTCTAGATAGATCATTCTCCTTAGTCGTAAGATTATTCCCTTCAAGATTACTGATCTTGAACTAAATTAAGCATCTTTTTTTTTTTAATTAAGCATCCTTTTGTTGATGTAAACTCCACCTTCACCAGTAGACATAAGCTCCGTGAAAGAACAGACCATGACTATTTGTAGTCACACCTTGTCTTCAGCAAAGCACACAAAGCCTAACACATGCCACATGGTCAACAGATAGTTACTAGAATAGTTAATACACACTTGGATGGATGAATAAACCAAGACACCTTAGTATAGGAGGGCAACAGTATCAAATATCCTTGAAAGGTCAAGTAATAAGAGGATTGGAAAATATCGGTTGGATTTAGTGATGTGGGTAAAGCAAATATCAGGAATGCTACAAATTTGAGCTTTCTTTTTTTACTTCATAAGACTTACTAGCATACTGAGAGTACCAGGAAATACTGTGGTTAAGTTACATACTTAACTTCTTTAACACAATGTTTTTGGTATTTATTTGGTCCCAAAACCATTTGCCCAAAATACAAATACCTAATAGTTCAGTCAATTATTCTTCTGATGAGTAATATTTCAGAAGTCCTGCTTTCCCATGAGAAGCCATGATCCTGATGCATGGGAGCATTTGATGTTTCTCCAGCATGTTGGCTCTGAGTGCTTTCACCTTAAAGTACCACTTCTGCTCACATTTCACAGGGCTTGAGGTCTACAAAGAAGGGAAATACCATCTTACATAAACCCAAAGGACTAGAGTCAACCAAATATTAGTAAGCTGCTGTATTGACTTCCAAATCTTTTGATCAGCTCAGACACATTTGCTCATCACATAAGATGTTACTAAAATGTCATTCTTTGCTACTCATCTCTGTTTCCATATTGTGCTACTGATATAAACTGTGCTTACCTCTGAAATAACACTTCCCATACTGTGCCGAAGTATTTCTTGCTTTACTGCACACTCCTTAAAAAGCAGAGCCTTTTTATTTCCCCTCCCTAGCTAGTGCAATATTAGCATGAAGGCTCCTTTAAGAATTATTTATTTCTCGAATGGATGCATTAATTAATCCTCTGTTTACCTCTTCATCTCTGGGAGCACTGCATCACCAACGCCAACCACAGGCCTAACATCAAGAAGAAACTCAGTAAGTGCTCAAAGAATCTTTATATAAATGAGGGAAATATTTTAACAAACTGAACCTCAGTTTTTTCTTCTCAGAAAGAGTATTTCTGATGATGAAGGCATCATCTATAAAAGCAACAAGTCCAGGACTTGAGACATAATAAGGCAAAATAGCATCATTATCCTATCTTTGAAATAAGCAAGGTGAATTTGGCCTGATACAAAGCAATTTTTTTCCAGATATAACATAGGAACTTCATTACTTATTAACCTCTAATAAAATAAGTAAGAACAGAGTTATCCTAAATTAAATTTGATCCTTTAGGGGAAATTATGGATAAATTTTGATAGAACATAGGGGTGCCTGTGTGGCTTGGCTGGTTGTGTCCAACTCTTGATTTCATTTCAGGTCGTGATCTCAGGGTCTTGAGATCAAGCCCTTCATCTGGCTCTGTGTTATTAATGAAACCTGCTTAAAGAGTCTCTCTCTTTCCCTCTCCCTCTGCCTCTCCCACCCCTTTCTCTCTCTCTCCTTCTCAAATAAAAAAAAAATGTTTTCTGCTAGACTGTATACTATTACATAGGATAGTTTGATTACTTTATAATTAATAAATATTACTGGAACATCTGGGTGTGTCGGCTGGTCAAGCATCTGCCTTCTGCTCAGGTCATGATCTCAGGATCCTGGGATAGAGTCCCACATTGAGCTCCCTGCTCTGCAGAGAGTCTGCTTCTCCCTCTCCTTCTCCCTCTGCTGTTTGCCCTGCCCCCTGTTCATGCTTTGTCTCTGTCTCTCACTTTCTCTGTAAAATAATAAAATCTAATTTTTTTTAAATCATAAATACTACTTAGGCTACACCTTTCAATTACATATGTAGAAAGCTAGATGCTAAGAGGAGAGAATTCTAAAAAGGTCAAAGTCTTAAGAAATATCTCTCTTGCTTGAGAAGGCTAAGAAGGGGTGTGATGGGTATTTAGTAGATCTATTTCTTGCCTATCGTCTGATCTCATCACATCTATTTTCCTTAGATAACTATGCTGAATTGACTTAATTGTCCATGTGGCCCAGAGGGAATGGACATCATTCTTTTTTTGCCTAGAAGTTGGTAAGCAACCCAGGCTTACTCACACACAGTTAATAATATTCCCCTTATTCATGGTATCCATATCTTGAATTTCCTTACTTGCTAAAATGTACTTGTAATACCCAAATAAACACTCCCAACATTTCCCCAGTCATTCACAGCCATGCATAGAACAGCAAAATGCTTGTCACCCAATGCACACATTCCCAGCTGAGGTCGAACATGATGAAGCTCTGACTTTGTTTCAGCTCTCCTACTATAAACAAGTTTCTTTCCCAAGGACTATTTGGTGCCAACTTTTTTGAATTTTTGTGCTTTTTGTTGGTGACTTTACTGTTTACAATGACCCCAAGCAGTAGCTGAAATGCTGTCTAGTATTCCTAACAGCAAGAAGGCTGTGGTGTACTTTATGCAAAAATATGTGTGTTAGAAAATCATCATTTGAGCATGAGGTAGAATGCTGTTGGCTATGAGTATAATGTTTATGAATCACCATGCATATTAAATAAGATATGTTTAAATAGAAACCCATGTAAAGCAAGGTTCAATACTGATTGGTTTATGAGAATGCTATGACCAGAGGCTCACAGGAACAGAACCCATGTCACTATATTTCACCTAAGAGCCACGGTTTAATATTTGTTAATTCAGTGCTTATGGCAACCGTATAGAACATAGTTAATGCAAATAAAGAAAACTGACTGATTTCCATGGACTTTTGTTTGAGCTAATTGAGAAGAGGGCTTTTCCTATCACACCGCTGATAATATTGATCTCTAGTGCTGTTGGTAGCTCCCTTCCTAAAATCAGAGAAATCCTGTCTAAGAATAGAAACAAGAGAAAAGAAATCAAAGTTAAGAGATAGAACAAGATAAAAATAGAGTGAGAGAGAGAGGGAAAAAAAGAGAGAGAGAGAGAATATTAATGAGAAACAGGAACTGGGACTTGGTACACATATGAACCCCTGCGTTTTAGCAGTGCCTAAAACAAATTTACCTCAGATTGTTTTAGTTCCATAAGCCAATAAACTCCCTATTTCTTTTGTCTTTCTTTTCCTTAGATAATTGGAGCTAATTTTCTGTTATTTGTAAATAAGGGAGTCCTAAAACAAAAGATGAATGTCATAAAACATTGACCACAGAAGATAGTGATTGTGTTTTCTTCCTTCTTAGTTGCAAGAAGAAATTGACTAAGAGTTTTAGGGGTTTAGAATTTGTTGTCTATAAAATATATTCTAGAAATTGAATAGAAATTAAAAACCATAAACATTTTTGAGGGATGCTTCAGAATGTTTTTCCTCTAATATTTTTAGAAAAGAAATACATATCAATGTGCCAGTGATATGCTAAGAATAAATTTTAAAGTCATCTTTTTGTTTCAGTTAAGAAACAAATTCTAATTAAGAATTAAGAAGAAATCATTTAATTAAGAAACAAATGTCTAATTAAGTCCTTTAGTGAAAAGATTGGAAGATGAGGATTTAAACATACCCACTTTTGAATCTTGGTCTTTCAATTTACTAGCTTTCTGACCTTAATTTTCTAGGCCTTATTTTCTTCATATGAAAAATAAACATATAATGTGTACTTAGATTTGCCCATAGTTGGTCCACATTTTTCTTGAAAAAGCAAATAATTGTAAGAATTAAATGAAGTATTATAAATAAAAAGATTGACACCGTACCTTTAGCATAGTACCTTCAGTTAAAAGTGGCTATCATGTGTAGTTGTTCTTTTTCTATCATTTATCTCATCTTAAGAATATTAATGCAATTAGGTAATAGAAAGTTAAAAAATACTATGAACTTCTCATTTTGTAATAAATATGTATTTTATGTTATTTCTGTTTAGGCATTGCATGATTTACTTGAGATGATATGAGATAAAAAGGATACCCTTCATCTTTTCAAAGAATTTGTCCACCAATAGAAAGTATAAATATATAAATAAATATAATCCCAGGTAGATTTTTTAAGTGCTATCCTTAACATACATAGTTAGAACATGTGTTGTATTCCCAAGGAAGAGAGGTATTTTTATGGAAGATGATATTCTTGAAATGAGGGCTGAGAAAATGGATCAGGATTCACTAAGCAAGGGGAAGGTCCCTCTCTGCAATTCAAGGTCCAGGTAAGGCTATGGACTCTATCAGTGCAACTAAATATGACCCAATAGGATTGAAATGGAAAAGCCCATGAGATAACAAAGCAGATAAAACCTTCTTGTTGTTCTATTAAGAAATCAGTGGAAGAGGCTAAAAACTATAAGCTTCACAGGATAAACTAATTCACAACATACTCTCCAAATTCTTATTCAAAGGTATGCATTATTATCTTCAATTTTTACTAAAAATGGGCATGAAAATGTTCCAGAATCTTCTTCTAAGGAAATTCACCTCACTGGATTTCTCTGCTCTGAAAATCAACATGAATTTTCAATTTGCATTTCTTTTCAGTTATTAAGAAACAAATTATAATACGTATAAGCATGTATGCTTTGATAAATTTCACTTTCTTTCAAATGTTTCTGTGTTTTTTTAAACTTAGAAATCAGAATAACTAATGTTACCTTCTAGTACTTTCTCAATGGCTGATTTTTCTTTTTTTAAGATTTTATTTATTTGTCAGAGAGAGAGTACACACAAGTAGGCAGAGAGGCAGGCAGAGGCAGCCAGAGAAGCAGGCTCCCCGCCGAGCAAGGAGCCCGATGCAGGACTCGATCCCTGGACCCTGGGATCATGACCTGAGCCGAAGGCAACGGCTCAACCAACTGAGCCACCCAGGAGTCCCTCAATGGCTGATTTTTTAAAAATTCTTTACCACCTACCCTCTATATGCTTCTCACCAGCATTTGCCTCCCCAAATTCACATTATCTATTTAAAGTCTTCTTCCAACTTTCCTGAAAATGCAGTACAGATTTTTCTCTTTACCCTCCTCTGTTTGGTAAAGACCTAGAATATCATAAAAAAGAGAACAACACTAGGCTAAAGATTCTAGAGTTCTAGAGTTCATTCCAGAGTTTTGTTTTACTCCCCCCCCCAAAAATCTTTAATAATTAATAATAGATTTTATTGACATATATGAGTCACTTCGTATTGTTCCTCAGTCTCCCTTATTCTGCATTACTTTCTTGTTCCCTTTACACACACATACTTCAGAACAACAGGATTATGTAGAATAAGCCAAGTTTAAAAACTGATCAAACAGGCTAGGTATATGTTACAAAAGCTGATGAAGACTGTTTCACCCACTCTGAAATTAAAATATTTGATGGCAGGGGACGAGAATTTGGAAAACTGATGGAAGAAATGTGTAAAGGAAACACTAGTTACCGTTACACTTCTTAGCACCCGATCTCACTTTTGCCAAGATGCCAAATCTCATTACCAGTGTGATGGTGGCTGAAATACTGCATATCCACATGTTTTAGTCCTGCTCCCCATGACTTCATTTTTATAATGAAAACAGTTTAAATATATTGGGAGGGACTAATCCATAAAATGTGTATCTGCTTTAACGTCCTCTAGTTGAGCTCCATGAAGGAGGAATTGTTTTTATTTTTGAGGATCCCAAATGAATTGCAGAAGGATCTCAACAAGAAGTAGAGCAGGAATGATTTCCATGCTTGAAAGCCTCTTTGACAAACAACAACCAAGAAATGTGCACTCTTGTGCACATCAGTAACAGATAAGAAAGACAGCTGTTGGGCTGGCCTCCTCCCTTCCCTTGGAGCAAAGCTGCCAAGGGAGGCACTCTCCTGCAGATGTTTCCCAGTGGTCAGGTGGGAAGTCAAGTCATGCAGGCATCACAGTAGGCATTGCAGTAAATCAGATAGCATCTCTTCTGGAAGAAGGCCAAGCTGCCCTTAAAGATGTTAGGTACAGCTCCCTAGTAGCTCAGGGAAAAGGGATCCTTTTCAATCATTTCCAAGAACATACCTCAAAGCCAGTGTTTTTGGCAGGAGGGGGAGGGTGTTGGGTAATTTCCTGCTAAAGTTATAGAGGAAAAATAAAATCCTACATTCATTCCTCCACACTCTGATGGTGGGAAATGCATTCTGGGCCATGATTCATACAGTAAGTTCTGTCTTGACTTTCACTTTTTTATCCTTTCTTCCCTGCCTCCCCTTGCAAAGCAAATAGCTCAAAAATTTGTAGTTGGGTGAAGGAAGACATAAATTAATGCAAGATTTCGGGATAATTCACTAACAGTTGTGTTCATCCAATGGAAGCAATGGGTTATGGGGCAGAATGGACTCCTAGGTAACTTATATGTGTGAACAATCTATCTGGTTGACATAGGAGAAAGGGGGGAATTCTGGACCAAATTATTGGTTACATAGTCCTGGGGGAAAAATCATGGGCTTTATTGGCTGAAAAATCTGGATTGGAGCTTTAGCCCCATTATTAACTAGCAGTAAGAACTTGAGGGAGCCTCTCTGTGACTTTGATGTCACTATAAAATGGAGAAGATACTCTTCATTCGTAGAGCTGTGAATCCTTCATAAAATACTGCAGAACATTATACTAGATTCCTATTATTGATGTAACTGATAATCACAAAATTAGTGGTATAAAACAACACACATTTATTGTCTGACAACTGTGGAGATCAGAAGTCCAAAAATTAGTCTTACAACGTTAAAACTAAGGGATCAGCAGGGAGGGTTTTGTCTGGAGGCTCCAGGAGAGAACTCGTTCCCTACTTCTTCCAGCTTTTAGAGGTCGTCATCTGTCATTCCTTGGCTTGTAATCACCTTTCTCCAATCTCTGCTTCTGTCATCACAGTGTCTTCTGCCCTCACTAACTTATCTTCCTCTTATAAGGAACTTTGTGATTACATCACATCCATTATAATAATCTACCTATCTCAAGATCATTAACATAAATCACATTTACAAAGTCCATTTTTTCTTAAAGTAACATGGTCACAGGTCCCAGGATTTAGCTTATGGCCATCTTTGCAGGGCTATGATGCACCCTATCACAAGTATTTAGGACAAGAATCAGCACAAAGAGGTATGCAACAAATTGCAACCGTTCTCCTCTTCTCCCATCAGAACTGGAGGCAAGGTGAACCTAATCTCTCTTTCCCTCAATTCACCACCACCTTGTACAAAATTCTCAGAGGTCCAAAAAGAAATGCCAAAGGGATCCTCTAAGAGTAAAATGGGAAAGGCTTAAAAACCGTAAGAAAGAAGAAGTCTTTTATTTATGGTGTATATTTATTTCCTCCTTAATGAGTGTTTAGGGTCTGGTGTGTTTTATATATTTGAGTTAGGTTTGGAAAACATCTGGAAGAAAACCAAATTATGTAGTCAATTGTAAATGTAAAACCATCATGAGTGAATTTTTTCACTTAATGTGTCCTGAAACTTCTTACGGAGCACCATTTGGATTTTGAGGATGAGAGAATCATCTTAGTTTTAGACTTCAAGAGAATCCAGGTCTTATGACATGAGGGAGTTGGAACTGTTAGGTATATTCAGCTTCTGATTTAATATTCTTTCAAATTGCACTGACATCATAATCATTTATCTTCAAGGAAAGCAGAGGGAGGCCAAAATAGTTTCAGTTTCATTCTGTTTTAATGGTAAATTCCTATCTTTTTGCTGATGTCCGCTATAAAGTGATCATTCATACTGCCATCACATGAAATGAACCAACTAAATCAAAATATTTTTCATAGGGGAGTAGCCTAGGGAAGTGAAAGAAACAGCATGCTGGACTTCTCATGCTGAGCTATTTTTGGATGGCCTTCCTTCAAGGATCAATTTAAAGCTAACTTCTACAACAAAGCTGTCTTCAATGAGGCAGAAAAATATGCCGAACCCACACATACTTTACAAAAGTAGTCAGCTGACTGCACCTGACTTAACCGTACAAAATACTGAGTTTATCTCTGTAACACATTAGCTATCAGGAGTAGAAATTATAGGGATAATGCATAACTAATTAGCTCACTGATTCATTTATTCATTAGTTTATCAAAGATCTCTAACAAACCTGCCATTTTTTTCATTCATCATTCGTGTAATCATTTATTTTTCCATTTTTCCTACAATCACTTTCTACGTTTATTGATTCACTTATTCAACAAAGCTGCATTGAATATCTTACCCCTGTTTATATTACATTGGGCACTGGAGATACAAAAATTAATCAAATATATATGTACTGTAGAAACCCTTCTCTTGACCCATTCTTCAGTTAGAAGACTCTAAGAAAGGAACATAGGTTTCAGAAATAAGATGCTTTGTTAATAATCCACTGATGGGGAAAAAATCCACCAATGACCACCTTAAGTACAGGCAGATAAATTTTGATGTCAGAGAGACTAATTCAATGATTGAAAATATGACTTCAGGCCATTCAATAGTGTGGGGCCACATTTTCAATTATTATTATTATTATTATTATATTTTACCTGTACAAGACTTGTTGGAATGTTTGAGCACAAAATCTATGCTCTGTGCATTAATCTGTGATTAATGACTAATTGTGTTACTAGTCTCAGAAAAATATGAATTTTTTCCCCAGAAACTTTTTTTTTTTTTTTTTTTTTGGTCAACATCACTGTGGGAGACATTGTACCATCTCATACTTCACTGGCCACCCAAATGTGAAAACTAAATCTGGTTTGAACAAAGGAATCAGTGAACCTCTCTGGGCTCCTGAGCATGGTCAGAGTAACTGTCACTAAAATAACAGTCTCTTGCTTTGTGCTCTCAAAGTCAGTCTTTGACATAGTTATGGTTAGCTAAGAGAGCCTGGTGTCTGGATTTTTGACTCTCCATATTAGGCCATCATTTGTATTTTTGAGGCCTGATTTGCTACCATCCCAACTTACCCTCCCTTTCCGCCAACATCTGTTTACTGTTCCTTAATACTCAGATTGGTACATGAAATTTCTTCATTCCTCAGATATTTTAATTGTTCTTTCCTTGATCCTATCTCTACAAAGCTGTATTTTTCTTGCCTCTTATCCTTCTGGGATTCCCTGAGAAGAATGTAACTAATAGCATAATTTTTAAGAAGTTGATTTATCATTCTCCCTGTCCTTTACATACATAGAGTCATCTGAGTTTTTTAGGGTCAAGAACATTATCTTTTATGTTTTCATATTCCCATTGTTCTAACCCTAATGTTGAATTAATAAATCTATGACTAGAAGACTATTGGAAAGTCCTTATAACTGGTCATATACCTCTATAACAATGAGCCATTAATTATATCAGAGTTTCTGGTGTTCTGACAACTCCTGCACATCTAATGCTAGAGTGCACTACCGCCCTCACTTTGCTCCTCAGTTCTTCTATTTGCAGGAAATGCTCCAACTCCTGAAAAAAATCTATTGGTAGCTTTTTAAAATGGGGCATGATAAAAGGTATGTTCTTAAAAATGAGAAGTTATAATTTTAGTTTTGGAAATAAGAAAGTAGACAGACATGGGGGTACTTGGATGGCTCCGTCAGATGAGTATCTGATTCTTGTCTTGATCTCACAGTCCTGAGCATGAGCTCCATGCTGGGCTCCATGCTGGGTGTGGAGCCTACTTAAAGGAGAAAAAAAAAAAAAAAAAAGAAAAAAGAAAAAAGAAAAGAAAAGGAAAAAGGAAGTAGACAGGGACAGTAGAAAGGGAATGAGAGTTCTAAACAAAACAAAACAAAAACTGAATTCTTAGAAATATTACATTGATTAAATGTAAGTGGTATTCCAGAGACTGCTAAATACTTCGTATGTTCTAACCAAATTAATTATTCTTAATAACCTTATAATGTAAGTGTCATATTTCCACTGAAACACTGAGATATAATGGTTAAGTTTTTCTACCCAAGTCACATAGCAAATATGGAGACAGGATTAACTTTCAAGTATTTGACACTAAATATTCTAAATGATTAGGCATTATGGCCAAAGAAAGAGAAAATAGGATAACACAATTATTATGGTTGTATATACAAAGATTGGTGTGACCGTGGGTGCCTGTAAGTTATGGAAGGATGAGTACTGGTATAAATTCTGCTTCTATGTTTTTGACAAAGTTTAAATTAAAAAAAAAAACTTATTTCCAAATATTTAAATATCAGATTCAGAAAAACCAAAACTGGATGACAGACTTCCGACCTTGATTTTGAGACTTTGACACCATCTTTGACTTTGGGGTGAATATGTTAATGAGAAGATCCATTAAACTCTGAAAGCCAGTAATAGATTATGGAGTATAAATTGATAACTGAGAATTCAAGTCTGAAACACTTATTTTGGTCAATCCTAGCCTTGAAATCTTTGAAGTCTGGACAAGTATATTTACCTAGAAAAAAACTAGTTATTTATAAATTAGGTGCACGATAAGAGATAACAAACTGAAAGAAGTAATTGCTAAGGCTTTTCTCACCAGTCTGCTCTCTGCAAAGTAGGGGTGTGTGTGTGTGTGTGTGTGTGTGTGTGTGTGCACATGCGCACGTGTGTGCAAGCACATGGTTTTTTGTCATTCATCTGGAACAATTGTCTAAGTTTTTGCTTCTGCTTTGGAAGCTAAGGAATGTGTTGAGTTTTGGAATTCCTTTCATGTGAAAGGAATCCAGCTCCTGAGGACTGTTGTTGATGGACAAACACTGCCCAGAAAGATTATAAGGAGGACTTCCATTTTCAGTTGCTTAAGTAATCTTGATAGAAGCATCCAAATATAGTGTTTTCTATGAGTATGACAGGAGCTTCTCGGGTCAAGAATAAGCAGCTGACATAAATTCCACTTTAATGAGTTTAAGAGTATTTTCCTAGGGCACATAACTTGCTGAACAGTCTTCAATGTTTACTACTTTGGGGTATCATATATTGTTTTTCTTCCTTTGTGTTCCAATACAACTTTCTCCCCCGCCTCCAAAAAAAAGAGTTACTCTGTGGCATAGAAATGCTATAAAAACAGAAACTGTGTCATGACAGTTTTTCTGTTACTGACACTGATACCTGGTGATCAGTGGAGAGATAGCTGGGTAAATAGATGAATAATACATGAATGATATGCTTTTGTCTAGATTTGGAGTAAAACCAGTATCTCTTTATAAGACTCAGCAGCCCCCAAATATTCTGTCCCTGTTTTAGATGTATATTAATTTTGTAAACATGATCTATGTATATTGTTGGAAAAGGAAAGAGATTCAGATGTTCTATTTCCTGAATGATCAGAATAGGAGAAGAAGAAAGTCAATAATTAGGAACCACTGTGGAGATACTAAAGGTCGTTTGTAGGTGGACATGACCAAAAGAAATTGAAGTAGGATTCCATTTTATTGATGTTTCTTTTATTATGTTTCCTTTCTTTTCCTTGTTTTTGTTTTTGTTTTAATATCCTATCATTCTCCGACTCAGAATTTCACAATGGCTTCTTCTGGATTTATAAATAACATCCTAACACTTTAATCTGGCTTAGAGAGCCACACTTAACCTGGTCCCTGTCCACATCATTGGCCTTATTTCCTTATGTATCCTACTGTGCTCCATGTTTACTCCTCAAGTCTTTTGTACTAGTTCTTCCTAAAATCTTCCCCTTCATCTTCACTTACCTGGATCCTTCTTCATCTTCAGGTATCCATTTCATTAATTCCTCAGAGGCTTTCCTTGACCATTTTCCAATCTCCCAGTTACCAGTATCATATCATCGTATTTTAATTCTCTACATAAATTTCAACATGTTGAGATGCCACATGTTTGCATCCCAGTTGAGCATGAGTGTCAGGCATCTCAGTCCTGATACCAGGTATGTAGATAAAGAAGAAGTCCTGAAAGTTCTCCTCCAGTCCCAGGCATTCTATATCTCAAGAATTCATGTTTTTCTGTTGAACATATTTTCAGAATTCCTGACTTACAGAATTCCTATATTTGTTACACAGAAATTATCTTTTTATTTTAATGTTTTTAAAGTCTCTGTCTCCTCACAAGAATCTCAGTTCCATAATGGTTTCAAACCATTTTACTGCTATAACCTTTATACCAGTGCTTGGCACATAGTAGATGTTCCATAAATATTTGATAAAATAAATAAATTCCTTTGTTAACTGAGCTGGACAATTTTACATTTTTTTAAAGATTTTATTTATTTACTTGATAGACAGAAATCACAAGTAGGCAGAGAGGCAGGCAGAGAGAGAGGAAGGGAAGCAAGCTCCCTGCTGAGTAGGGAGCCCAATGCCAGGCTTGATCCCAGGACCCTGGAATCATGACCTGAGCCGAAGGCAGAGGCTTTAACCCACTGAGCCACCCAGGCGCCCTACAGTTTTTAATCTCATCAAACCCATTTGATGATTATGTTTAATATTATCCCCCATTTTACAGGTGAAGGAATTAAATATTGGAAGGTTCAAATAGTTTCCTTAAGCTGCAGAGGTAATAAACTATACAATTAGGATGTGAACTAATACTGCTTTAACTCTTTCATCATAGTCTTACAAAATAAATTGCTGGATTCACCTGCTGCCCAGATACACCTTCAACTTTAAGTAACAGAGTGCTGAGAAGCAGAGAATCTGGAGCTGGGCTGCCACAGTTTAAATCCTAGCTCTTACATATTCATTCTGTGCCTTGTCTCAATTTTCTAATTTCTAAAATCAGAGTTATAAATTCTATCTAATACCTAGGCTGGTTTGAAGACTGAGTGAATGAATATAGCTGAAACATTTATACCAAGGCTTGGCACATGATAAGTACTTTGTAAACACTATCTTCAGTATTATTATCATTATATTGCATTATATTTATGACTGGTTCAATATATTCCCTAATAACCAGATACTATTAATAAAATGTTTGCCAATATTTCATATGTATTTTTCATAACATAGATCAAACATATTAGGTATCTATGTTATAAATGGAATAATTGTAACTACAAGTGAAATATCTTATTTTCAGGACACCTGGGTGGCTCAGTCATTAAGCGTCTGCCTTAGGCTCAGGTCATGATCCCAGGGTCCTGGGATCAAGCCCCACATCAGACTCCCTGCTCAGCAGAAAGCCTGCTTCTCCCTCTCCCACTCCTTCTGTTTGTGTTCCCTCTCTTGCTGTCTCTCTTTCTGTCAAATAAATAAATAAAATCTAAAATTAAAAAAAAAATATTCTATTTTCTGATACATGTGGCCTATGTGAGTGTTGTAAATTTTTATCATTGTTGTTAACTAGGAAAAAGTTTTCTCTAAAATTAAGTATTATAAGTATGGTTTAGACTTGGACACTGTCCTGGAGGTGATCTCAGTCAGCTCTCTCATTTTTTAAGGAAGGACACCAATAACAAAGAGGGACAAGGTCTCATTTAAACTCAGACAGGTGTTCGTACTTGAGCCTGAGCAAGAGTTGAGGTATCCCGAGTCCTATTCTGGTGCTTTCCAGCCCCACCATGCTGCTGCAGTGCAAACACGTCATTATTGATAGAGAAAAGCTTTTCCAGCTCACTGGTTATTCAAATGTGTGCAACATCTGCTTCATACACTACACAGGGTGAAAACTCAACAAGTACCCATCAAGAGCCCTACATTCTACCTTTCATCAGTAAAAATTATAATAACAATTCCACAGCAAGTTAGAGAAATACCTGATTCTTCTAGGTTAATCTCAGGTCATGAGAAGCAGCCCACACTTAGAAGAAATTGAGGATGTTGAAGGATATGAGATAGATTTAAAAGAGCATGCCTCTCTCATGCCTCTGAAACTGTAATTAGTGGCCTGAAGCTACTGGCCACAGCAGTCTGGAACTTCGTACAGCAAACAGCTGTCTTCCTTTTTTAGGAAGAGTTATATAAGGCATGCAAACCACATGGATTTCCTTTGAAGCAGCTAGAAGTTTTGTCAATATCATCTTTTATCTCTCCTTTCTCTTCAAGCCCTCTGAGAGGAGATCTTATCAAAGAGAGAATCCAAGAAAGCTTCTGGTGTTACTATTTCCCAGACAACTTTCTGGAATTCTTAAAACATGGTACCAGATTTCTTACAGTCATAATGTGGTTTGCACTGGTGTTTTCTCCCTGATTATCTCTCCATAATATCTTCAGGCTGTGCTGGACAAAAGCCAAACAGAGATTGACCTATGTCCTATGTTCAGGAGTTGAAGATCCATGTCATCTTTATGAGCATTTACATATTGCTTGCTCTTCTTCTTTCCCTGAGGCATATTTGTGGGCTCAGAGGCAAATAGAAATAGACAAACTACCCCTCTTTCTGTTTTCAGCAGAACTCAAAAGATCATTCCGCTTTGACGTAAGAACTTCAAAAGTTCTCTCAGTTACAAGAACTTGGATCACCTTTTAATTATACCACGGAAAGAAATAAACATGGCAATACTGCCAGAATAGCTTCTGCCAAACACAGAATTTTTATGAGATAGTATTACACAAATAGAGCACTATCAAAAGAAATGGGAACCTTTTTTTTTTTTTTTTTCACAAATATCCCACTTGTGAACTCAAAATGAGTCTCTAGTGTGAAAGTGTTTCATGGTTGAAAATACAAACCAGCTTTAAGATGGACTTCAGTCAGGATTCTTGGTTGTATACAACAAAAATTATTCTGGTTAATTTAAGAAAAATAACATTGGAGAGAATGAACAAGAAGGCTGAGGAATGTGGTTCAGTCTATGCGGACACCCACAGGAAGATAATAGTATCTCATGCAATTAATGCTAGTTCAGTGTGCATTAACACATTCAACCCTTGAATCAGTACTGTGGGATAGTAACCATTCATACTCTTACTTTACAGATGAAAAAAACTGAGGCAGAGTTGTTAAAGCTTCATCCAGAAATATTGAACTGTTGAATGGGAGAGCTGGGACAGCAGGAAAGACCACATCATAAGAACATTCTTCTCAGGATGCCTGCTTCTACTACCAACCATGAAGCGCTTGTCTTACCATCATCTTTAAAGGATTAACAAGCAAATATGCAGCCTCAGATCATTGCACTCATGCAATAATATATTTCTAAAAACTAGGAATGAAGTTCAGATGCTTAGAAGCCAAAAGAGCACAACAGTCACTGCTCTCTCTTAGAGTAACTACTAATAAACTTGGATGAAAAATCTAAGTCCTACTTAAAGACTACCATGCAATTTAGTCAAATTGCAACTGTGGATAACATTAATTGATTACAAATGTAAATGACCATGTTTCAAAAATATACCATCTTGATTTCTATCCCAAGCATAAACAATGTATAATCAGTAAAAAGAAAAGCTGAGGAGAATAATTGCATGCCTTGAATAAGTTCTTAAAAACCCGTTGAGAACTAATACTATAGGACTTTAATTCATAGCAATTTCTTCCAATATAAACTTGAATGTTAGATAATGTGAGAGGTGAATGGAGGGAAAGGGCTGAGAAAAAGAGTGAGCAAACGAGATTTCTACAGCAAAATGCTTTTGACATGGTCCAGTTACTGCGTCACGACTTCATGTTTCTTAATCTTGGCAATAGAATAAAGTCCTCAGCAGAAGGACTTTTTTCAAGTCCAAAAACATGACACTTCAGAACTCTAACCATAACTTCTCTTTTTATGTCTACGGGATTTACAGTGTTTGCAGATGGAAGTAATTTAATACCAGGGTGATCTTTCATCTAGCCTGTTCTTTCAGTGACCTTATGTTTACTATAAGAAAACACCAACAAGGTGTCTGATTTCTTCACGGAAAAATGGCAACTATTTAAAACAAAAGGATCTTGTCGAGGAGAATCATAAATCTTTCACTGTTTCTGTAATTTAACAAAAAAAAGGGCTCATTTGTTCTGTGAGGAGTGTTTGCCTTCGAGACAAGGCCAATTTGACTTCCTCATAAAAAATGCATTTTTTTAGGTGGGGGAAGATAGCAGGAGAATAAAAAGTCACTGTTCCATCTATGGCAGGAGAATCAAATCTTTTCATTTCCATGGCTTTACTTCAAACTGTCCATAAGTTATCATTTTGAAAGAAAACCCTAGAATCCTTCCCAGCATTTCCCAGGATGCTTTAAAAATAATAGCAGGTTCTTTGTGCCCTTCATACATCTCTGCTGCAGCATGTGTGGTTCCTGCTGATTTTAAAGCCTGTTCTGCACCCCAGAAAGCAGACTCTTCTTGGGATGAGAGAAGCTCTTGGTAACCACAGTAACACACCTTTCCAGGGAATCTTCCCATTGACATTTAATAGGTCGAATAATAAATAATGGAATGAAATCTTTCAGCAGAAGACCAGAAGCTGCAACTGGAATAGTCAGGAAATGGATAACAGCTGCCTTTAAGGTGATGAGATGTAAGATGTCTTCCTATATTAGAGACAATTTTTTCAATAAGAGAGAGAGTTTAAATCTGGAGTGTCCATTCTGTTTGCACCATAGATCCAGGAGATGAAAATGCCAAATACTCTTATAAGTACAATACTACATCCAAAAACATGCTACAGACCCCAGTCTAGAATGTAGATTTGGCTTTTGTGTATGACTAACTCATTCAGGAATTACAATTTATAAATATGTATTTTTATGATATTGAGTCAGTCCTTTAACAGGGCGAAATATATTATTTTAAACAGTAAATAGGTGTTGAGTACCTTATGCATGCCAAAGTGTGCTTATCCTTGGAAAGAAAATAGGGAACAAAGCACATGGGAGATATAGGCAAGGAAGAAGCAATGTAGAAGCAGGTACTTGAAGGTTGAGTAGAAGTTACTTAGGTGAAAAGTGGGGAAAGGAGATGGTCCCAGGTAGAGGAAATAGCTTAGGCCAAGGACTTAGAGCAGAGAAATCACTGTGTATTGGGGAACTGAAATTGCTTCAGCATGTTGGTCTCTGGCCAAAAAACATATTCATTCAACATTCAAAAATATCATTTTTTTTTGTTCTGTGATATAGCAGGAAGTGCTCCAGGTGTTAGGGTATGACCGTCGGCAAAGTAGAGAGAGAAGTTTTCTTGTCCTTGTGGAGCATATGACACAATCAGTCTTCAGGGTCCCCTCTTCCCTTCTCCCTTCTACCATATAAGGAAGAAGGAATGATTATTTTGCAACAGCAACCACCGAAGACATATTTTCTTAAGATTTAGGGGAGGTAGAATATTATTCATTTTAATTTGTCTCAGTGGATATCTGGCATCATTAGAAATAAATGGGGTCCCCCAAATATGCCAAAGACTATGCTGGTTTCAGGCAGTATAAAGATAAACTTGATTCATAGATTCAGTATAATCCCCAATAAATCCTAGCCAGTTATTTTGTAGATATTGATGAACTAATTCTAAAGTTTATACAGAAAGGCAAAAGACCCCAAACTTTAAGTTTCGTTATGAAACTAGAATAATCAAAACAGTGTGGTATTGGTGACAAACAGACATGCATAGACATATAGATCAAATGAAACATAAATGAGAACCTAAAACTAGACCCACATGAATATGATTCATGATTGCTCAAACGTGGAAGTAGCCAAGATATCCTTCCATAGGTTAGTGGATAAACAAACTGTGGCATATCCAACAATGGAATATTATTCAACATAAAGAGAAATAAACTTTCAAGCCACAAAACCACACAGTGGAAACTTAAATGCATATTGCTAAGTGAACGAAGTCAATCTGGAAAGGTATACACTGTATCATTCCAATTATATGATGTTAGGGAAAAAGAAAAATAATGGAGACAGTGAAAAGATCAGAGATTGTTAGAGGTCAAGGATGAGGAAGGAAAGATGCGTGGGTGAAGTAGGGGGCATTTTTAGACCGTGAAACTATTCTACATGATAGTATAATTATAGATACATGTCATAATATATTTGTAAAGACCCAGAGAATGTATGACACAAAGAATGAACCCTAATGTAAACATTGAACTTGTATTGATAATTATGTGTCAAGGTTGGTTCATCAATTGTAATAAATGTCCCACACAAGAAGGGAACATTGATGGTGGGGGAGGCAATGTGTAGGAGGGGAAGGCGGGGTATGTGTAAGCTCTGTGCTTATAGTTTTGCTATAAACATACAACTGCTCTAAAATTGCAAAATTTTATTAATAAAAAATGAATAAGGAACTGTCCTTGATCTTAGAGAGCTCCTGGTGACTTGGATTATCTACCTGTCTATCGGTCTATCATCTATCTGTCTGTCTTTTTATCATCCATGAATCTATCTCTTTATCTGTCTAAAATTATGATTTGTTTTATAATAGAAGAATACAGAAAATTCAATGTAAATACAGGAAGTGTAGATCAGGATTAATTCCCCTATGCTTTAGTAGGTAAATCCAACAAAAAGCTAAGGAGAAAAACTACATTTGTTTTGGACAGTGAAGGATGAATAGGAACGCACTGGTTGAAAAATGGTAGAAAACAGAGAAATATTCTTAATCCAGATGAGGAGACAAAAAAAAACCATCCTGGAAAGTGTAACTAGAGAATTTGGTACATGAGAGAAATAAGGAAGAGATAAATAAATTGATTATTAGTCTGGAGCCAGATCATAAAGGGCCCTCTAGTTCTCAGGCACTGAGTACCTACTCCATGTAAGCACTGTGCCATGCACCACCCATCCCTCATTTTGTAAGTACTTATAACAACCCTGCAAAACAGGTATCGTTAGCTTGACTTTACTAAAGAGGACACTGTACTCAGGGAAACTCACTAATTAGCCTGAGTGTAAAGGCTAATAGATCATGCCAAGAAACTCAGTGAGTCTCAGTGATGCTGGGGAAGGGGAATGTTGTGCTTGTCCCTACAGAGGACATTGACTGGGGTGCTTTTTCAGACACCTGTAGCATTCTTCCACATCCTAATTCTAACAGACCAAGGAGAATCCAGACCTCTCCTTCAACTGGAATGCCAGCTGTAGAATTCACTATTAATGAACCACAATATTCCTTAGATACTGAAGGATGGAAAATAAACAGAAAATCACAATTGTATAGGCAGAAATCATATTGCAGAAGCTTATAGAGTAGTGGTGATGTATGTACATTTAGGTCTTTGGAAAAATTACTCCAGGTGTGTGTGTGTGTGTGTGTGTGTGTGTGTGTGTGTGTGTGTTTTGGGGTAGGGGATAAATTAGCAAAGACGTGCCACTCCTGGCAAAGAGGTCATGCAGGGGAGGAAGTGTAAAGAATATGGAGAGGTAACAAGAAGGATCCCTTCCTTTGAACATGACTCCACTCCATGGAAGTAGCTGATGAGAATCTTCTACTCAGAAGATGGATAAAGGGTTTGGTTACCTCATGATGTGACATTAGTACCTTCTTATCATACAAATAGTGAGCATTTGATAAACATTTTCTATGTTCCACGTATTTGATCTGATTTTTGCAAATCAGTGAGATGGAATAAAATCGAGACTGTAAGTGGTATTCATTCACTGTAAGCAATTCAACTAGAGATAGTAACAAGAAAGGAAACACAAATACCCAGGCTCTGAACGCTTAGTAAGTCTGAGATACCAACCTGTGATTTTGGATCATTTTGGAAGTATTTCTGTGGTTGACCTGTTATGCTGAATATTTAATCTGGTATTATTTCAGGATGTTTTGCTGAAATTATTCCAATTACAGGTTTGTTTGATTGTTTGTGTATGTACATATACATAGATGCATACATATTCAATCAATAATTCAGAAAACATCTACTTGGATTCAAAAAATATTAAATGCTTCTTTTGCCAACTGGGTTATGAGTTTTAGCAGTGCAAATGCAATGTATAAATAGCATATAATATTGTGTCTGGTGTATATTAATGCTTAATAAATATTTGTTGCATAAATTCATCTCCTTTTACAAGACAGTTTCCTAGAAACCATGTCGATGTCAGGCAAGAAGAGCCCATACTTACTGTATCTTTATATCAGAGGAGCTAAAACCACAAAAGAAGCAATATACAGCAGCTAGGACTTGTCACATTGTCCAGTAGGCCCTGCTTGAGTACCTGACTATGGTCCAATCCTCTTTCTTAACACACGGCTTTTCCCCCATCTGGCTTCTTTCTGCCCCCATTCCCATAATAAACTTTTTTTTTTTTTAATTTAATTTTATTTTTTCTCATGACTTGCTGTTGCATCACCTACAGCTGCCCTTCACAAATCACCTCTAACCTTCTCTTTTTGTCTTCACTCTTGTTTATCCCACTCTTGGCCCATGTATCTAGCCCTTAGAGGTTTGTCTTTCTAATCCTCAGGATCTTAGGTCCTTCTCCTGGGGCAACTGGGATTTTTAAAGTTAGTTGGAACATAAAGAAGTCCAGACAGCTCTATTTTCTGGGGTTTAATAATACAAATAGAGTGCTCAAATGTGTTCATTTGATTTATAAACACGTGGCTTTGTCACTGAGACCCTGGGGAGGAAAATATTTATACAATTATATCTAGTTTTTGTAAAGATAATTTTATGTCTATTTAAGGTTATGAGTTCTTTAAAGAAGTACAACCTGAATTTTAGTTTTAAAATGCTTTCAGAAAACTTTCAGTTATATATGGAAATTGTTGTTTATATGAATATTATAGCTATCTTTGTAAATAAAGACGAATGGCTTGGATTTTATGGAAGTTATTTTTAAAGTTGCTCATATTTTGCAAAGAAGGCTTAACTTTTTATTTAGCATATAATTATTCAAATAGCCAAGTAAAATGTGTAGCTATGATTAACGGGACATTTATAAGAGCTATTACTTTTTGTGAAAATACCAGAAACACAGAATTTAGTCTATTGCTGACATAGGAAACATCTTCCAACATTGTAAATTATTTGGATAAGATAACGTGCATTATGGTTTTTGTTGTTGTTGTTGTCGTCATTGTTGTTTTGTGTGTGTGTGTGTGTGTGTGTGTGTGTGTGTGTGTGTGTTTTCTGGGAAGCCAGGCCACTGTGAGCAGAAAACAGATCCTATGGCCACCAGCCCACAGAAACTCAGTGGGCCTCTCTGGCAGGGCATGAAGGAGTTTGATTCTTGGTCTAATTAGGCATACTCCCTCTGGGACTCTGCTTAGAAGTCAAAATTAAGGCTTGCCTTGTTTCCTTGCAGTGATGGGGAAATCCATTTCAATTCAGCAGCATTCCCTTGATTTGAACACATTTGGGGACTTGGAAACATAGCAGAGCAAGCTCGGGGGTTACAGACTGGAGCTGCCAGTTAGCAGAATTGGCAGTCACCCCTCCTAAGCTTTTTGGTTTAAACAGGCTGTTTCCCTCCCACAAGGAAGAAGCCAGAACCATATGGCCCAAACCCCAGGTGGCTCTCTTCCACGGCTTGTGGTTTCCCTGAAACTTATTCCCCAAGCTTGAGGCCTGCCAGAGATTCTCTGATGGGAGATACATATAGTCATGGTTTTATAGCTGGTGGGGAAAAGAAACATGTAATTACCCCCAAAGACCTGGGTGGTGTACCTACTATGTGTCAGGCCTCTTCCTATGATGGAAGAGATGAAGATGCCATTCTGCCCACCCTTAAGTAGCTTCTGGTTCTGTTCAACTGCTGCTGTTGATCACATTGTACAAATAGAAGGGGGATTAGGAACAAAGAAACTTTGATATGACAGTATTATGGAAAATTAGAAAGAACACTGCACTTGGAGTCATAGGACTGTGATCTCTGGTTCCGTTACTTAGGAGTTATGTGCAAATGTAATTGACTAATGAAAGACTTCTTGAACGGTAATATGCTTTGTTCACATTGTTAAGTTAAAGATACTAATATGAATTAGACATGATCACTGACTTCAGGATGTTTACTCTTATGCCTTCTGAGTGCTATGTGTTCTCATTTATTGAACATGTCATTTTAAGTTACAGCCCTTTCCATCTCACTAAGCTACTTGGAGAAGCAAATTTGATAATATACATGACAAACATTAATTATAAAATATTATACATGCATACATGGTAAATTTGTACAAGTTTATTATATATAAATAATTTTCAAGGTGTGAAGCATCCAACTAGTGTACCTTGGTATTAAAAAACAAAACAAAACCCATTTTTGAACTTTCAGACTATTATTTCTTCCTTACAGATGTGGCTCTTCGAGTGTGATCCTGGATCAACATCACCTGGGAACTGAGTAGAAATACAGATTGATGGGCCCCTGTTAGATCTAATGGAGTAGAAACTCTGAGGGTAGAATTCAGTGGTCTGTTTTAACAAGCCCTCCATGTGATCCTGATTTAACCCATCAAAGTAGAGGACCATAGATATGGACCATCTTGTCTTTCACCACCTAAACTGTCATGCCAAGGTTAGTGCCATCCAGGCCAGCAGATTGTCAAAATCTCTGCAGGTGTAGAAAAATTTGGATCTGAGAAGAGAAGAAAACATAAGGAGTCTAATTTATGCAATTGATTACTTTACACTATTTCATCTTTTATTGATCAACAAATTTGTTCATAGCTTTCTGTTTTCCACATGGCCTTGCCTTAATTCAAACGACATGATACATTTTTAAAAAATTAAAAAACATATCCTGACATTGCTCTCAAGACCTGGGTCATAACTTTATCCATTTTCTACTCAAAATCTG
The DNA here is from genome assembly GCF_010015895.1 of Lontra canadensis. NCBI lineage: Eukaryota > Metazoa > Chordata > Mammalia > Carnivora > Mustelidae > Lontra > Lontra canadensis. The sequence goes on from NW_022630995.1 coordinate 52,440,419, forward strand.
TTTCCTTTTTTTCCCCCTCTATTTTTTTTATTGTCCTTTTGCCTTTAACTAAGAGCCAGAGAAGACAATGGGGGCTAATATGTTGATGCATTTTCCTGGTGTACATGAAGACTTTATTGAAAACTCTCAACGGGAAGCCTGTCTTTGTTTTACTGCAACTCCATAATAACCTGGTGACCTTGAAGAGGCAATTCTAGCTTGAAAGCTGAAACATCTTGCTGCCTGCCAAAAGTGAGAGGGACCCGTACTCTGGGATTTGTAGAGATTTTATGTATTTGAAGGAATATTCCCTAGATTATGTCCTCTTCAGAGACCAGAACCAAGGCATTCAGAAACAGCTGTGCGGTGGGAAACTGCCAGGGTAGATTCTTCAAGTTCAGTTAATGGGCCCCACAAAAACCTTACCGAAAGGAAGCCTACAGACCAGCGTTTAGAATATAGGAGCTGAGCTTCAAGTGTCCTTTTGGTTTACAGTGCTTTCTCATTTCTCCACACACTCTTATAGAGTTAATTTGGGGAAAGTTGAATGCTTACTGCATCCAGCTCCCTCTTTCTTTATATCCTTATATCTTATGACTGCTTTCCGTCTTTAAAATTCTAGGTGTTTTTATAAAGGAGAGCACAAGCCAATGAAGCTGTCACAGACCTGGGTGAACCTGATCTAATATATTTCCCTCCTTGGATATTAGGCTCATATATTGGCAATTTATTAATACATTTTAATGAACTCCCTTCTATTTCCAAGGAAATCACCTGGAGAAGGTAATGATTAATTCAGAAAAGGATAAACATAGTCAACAAATTATGTCACCATTAATGAATGCAGATACTACTTTCCTTATACAGCAAGTGGATTAAACTTCCCTGATTGTCCCTAAAGTCATGGAAAAAAAGAACAATAATAAAAAGAAAAATGAAGATTTAATAGTTTTGCTAAACACCAAGTCACACTACTTCTCTAGAAATTAGTCTCATCTGAAAATGAGAGTAGCAATGCTCATTATGCATTGTTCTAAGTATTCTTCAACTGCCAATGGACTAAACATCTGTCACAATCCTGTGATAGTAAGACTTGTGTCAACTAGAATGTGCCACAAAGTGTCCAGACATTTGGTCAATCATTATTCTAGGTGCGTCTGTCAGGGTGTGTCTGGATGAGATTAACATTTGAACTGGCACACTGAATAAAGCAGTTTGCCCTCCCTAATGGTATGGTGATGGGGGTGGGGGTGATGTTTCTCATCCAATTAGCTGAAGACCTGAATGGAACAAAAAGATGGATTAAGGGGGAACCCTTCTGTTTCAGTATTTGAGTTGGGTCATTGGTCTTTCCTAGTCTTCAGACTCAGACTAAAGCATTGGCTCTTCTTGGGTCTTGAGCCTGACAGCTTTCATACTGGAACTTACCCCAGTGACTCTCTCAAGCCCTCCAGTTCAGGCTGGAACACACATTGGCTCTTCTGAGTTACCAGCTTGCATGAGACTTATTAGCCTTCATAATTTTGTGAGCAAATTACTTATAATAAAAATTAATCTCTCCCTCTTTCTTTCTACTTACAGACATAGACACACACTCACATATCCGCATACACACGTATACAGGCACACACCCATCGGTTCTGTTCTCTGGCTAATACAAAACCTGTGTGGTAGATATTATCAGTATATCTATTTTACAGATGGGGAAACTCACACTAAGAAATTAGGTAACTTTCTATGACAGTTTAAAGGTATGTCCATAGAGTCTTTGATACTCCTTATCTCGAAAAGTGAAGGTTAATTCCTGTCTCCTTGAGTTTGAACTGGACTTAGTCACTCATTTTTTGTTTGTTTGTTTGTTTGTTTGTTTGTTTTAAATTAAGTTTTTGTTTTAATTCCCATGTAACTAACATACAGTGTTATACTAATTTTAGGTGTGCAACATAATGATTCAATAATTCTACACATAACTCAGTGCTCATCATGATAAGTGTACTCTTTAATCCCCATCACCTATTTCACCCACTGCCCCTCCATATGGATGTCTCCTTGGTAACCATCAGCTTGTCCTTTAATTAAGAGTCTGTTTCTTGGTTTGACTCTCTTTGTCTCTCTCTTCCTTTTCTTTGTTCATTTGCGTTGTTTCTTAAATTCCACATATAAGTGAAATCATATGGTATTTGTCTTTCTCTGACTGACTTATTTCACTTAACATTATACTCTCTAATTCCACCCATGTCATTGTAAATGTAAATGGCAATATTTTATTCTTTTCTATGGCTGAATAATATTCCATTGTGAATATATACCACATCTTTATCCATACATCTATCAATGAACAGACACTTGGGCCGCTTCCATAATTTGCCTATTATAAATAATGCTGCTATAAACATAGAGGTGCATGTATCCCTTTGAATTAGTATGTTTGTTTGTTTGTTTTAAATCTTTGGGTAAATACCCAGCAGCAGGAGTGCTGGGTAGGAGCGTAGTTCTATTTTTAACTTTTTGAAGAACCCCACACTGTTTTCCACACTGCTTCCATCAGGTTGCATTCCCACCAACAGTGCATGAGGGTTCCTTTTTCTTCACAACCTCACCAACACCTGTTGTTGTATGTGTTGTTAATTTTAGCCACTGTGACAGGTGTGAGGAGATACCTCATTGTAGTTTAGATTTGCATTTTCCTAATGGTAAGTGATGTTGAACATCTTTTCATACATCTGTTGACCATCTGGATGTCTTCTTTGAAGAAATATCTGTTCATGTCTTCTGTCCATTTTTAATTAGATTATTTGCGGGGTGTTGAGTTGTATAAGTTCTTTAAATATTTGGGATGCTAACCCTTTATCAGGCATGTCATTTGCAAATATCTTCTACTGTGTAATAGGTTGTCTTATATTTTTGTTCACTGTGCAGAAGTTTTTTATTTTTGTGTAGTTCTAATAGTTTATTTTTGCTTTTATTTTCCTTGCCTCAAGAGACATAATCCAGAAAAATGTTGCTAAAGGCAATGTCAGAGAAACTACTACCTAAACTCTCTTCTAGGACTTTTATGGTTTCAGGTCTCACATTTAGGCCTTTAATCCATTTTGAGTTTATTTTTGTCTAGGGTGTAAGAAAGTGGTCCATTTTTATTCTTTTGCATCTAGCTGTCCAGTTTGCTTAACACCATTTGTTAAAAAGACTGTCTTCCTCATTGGATATTCTTTCTTGCTGTCAAAGATCAATTGATCATATAATTGTGAGTTTATTTCTGGATTTTCTATTCTGTTCCATTGATCTATGTGTCTATTTTATGCCAGTACCATGCCATTTTGATTACTAAGCTTTGTAATATAACTTGGAATTCTGGAATTGTGATACCTCCAGCTTTGTTTTTCTTTTTAAAGATTGCTCTGGTTATTTGATGTCTTTTGTTGTTCCATGCAAATTTTTTTTTTTTTTTAATTTTTATAATTTTATTTTTTATAAACATATATATATATTTTTTTTCCCCACCAGGGGTACAGGTCTGTGAATCTCCACGTTTACAAACTTCACAGCACTCACCATAGCACATACCCTACCCAATGTCCATAACCTCCCCCCCCAACCCCCCTCTGCCCAGCAACCCTCAGTTTGTTTTGTGAGATTAAGAGTCACTTATGGTTTGTCTCCCTCCCAATCCCAACTTGTTTCATTTACTCTTCTCCTACCACATTAACCCCCCATGTTGCATCTCCTCTCCCTCATATCAGGGAGATCATATGATAGTTGTCTTTCTCCGATTGACTTATTTCGCTAAGCATGATACCCTCTAGTTCCATCCATGTTGTCGCAAATGGCAAGATTTCATTTCTTTTGATGGCTGCATAGTATTCCATTGTATATATATACCACATCTTCTTTATCCATTCGTCTGTTGATGGACATCTAGGTTCTTTCCATAGTTTGGCTATTGTAGACATTGCTGCTATAAACATTCGGGTGCATGTGCCCCTTCGGATCACTACGTTTGTATCTTTAGGGTAAATACCCAGCAGTGCAATTGCTGGGTCATAGGGTAGTTCTATTTTCAACATTTTGAGGAACCTCCATGCTGTTTTCCAGAGTGGTTGCACCAGCTTGCATTGCCACCAACAGTGTAGGAGGGTTCCCCTTTCTCCGCATCCTCGCCAGCATCTGTCATTTCCGGACTTGTTAATTTTAGCCATTCTGACTGGTGTGAGGTGGTATCTCATTGTGGTTTTGATTTGTATTTCCCTGATGCCGAGTGATATGGAGCACTTTTTCATGTGTCTGTTGGCCATCTGGATGTCTTCTTTGCAGAAATGTCTGTTCATGTCTTCTGCCCATTTCTTGATGGGATTATTTGTTCTTTGGGTGTTGAGTTTGCTAAGTTCTTTATAGATTTTGGACACTAGCCCTTTATCTGATATGTCGTTTGCAAATATCTTCTCCCATTCTGTCAGTTGTCTTTTGGTTTTGTTTACTGTTTCCTTTGCTGTGCAAAAGCTTTTGATCTTGATAAAATCCCAATAGTTCATTTTTGCCCTTGCTTCCCTTGCCTTTGGCGATGTTCCTAGGAAGAGGTTGCTGCGGCTGAGGTCGAAGAGGTTGCTGCCTGTGTTCTCCTCAAGGATGTTGATGGATTCCTTTCTCACATTGAGGTCCTTCATCCATTTTGAGTCTATTTTCGTGTGTGGTGTAAGGAAATGATCCAATTTCATTTTTCTGCATGTGGCTGTCCAATTTTCCCAACACCATTTATTGAAGAGGCTGTCTTTTTTCCATTGGACATTCTTTCCTGCTTTGTCGAAGATTAGTTGACCATAGAGTTGAGGGTCTATTTCTGGGCTCTCTATTCTGTTCCATTGATCTATGTGTCTGTTTTTGTGCCAGTACCATGCTGTCTTGATGATGACAGCTTTGTAATAGAGCTTGAAGTCCGGAATTGTGATGCCACCAACTCTGGCTTTCTTTTTCAATATTTCTTTGGCTATTCGCGGTCTTTTCTGGTTCCATAAAAATTTTAGGATTATTTGTTCCATTTCTTTGAAAAAAATGGATGGTACTTTGATAGGAATTGCATTAAATGTGTAGATTGCTTTAGGTAGCATAGACATTTTCACAATATTTATTCTTCCAATCCAGGAGCATGGAACATTTTTCCATTTCTTTGTGTCTTCCTCAATTTCTTTCATGAGTACTTTATAGTTTTCTGTGTATAGATTCTTAGTCTCTTTGGTTAGGTTTATTCCTAGGTATCTTATAGTTTTGGGTGCAATTGTAAATGGGATGGACTCCTTAATTTCTCTTTCTTCTGTCTTGTTGTTGGTGTAGAGAAATGCGACTGATTTCTGTGCATTCATTTTATATCCTGACACATTACTGAATTCCTGTACAAGTTCTAGCAGTTTTGGAGTGGAGTCTTTTGGGTTTTCCACATATAGTATCATATCATCTGCGAAGAGTGATAGTTTGACTTCTTCTTTGCCGATTTGGATGCCTTTAATTTCTTTTTGTTGTCTGATTGCTGAGGATAGGACTTCTAGTACTATGTTGAATAGCAGTGGTGATAACGGACATCCCTGCCGTGTTCCTGACCTTAGCGGAAAAGCTTTCAGTTTTTCTCCATTGAGAATGATATTTGCGATGGGTTTTTCATAGATGGCTTTGATAATATTGAGGTATGTGCCCTCTATCCCTACACTTTGAAGAGTTTTGATCAGGAAGGGATGCTGTACTTTGTCAAATGCTTTTTCAGCATCTATGGAGAGTATCATATGGTTCCTGTTTTTTCTTTTATTAATGTGTTGTATCACATTGATTGATTTGCGGATGTTGAACCAACCTTGCAGCCCTGGAATAAATCCCACTTGGTCGTGGTGAATAATCCTTTTAATGTACTGTTGAATCCTATTGGCTAGTATTTTGGTGAGAATTTTTGCATCTGTGTTCATCAAGGATATTGGTCTGTAGTTCTCTTTTTTGATGGGATCCTTGTCTGGTTTGGGGATCAAGGTGAGGCTGGCCTCATAAAATGAGTTTGGAAGTTTTCCTTCCATTTCTATTTTTTGGAACAGTCTCAGGAGAATAGGAATTAGTTCTTCTTTAAATGTTTGGTAGAATTCCCCCGGGAAGCCATCTGGCCCTGGGCTTTTGTTTGTTTGGAGATTTTTGATGACTGTTTCAATCTCCTTACTGGTTATGGGCCTGTTCAGGCTTTCTATTTCTTCCTGGTTCAGTTGTGGTAGTTTATATGTCTCTAGGAATGCATCCATTTCTTCCAGATTGTCAAATTTGTTTGCGTAGAGTTGCTCATAGTATGTTCTTATAATTGTCTGTATTTCTTTGGTGTTAGTTGTGATCTCTCCTCTTTCATTCATGATTTTATTTATTTGGGTCCTTTCTCTTCTCTTTTTGATAAGTCTGGCCAGGGGCTTATCAATCTTATTAATTCTTTCAAAGAACCAGCTCCTAGTTTCGTTGATTTGTTCTATTGTTTTTTTGGTTTCTATTTCATTGATTTCTGCTCTGATCTTTATGATTTCTCTTCTCCTGCTGGGTTTAGGGTTTCTTTCTTGTTCTTTCTCCAGCTCCTTTAGGTGTAGGGTTAGGTTGTGTACTTGAGACCTTTCTTGTTTCTTGAGAAAGGCTTGTACCGCTATATATTTTCCTCTCAGGACTGCCTTTGTTGTGTCCCACAGATTTTGAACTGTTGTATTTTCATTATCATTTGTTTCCATGAATTTTTTCAATTCTTCTTTAATTTCCTGGTTGACCCATTCATTCTTTAGAAGGATGCTGTTTAGTC
>NW_022630995.1:52447206-52476005 GCF_010015895.1 Lontra canadensis
TTGATCTTTTGCTTGGATGATCTGTCCATTTCAGTGAGGGGAGTGTTAAAGTCCCCTATGATTATTGTATGATTGTCGATGTGTTTCTTTGATTTTGTTATTAATTGGTTTATATAGTTGGCTGCTCCCACGTTAGGGGCATAGATATTTACAATTGTTAGATCTTCTTGCTGGACAGATCCTTTGAGTATGATATAGTGTCCATCTTCATCTCTTATTATAGTCTTTGGTTTAAAATCTAAGTGATCTGATATAAGGATTGCCACTCCTGCTTTCTTCTGATGTCCATTAGCATGGTAAATTCTTTTCCACCCCCTCACTTTAAATCTGAAAGTGTCTTCGGGTTTAAAATGAGTTTCTTGTAGGCAACATATAGATGGGTTTTGTTTTTTTATCCATTCTGATACCCTGTGTCTTTTGATTGGGGCATTTAGCCCATTGACATTCAGGGTAACTATTGAGAGATATGAATTTAGTGCCATTGTATTGCCTGTAAGGTGACTGCTATTGTATATTGTTTCTGTTCCTTTCTGATCTACTACTTTTAGGTTCTCTCTTTGCTTAGAGGACCCCTTTCAATATTTCCTGTAGAGCTGGCTTGGTGTTTGCAAATTCTTTCAGTTTTTGTTTGTCCTGGAAGCTTTTAATCTCTCCTTCTATTTTCAATGATAGCCTAGCTGGATATAGTATTCTTGGATGCATGTTTTTCTCGTTTAGTACTCTGAATATATCATGCCAGCTCTTTCTGGCCTGCCAGGTCTCTGTGGATAAGTCTGCTGCCAATCTAATATTTTTACCATTGTATGTTACAGACTTCTTCTCCCGGGCTGCTTTCAGGATTTTCTCTTTGTCACTAAGACTTGTAAATTTGACTATTAGGTGACGGGGTGTGGACCTATTCTTATTGATTTTGAGGGGGGTTCTCTGAACCTCCTGAATTTTGATGCTTGTTCCCTTTTCCATATTGGGGAAATTCTCTCTAATAATTCTCTCCAATATACCTTCTGCTCCCCTCTCTCTTTCTTCTTCTTCTGGAATCCCTATTATTCTAATGTTGTTTCGTCTTATGGTGTCACTTATCTCTCGAATTCTGCCCTCGTGGTCCAGTAGTTGTTTGTCCCTCTTTTGCTCAGCTTCTTTATTCTCTGTCATTTGGTCTTCTATATCGCTAATTCTTTCTTCTGCCTCATTTATCCTAGCAGTGAGAGCCTCCATTTTTGATTGCACCTCATTAATAGCTTTTTTGATTTCAACTTGATTAGATTTTAGTTCTTTTATTTCTCCAGAAAGGGCTTTTATATCTCCCGAGAGGGTTTCTCTAATATCTTCCATGCCTTTTTCGAGCCCAGCTAGAACCTTGAGAATCGTCATTCTGAACTCTAAATCTGACATATTACCAATGTCTGTATTGATTAGGTCCTTAGCCTTTGGTACTGCCTCTTGTTCTTTTTTTTGTGGTGAATTTTTCCGCCTTGTCATTTTGTCCAGATAAGAGTATATGAAGGAGTAATTAAAATACTAAAAGGGTGGCAACAACCCCAGGAAAATATGCTTTAGCCAAATCAGAAGAGATCCCAAATCGTGAGGGGGGGGAGGGGATAAAAAGAGGTTCAGAAAGAAAAAAAAAAAAAAGAAAAAAGAAAAAAGAAACAAATAAAAAAGAAAACCAATAATGAAAAAAATATAAAAAGGAAAAAAAAATATATATTAGATAAACTAGTTAAAAAACGTTAAAAAAGAAAAGGGTAAAAGTTTAAAAAAATTTAGCAGAAGAAGAGAAAAAAATTGAAAAAGAAAAAAAAAAATAAATTAACTGCAAGGCTAAAGAATCATGGGGAGAAAGCCATGAGTTCCGTGCTTTGCTTTCTCCTCCTCTGGAATTCCGCTGCTCTCCTTGGTATTGAAACTGCACTCCTCGTAAGTGAACTTGGTCCTGGCTGGGTTTCTTGTTGATCTTCTGGGGGAGGGGCCTGTTGTAGTGATTTTCAAGTGTCTTTGCCCCAGGCGGAGTCACACTGCCCTTACCAGGGGCCAGGCTGAGTAATCCGCTCGGGTTTGCTTTCGGGAGCTTTTGTTCCCTGAGCGCTTTCCGTAGAGTCCGGAGGACGGGAAGGAAGATGGCGGCCTCCCAGTCTCCGGCCCGGAGGAGCCGAGAGCTCGGGGTCCCACTCCTCAGTGCGCCCTCAGGGAACAGCGTCCAATTACTCCCGTCTGCCTGGCCTCCGGCTGCGCTCCGAGCTCACCGAGCCTGCGACCGGTTCAAGGTAAGCCCGAGCTGAGAGCTCACTCCTCGGCTACGTCTCTGTAGCCGGCTTCCCTGTTCTAATACCTGCGAGCTCTGCGACACTCAGACACCCCGATCCTTCTGTGACCCTGCGGGACCTGAGGCCACACTGGCCCCGCGTGGGCTTCACCCCAGTTAAGCCTCTGGAGCGATGTCCCTCAGCGGAACAGACTTTTAAAAGTCTCGATTTTGTGCTCCGTTGCTCTGCCGCTTGCCGGGAGCCGGCCCCTCCCCCCGCGGTCTATCTTCCCGTCGCTTTGGATTCACTTCTCCGCCAGTCCTACCTTTCAGAAAGTGGTTGATTTTCTGTTTCTAGAATTGCTGTTCTTCTTCTCTCCGATCTCCCGTTGGATTTGTAGGTGTTTGCAATCTTTAGATAAGCTATCTAGCTGATCTCCCGCAACCTGAAGTAGTCTCAGCTGCTACTTCTCCGCCATCTTGACTCCTCCCCTTCCATGCAAATTTTAATTTTGTTTGTTCTAATTCTGTGAAAAGTACTGTTGATATTTTGACAGGGACTGCACTAAATGTGTATACTGCTTTGAGCAATAGAGACATTTTAACAATATCATTTTCTTCTAATGCATGAGCATGGAATGTCTTTCCATTTCTTTACATCCTCTTCAATTTCTTTCATCAGTGTTCTAAAGTTTTCAGAGTACAGGTGTTTGGTTAAGTTTACTCCTAAATATGTTATTATTTTTGGTGGAATTTAAAGGGGATCAATTTCTTAATTTCCCTTTCTGCTATTAGTGATTCATTTCTAATGAATAGTATATAGCAGATGTAATGGGATGCCCCTCTTAAGACCAAATTATAAAAACACTGTGCCTTGTATCTTGGTCTCCTTCTATCTCTGTCTCTATGTTCACTTGTTCTAGGGAAAACCAGTTACCATACATGTGAGCTGCTCTATGAAGTGACCCATATAGTGAGGATTTAAAACCTCCTCCAAAAGCCACCAAAGTCCATTTGGATTTGTTGGCTTGTTAAGATGATTCTAAATTCATTGGAGATCCTAAACCAAAAGTAGCTAGCTAAGCGTCTCTGGGATTTCTGACCTTTATAAATTTTATGTGATAAATGTTTGTTATTTTCAGGCTTCCAAATTTGGGATAGCTTGTTACACAGCAAAGTATGACAATTACACTTGTTAAAGGTCACATAGTTCATAAAAATCAGGATCCTAAGGGCGCCTGGGTGGCTCAGTGGGTTGAGCCTCTGCTTTCGGCTTGGGTCATGGTCTCGGGGTCCTGGGATCGAGCTCCTCATTGGGCTATCCGCTCAGTGGGGAGCCTGCTTCCCTCTCTCTCTCTGCCTGCCTCTCTGCCTGCTTGTGATCTCTGTCAAATAAATAAAATCTTAAAAAAAAAAAAATCAGGATCCTAACCCAGACAGTATGTTCCAGCATCAATATTTTTAAGTGTACCTCCTATTGCCTATCTTAACCACACAGTATCACAGACCACAAACCATCCCCACCCCAAAATAACTCTGATTAAAGAGGAGGTCAGAACCTCCATATCTCACTTCAAAGAGTTCCTGTCTTGGATGCTTTTTATTTATTTATTTTTTTTAATTTTATTTATTTATTTGACAGACAGAGATCACAAGTAGGCAGAGAGGCAGGCAGAGAGAGAGGAGGAAGCAGGCTCCCTGCTGAGCAGAGAGCCCAATGTGGGGCTCGATCCCAGGACCCTGGGATCATGACCTGAGCTGAAGGCAGAGGCTTTAACCCACTAAGCCACCCAGGCACACCTCTTGGATGCTTTTTAAAAGAAACAGTAAATCAGAGTAATGGAGTTTGTTTTCTTCTAGTTACTAGACCTCAGAGATGTTTTTGCCAAACCTTACCTAACAGGTGAGACACTGAGGTTCAGTTTTGCTCTTGACCAAGTGACTGGCTTTGCTCTTGCCCAAGTGACTGGCTGAAAGAGGGCTGAACACTTGACATTCTTCTTTATCTTCTCAAAAAAATAATATTTTGTAAGACACAGTCTAATTGAGGCCTCTGCTTAACTGAGATCTAATTTAATAACTTGTTTTTCCTTGAACAAGGAATTTCTATTTTTTATTAATTTCAGAGGTAGAATTTATTTATTTCTTTGACAGAGAGATCACAAGCAGGCGAAGAGGCAGGCAGAGAGAGAGGGGGAAACAGGCTCCCCGCCGCACGGAGAGTCGGATGCGGGTCTTGATCCCAGGACCCTGAGATCATGACCTGAGTGGAAGGCAGAGGCTTAATCCACTGAGCCACCCAGGTGCCCCCAGAGGTAGAATTTAGTGATCCACAGTTGGCTATAACACCCAGTGCCCACTACAGCAAGTGCTCTTCTTAGTGCTCATCACCCAATTACCCCAACTCCCTACCCACCTCCCCTCCAGCAACTCTCAGTTTGTTTAAGTATCTTTTATGGTTTGCCTCCACCCCAATTTCCATCTTATTTTATTTTTCTTTCCCTAATAACTTCCTGATATCATTTTCAAAGAGTAATGGCAGGGTGACCTAATAGTGCTTACTTTCCCAGGGACACATAAACCTTATGATGTGTTGCAGGTCCCTAAACATGCCTTGCTTCTCACCTCCAGGTCTCTGCATAGGCTGTTCTCACTCTCTAGAAAGCCCTTCCTCCCCTGGCACCCTCTCCTGATCTGTCTTACATGCAACTGCCTCCCTAATTCTTTGAGACTCAGTTACGTATTCAGTGTCTTCTAAGATACCTTCTTATTATCATTTTACCCACTGCAATTCCTTGAATTCCAATAGAAATTTAGATAGCATAACACAGACTAAAAACACCTTTTTTGGAAGCAAATAGATAGTAATTTCAGTCAAGCTTGTGATATATACTAGCTGTGTATCCTTGGCTGAGTGTCCCCATCCTGATAAACCTGATTTTCTATCAAGTAGAAATATAAGGTTAAATGACTACATAATTGAGAATGGCCCTGGTATGTTAAAAAAAAAAAATCCTAAATGAATATTAGCTACTATTTTTATTGTGTGAAGCACATGTCAAAATGCATACAAATTTTTTCAGTTATTTTCTCTTTTAGAAGAGGTGCTTTTTTTTTTTAATACAGTTGACACACAATGAGAATAAGTGCTTTCTGAATGAATGAATGTAATTTTACTGTCTTGTCTTTATAGCAGTGATGGCTGATGCTATCTATAGGAATGAAAGGAATTCTTGTTCATTTATCCTCACTGCCACTTCCTTTAAATATATCTCTAACTGAATTCCTCAAGGTTTTTTTTTCCATCTGATCATCTTGCTAATTTTTTATGTCTTAAACCTTAATTCATAATGACACCCTCCCTTTCTTTCATCCTTTTTGAGCTTTTGTAAATTGTTTATTCTACACCTTTCTTCATGCCAAGGGCATCTGACCGAATGCAACACATATTTCCTCTAGCTCTCTTATTCAGCCACCTCTGGTGAGTCCCAACTTCTCCATTTGGTGTCTCCAGTTCTAACATTATATTCTCCATGTCGATATTATTTATTTCTCCCCAAATGGCCCTTATCATATTACTCCTCATGAAACATAATGTATTGGCTGTCCATGTCTTCAAAACGGGAAATTTCACATATTTTTTTGCAGATTGCAGTGAAGACACGTTGCCTACTTTTACCTTATTCATGTTCTCCCCTTTATTGAAACCTTATGACTTCTGCTTCAATAACACACACCCACTCTTTTCTGTCTCCAGGCTTATAACCATTCCTTTTTCTAGAAAGTCCTCTTGCTCCAACTTTCCCTGTGGAAATAAAGTTGTCTTGCAAAGACTGTCTCTCATGTCACTTTCTCCATGAAATCTTTGTTCATTACCTCACCCTTTTCCCAGGGCCAGCTGCTATAGCTTCTTTTTCCTTGTATTTCCGTGGCCCTTTGCCCTTCATTTGCAAAACTTCTCCTATGCTTTGTATAATGGGATTTTGACTCCTTCCATTGCAAATTTTAAATTCCTTGTACTTAAACCACCTTGATTATCACCTTCCTTCTGAAGCTAAGTGCTGTGCTTTGCATCAAATAAAGACTCAGTTCCTGAATTGAATTGTATTATATAACCAGTTAAAATTTCTAGTAATATGGGTATAATTAGAATTACATAAATGCAGTTTAAGATAAAATCATCTCTTTCCCTCAGAGTTTTTGAGAGTGACAAACACTATTGCTGTTTAGGCAACTTTAGCATAAATATCTTTACCTAAGTATCATTAGAATGTGGAGAAATTATCTTTGTATGTACGTTTAGGACTGAAATTGCTGTCTGTCTACCTTCCAATTACTAGAAAACCAAACTAGCCAACTCAAGATAGACTTTTAACAAAATACTTCCCTGCAATGATAATTGCTTTTGGGCTTCAAACTGACTGACTTAGTTGCTTTTAGATTTGAAAGTCATTTCTTTTTAGGACCTGAAGGATTTTTGCACTGCCTGGGGAATTGGGCAGCCGCCTTTAATTAGAAAAAGGCCAAGATATTCAACATATACTAAGATTTGTGATATTTGTGATGGGGCTGGCATGAGGTGAGGAGAAAATGTGAGTTCAAGAAGGGTGAAATTACTCATTTTTTACCTTTTGTATGTTATTTCCTGAGTCAGTGGGAGAAAGGAAAAACAAAGAATTCTGATTTGTATTCGCTAAACACATGACCCTGGATAAACTCAATGGGTATGCTACCATGATCACTGGCCAGCTTAGAAAATCCCTTTTGCAGTTACACAAAATTTAGATCTGTTCACATGAGGAACAAATAGTACTAGGGAAATAAAATAAATATTTTCAAATATGCATTGTTAATTATATTTTAAAATTAGGAATTATATCCACATTTGATCCAATAATTCTAAACTGTAATAAAAACAGCATGTTGCAGAATTCCTACCAGAAAGTTGAGAGTTATCTGGAACATGGAATACAGGTTTGGCTCATAACACAAAAGGCCTTTGACTTCCAGAGGCAATATTTTTCTTTGAAAATTATTAAGCCCTTCAAATTTTGTTAATAAATCTGTTTGAAGTAGAGTTGAGGAGTATATGCCAGCTAGTTAAAAACAAAAAAGTACATAATTTTGTTTAAGTATTTGGCATGTTTTCTTTATTCTTCCTAAGGTGTTTACTACATTTATACAAAAGGAAACAGGGAGATTTAATACCTGGAAATCTCAAATTATCTTTGAAATGCAAGTTAACTTTTTAAAAAATTGTAAACTTTTGAGGTTATGAAATAAGCAACACAATTTCATTCAGAAAGGAACATTAACTCAGACACAGATTTTTTTTTTTTTTTAAAGGAAATTGACTTTCCCCCATCTTTCTCTAGAGACCTGGGAGTATTATCAAGGACCGAAATAATTAATTGTCACTAAAGGACACATTTACTAAATATCATTTGCATCAAATTTGAGGTTCCCTTTTTTCTATATTTAATAGCCAATTAAGACGTAGAAATGTGCCTGTTAAAAAATATCACAATCATGTTAATAGTGAAGCAACAATTTTATGAAAGCTAATCCAAGAGATCATTCCAAATTTTCTTAGAAAGGAAATTAGCATTGATAACCATCTTTCTGGCTGCAGAAGAAAATGAAATATATTATTTCCATATGTTTCTATAACACAAAATATATTTGAATTTTAAGGGCTTATTAAATAATAATTCAGGTTTACAAAGTTGTCACACCAAAAAACATGTTTATCTTAGAAAACCAGTGTTTATTCCATCAATTACTATTTTAAATGCCTCTAAACAATATTCTTCACTGCATTAATTAGTTAAATTAATTTGATTTTAAGATAAAAATTGTGGTCATTGAATGTAAAACTGATGGTAATATGATGAATCTTTAAAAAAAAAAGTATTTGAATGTGGCTGACACACAACATTGTATCAGTTTTAGGTATACAATATACTGATTCAACATTTATACACGCTATGCTCCCCTTAAATGTAGCCGTTCGCTGTCACCATAAAATGCTCCTAAAGTATCGTTGATTATATTTCCTATTCTGTATCTCTTATTCCCATGACTTAATTATTCCATAACTGGAAGCCTATATCTCCCACTCTTCTTCACCCATTTTGCCCAACCCTTCACTCCTTTCCCTGTGGCAACCTCAGTTTGTTCTCTGTTGCAGTTATTATTTTTCTGATTTTCAATGTATCTAACTCTGTGGGCATTCATTTTCTTTTCTGTTTTCAGTTTCTTCTTTTTTTTTAAGTTTTTATATTAATTACAGTTAGTTAATATACAGTGTAATACTGGTTTCAGGTGTATAATATAGAGATTCCACACTTTCATACATCATCTGGTGCTCATCACAAGTGCACTCCTTGATCCCCATCACCTACTTCACCCATCACTGGTCTCCTCTCTGGTAACTACAGTTTGTTCTTTATAGTTAAGTGTCTGTTTCTTGGTCTGTCTGTTTCTCTCTCTGTCTTTCTCTCTCCCCACCCACCTTTGCTCATTTGTTTCTTAAATTCCACATATGAGTGGAATCATATGGTATTTGTCATTCTCTGACTTATTTTTCTTAGCATTATACTCTCCAGCTCCATCCATGTTGTTGCAAATGGCAAGATCTCATTATATTTATGGCAGAATAGTATGTCATTATGTGTGTGTGTGTCTGTGTGAGCATACAAGTTGGTAAACTGAGAAAAAAATGTATAGAATTTTGTATCCATCACCTTAGTCAAGATATATAACATTTCATCACACTAGAAATTTCCTTTGTTCTCCTTTATATCTATTTCCACAATTTCATTCCAGATGAGGCAAATAAAGATCTGCTCTCTGTCACTAGAGATTAATTTTTTCCTGTTCTAGAATTGTATAGAGAAACACATTATGAACATTTTTTGTGTATTTCTGCATTTGCTCATCATACAGTTTTTGAGATTTTTGCCCGTTATTTTCTTTTTTATTGAATAGTTATTTGGCTGAATGAATAGCATAGTTTATCTATTTACCTACTGATAAACAACTTGGTTGTTTCTAATTTGGAGCTATTATGTATAAATCTTCAATGAGCATTCTTTCTTTCTTTATTTGACAGACAGAGATCACAAGTAGGCAGAGAGGCAGGCAGACAGAGAGAAGGAAGCAGGCTCCCTGTCGAGCAGAAAGCCCAAAGTGGGGCTCATGACCTGAGCCGAAGGCAGTGGCTTTAACCCACTGAACCACCCAGATGCTCCTTCTATGGGCGTTCTTATACAAATATTTATGTCTACCTATGTTCTCATTTCTATTGGTAGATACTTGGAGTAGAATTCTATCTTTCAGAAATTATTTATTTGCCTTTATAAGAAACACTCAAAGTAATTCTTAGATACTCCAAAGTGGTTTTTACATTTTATATCCTTTACAATGTGTAATAATTTCAGTTGTTCCACATCTTTACCAAAAGTGTTATTCCCAGTCTTTTAAGTTTTTAGCTTATTATCTGTCTAGGGAGTATGTCAATAGTTCTTGTGGTATTAATTTCCACTTCCCCAATAACTAATGCTGTTGAGAGTTTTTTCATGTGCTTATTAGCTGTTTGTGTATCTTTTTTAGAGGACTGTTCAAATTTTTGCACATTTTTAAAAACTGGGTTGTTTTTTACTATGAATTATTTATATAATCTGGATAAAGTCTTGTTACAAATGTGGCTTACAAATATTTTCTTCTATATGTCACTTGTGTGTTTGTCTTTTTATTTTCTTCATAGTGTCTTTCAAAAAGCAGTATTTCAAAAAATGCTTTATTAAATTTATTATTTTTTTCTTTATTTCTTTGGAACTATGTCTAAAACATGGTCACACAGATATATATATATATATATATATATACACACATCTGTATATATATATATATGTGTGTGTGTGTGTGTGTGTGTATAGTAAAGGTTTAAGATTATTATTTTTTATAAATATGGCTATCTAGTGTCAACCCCATTTATGGAAAAGATTTTCTTTTATCCATTAAATTATTTTGATACTTTTGGTAAAAAATCAATTGGCTTTTATATACATTCGATTTCTGGAATCTATATTGTTTAATCATTCTACATACTTATACTGATGCCAATATAGCACATGTATTTTTTTCCAGACTTATTTCTTCTTCTTAATGTCATAATCACATAAATGTCATATTTGTTATTTTTCCTGAGATGTCTGTGGTCTGAGGTTCTATTCAATTTTTTTTCTTCAGTTTACTTTCTCTTTGCTTTCCAATTGGACAATTCATTTAGATAGGTCTTCCAGTTCATTTATAATTTCTCCAATCATTTCCATTCTGTTATTAAGCCCATCCAGTGATGTTTTGTTGTGGTGGTTGTCATAACTATACCTTTCAATATAAAACTTTCTTTTGGTTCTATATCTTTTGTTTCTTTACTGAAGATTTCTATTTTCTTCATTTGTTTTCAAGAGGATTTGCAATTGCTTGCTGGAATGCTTTTATGAAAATTGTTTTTCTTAGTCTGTTACAGCTTCCATTTAAAAAAAAAAAATACCACAGACTGAGTGGTTTACACAACAGAAGTTTATTTTCTTACAGCTTTGGAGGCTAGAAGTCCAGTGTCAGGCTGTGATCATGGTCAGGTTCTGGTGAGTGTTCTCTTCTGGGCTAGCAGATGTCTGCCTTCTTGTTGTATCCTTACATGACAGGAGATGAGAGAAAGAGAGAAGGAAAAAGAGAGAGAGAGCTTAAGCAAGTTCTCTGGTATCTCCTTTTATGAGGGCACTAATCCCATCAGACAAGAGCCCCAGCCTCATGACCTCATCTAATGCTAATTAACTTCCAAATGTCCTTATCTTCAAATATCATTCCATTGGGGTTTAAGGATCAATGTATGAATTTGCGGGGGGGGGGGGGGATACAAATATTCAGTGCATATATTGCCTTAAAAACCTTATTGGACAATTCCAACATTTGTGCCATTTCAGTGTTAGCAATTTTCTATTCCCTTTTCTCATTGATAACTGAGGTCATAGTGGTTCTTGCCATAATGAGTAATTTGGGATTTTATCATATAAATTATGTGTATTATGTTATGAGACCCTGGATCCTCCTGAAATCTATTTAGCAGGCAGTCAACCTGTTTAAGTACAGAATGCACTTTTTTGTGAACTGTAATTAAAATGTCAATTTAGGGGTACCTGGGTGGCTCAGTGAGTTAAAGCCTCTGCCTTCAGCTCAGGTCATGATCACAGGATCTTGGGATTGAGCTCCACATTGGGCTCTCTGCTCAGCAGCGAGCCTGCTCCCCGCCCCCCACCCCGCCTGCCTCTCTGCCTACTCGTGATCTCTGTCTAATAAATAAGTAAAATATTAAAAAATAAAATAAAATGTCAATTTACTTTTCATAGCTTTTACAGTGTTATTTTGCTCTGCTCCATTTGTATGTTTCCCAGAGGCTACCCTGAATCCTAGGTCCTTTTACAGATCCCTGCTCAGTTATCAATTCTTGCTGTATTGTTTCTTGTCAGTTTCATGAAGGAGCACTTAGAGGTCTGCTCAGAAATTCATACACAGAGTTTGCAAATTTCTTTCTGCAACTCCATCCCCTAGGAACTCCTCCCCTAGCTCTATTGTTGCAGAGGAAGGAATGTGCATTACCTCCTTATTGCACAGTTATGAAGAAAGACTGGGTGCTATCCACAGTCTTTGAAGCTACAGAGAGGAAATACCTTTATGTTGTTCCTCAATTCCTGAGACTCCTGTAAAGTCTTCCTTTTCTGCAACTTTCAAAGTATGTTGTCAGTTGTTTTAGAAAATTTGGCTCTATGGTTCTCTTCTATTTTGTTGTAGTTTGTGAGGCAAGTATGGTGGAATGTATTTATATTATATATAGAATCACAAGCCCCACTTTTATGCAATGATTTAATGTCTTTAAAGGTTGGTAAATTTTTTTTTTCTGTTATTATTTATTAACATATCCTCTGTCTTTTTTTTCTCTCCTCTACTTTGGGACACCAATTACACATGTTATTTCTTCTCACTGTATTCACTATATCTTTTATTCTCTCTTTAGCATTTTTCTGTCCTTTTTAAATTTTTATTCTGGCCTATTATCTAATTTATTCACACTTTTTCTATGTCAAGCCATCTGTTAAGCCAATCCATTGAGTTTTTAATTTCTAATATTGTATTTCCAGTTCTAGGATTTCTATTTTGTTCTTTCACTTAAAAAAAAATAATTCCTAGTTCTATGCCAAAATTCTGAATCTTATCATTTACCACCTTAAACACACTGTTACTTTAAAGTTTATTCCAGATAACTCTACTATCTTGAGTCCTTTTGAGTGTTTTTCTAGTGTTCATACTATCTTGTTTTCTGTATGTGTAATGACTTTTTATTGACTACTGGACAATGTAAGTGAAAAAATTGTAAAGATAATTTGAGACTCAGAATAATGTTATATTGGTTCAGGGAAAATGCAGACTTGTTTCTTCAAGGTGTCTGGAGATGCTGGTGACTCCATATGACATCAGTCTAATTTTGGGGATTAATAGGTATTGAGATATTTTCACCCAAAGCAGAAGTTTCTCTTTCCAGTTCACCCCTTCTTTAAAAATGTAGCCTTTCAGGATCCTGTCCTAATGTGTGTAGATTTTATCATGTCCCATGGTCTGCCTTGAACACCACATTTTAGATCCCCTCATTCATGAGGATCTCAGGACCTCTTGGGCTCTTGACAGTATCTTACAAATGACAAGTGTTCCTATAGCAAGCATGGAGCTATCTTCTAAATCCTGTCCCCATCATTCTTTCTTCCTTGTTAACTTCTTGATACCTTTGAGGGAAACAAACAAACAAACAAACAAAAAAACCTCTTTCCTGTCACTTTTTGTCTTCACAAGCAGGTGTTTAATCTGAATTACCTAGGGTATTAGGGTTTTTCAAAGAAATAGAGTGAATAGACTAGAATAGAATAGAATAGAAAGACTGAGAGAGAGAGAGAGAGTGAGAGGGAGAGAAGAAAGGGACCATTTTAGGAATCAACTCATGTGGTTATGCAAGCTGGAGAACAAGGAAAGCCAGGTAGTATAATTCAGTTTGAGATCAAAGATCTGGGAACATGGGGAGTTGATCGAGTAAGTCCCAGAATCTGAAGACTTGAGACTAGGAGCTCTGATGTCTGAGGGCAGTAGATGATTGTCATCCCAGCTAAAGAAGAGAGAACAAAAATGTGCCCTTCCTCCAAGTTTTTTGTTCTATTTAGTCTGTCAGTGGTTTGGATGATGCCTGCCCACACTGGGGAAGGCTGAACTTCTTTATTCAGTCCACTGATTCAAATGCTAATCCCTTCTGGAATTTTCACAGACATGCCTAGAAATAATGTTTTACCAGCTATCTGGGTATCATTTGGCCCAGTCAAGATAACACATTAAATGAACCATCCCACCTAGCCTTGTTAGTACCAGTGGTCGAAGGTCACAATCAATATACTTATTTTGTCTACTTAGAAGACAGAGGGGTGGGTTTATGAAAAGACATTATTTTAAGTTAATTTAAGCATCACACAATTAATAAAGACCATCACATATTTTGGCTTTTCTCTTTATTAAGATAATAGATAATGGATAATTAAGATTTTTACTTTCTATTCCTTTTTTTGGACATCTATTTGCAGTCACCACCCACTTTTTCCCATCAAGAAAAAAAAAAAAAAAAACAAAGTTCTCCTCATGTCTCCTACAGAAGATCTCAAATATTCTATTTTTGTAAAATCCTTCCTTCATATTTCAAAGGTAGATGTTTCTTTTTTAGACCATATAAGTAAAAGATATCTCTCCATGAATTCTGGTGCCATGTGTTAAAATACCACTTTTACCAGTTCTTGTGTTTTGTTTGTTTCTCTCCCAAGTAGATTATCAGCTCTTAGAAGAGAAGGTTTGAATCAAATGCTTTACCATCATTTCATCTGTTACATGGGCTCAACTTTAGAACAATCTCAAAATATGCTGTCCGGCTCTCCAATGTAAACATTTGTATAAATCCTACTTAGAACTATCAGCATTGTTTTGTGTGTGTGTTTTTTTTTTTTAAATCTCTTGATACCTATCATTGTGTGCATGCACACACACACACACACACACACACACACACACTAAGGAAGAATACATTTAAAATAATAGACACATCTACAATAGTTGTATATATGGCTTTGCTAGGAGAAAACTTTCTATAATCACAAAACAGAAAATCTAGGATTTGATCATATGATTATCTTCATCAAAACAAAGACTCAGTTTTTGTTGAACAGTCTTTCAAGACTTCACTCACTTTTATTTTCTCAAAATATCACTTTTAACCTGATGACTTCTACATGTTTATCTCTAGCCCTTGAATCTAATCTCCAATTTTTAATTTTATACTAAATACATCAGTGCTGCCATTCTGAAAGTATATAAGAACTTTCTTATTCTTTATGATCCACCCAAATTGCTAGATGACTTATTTATCTCCACATAGTACTTGTGCTTGAGTCATTATTTGTGTTGTATTAATTAAACTGAATAAACTACCATGTTTAAAAAAAAACTGCAGAGAGAAGATTCTATAATATCCTTTCTTAGTTTTATGAAGTAAAGAAGATTCTACAATATCCTTCCTTAGTTTTATGAAATAGATTTGAACTATACATATTTAAGTCAGACCTTAATTCCTCTTATTTCAGCTTTAGCACAACTTATTTTCTCTTGGTCTAAATGAGAAAAGGGGAAACATTCACTGTCCCCATCCATACACCATTTCTTCCAGAGCACAAAGATTTATTAAGTACACTTTCTTCTTTACTTCTCCTGGGCTTCCCTGGTTTTCCTCTATGACCTACTTCCCAAACTTTTAACCACTTCCATTACTTTCTCATAGGCATTTTTCAAGTTATCCACATCTCTATATCTGCAATATGCTATGGGTTCGCAAAATGGAACAAATACTTTAAATGGTTTTGGAAAAAAAAAAAAAAAAACGGTTAAAGCAGTTAAAGAAAAAGTAAGAAAACTCTGAATTGAGGTTAACTTTAGGGAAATTTATAAAGCTTTACTCGCATACCTTGGTCTCATAAGTAGATTGGTCAAAGATTCCAAAATATTCACCCAGAGCACCTTTTTCCTGCAAACATACCACTGAAGTTGTGCTACTAAATGTTAACGGACTTTCTAGTGACTCCTTTATTTACCAAAGTAAGGCATAACCTTGGTCCTGAAATTATGACATTGAGCACATGATCAGTATTAGTTGAACATTATGGTATTCATGGGTGAAGCTACTACATAAATATTATCATTGCTATAAATAAGTTAATATCACAGAAGAAATAAAGGTATTTGCTTGAGGACCAAGTATAAAAATGATAAATGAGGGAAGCTGGTGAGAAAAGCATTTTTCTTGGCCTGTGGTCAAAAAACAAAGCTTTAAACAATTGCAGGGAACTTTTTTGAGATGTGTGTTGGGAAGCAAATTCAGCTAAATATAAATCAAAGAAGTTCTCTTTATTGTAATTCAAAGATACCACAATATAGGAAGCAAGGGAGATTGCCAGAAGAAGAAACAAATATTTCCTTCCCAATAGAGAGATCTTTGTAAAGCATGGTTTTTCACTTCTATCCTTCTAATTCTTTGATGTCTACAGAGAGGCTTGTCATGGCCTACAGTGAGGCTTTGTGGAGCTCTGGCTAAGAGGTGGGTGAGAACACAGTCTGTAGAGTCAAGTACCACTGAGTTAAAACTCCAGCTTTGCCATCACTCCTACGCAGTTCTGTTCTATTTGTGACTTAGTTTACTTCTTTCTAAGATGGATTCAGTAATAGTAGGGTGTACCACATTATATTCAGTGGTTAGTGTAGTACTTAGCCCAGAACAAATATTAAGTAAAGTTAACTTTGTCATTAGTGTTGTTATTAGATATTTTTCAAAATCCATTCCCATAATGGATGGGACCAACCAGCTTTCTGGTTGACCTTAGTTTATTTTATTAATTCATTCCAGTTACTCATCATTGCTTGAGCTGGTCTGGGAAACTATAGACATCTCCCCCACCATGGTGAGCTTTTCATTATGTACTTGCATATGCATGCTTTTTCCATACATTTGGTCTAATAAGTTTTCATTCCTTATTCTGATGCAGTTCCAACTTTACTTCATTTCTTTCTTCAATCATGACAGATAGATTTAAATTCTCTCTGTTTTCTGTTATTCTAGGCCTTTATTCATTTTTTTACAGTGATACCTCTTACATTCTTTGCATAATTTTCCCCTAGCTAAAATGTAAAATTCCTCAAAGATAAGGATTATCTATTATTTATTATTTATTATTAGGTTTAGATTATTTATTATTAGGTTTCCCAGAATCTAACACTCCACTAGACACAGAGAAAGCACTTAGTAAGTCTTTAAGGCATGAATGAATTATATAAAATACAACATGGCAAAGCTGAGGTATAAAATAATGGGAAAATTAGAAATATAAAACAATTAAATAATTAAGAATCATAGAAAATAAAATAGAAAAAATTTCAATGATAAGGGTTAATTTTTATTTAGTGCCAAGAAACATCTCTAAGATATTAAAAACCATGCTGCCATATTGAGAATAATTACATTTTTAAAATTAAATATGATACCAAGCATAAATATTATAGTCCAAATTATAAACAAATATAAAGATACAAGAGAGCAGTACCCCAATATGATAGGAACACAACATGCCTGTGGTGATAGAATTAGAACTGAATTATATTTTAGAGTTTTCTGTAGTTCTAAAATACATAAGAAAACATTTATTATTATTATACATAGAAAAGACCCATATGCCTTTTTATCCTTTGATAATGTTATACAATGAGAAATGTGTTGGGACCCTCTTAAGCCCTATATTCAGAAATTGTCAACTGGTTAAAATACCATGTGAATAATTAGAAGCTCAAAATCTTTCCAGGCTATTTTTTCCAAACTTATGAAAAAAAAATATACATACATCTCTTAAAAACTGTATATTATCCTGTCTGTGAAATCTTTTCTTATATCTCAGTGTGTGCTATAAGCCCCAGCTGCTCACCCTATAAACATACACATTTAATGAGCAAGGGGCCAGGGAAGACAGACACAACACACAGTCATCTTCTGAACAGGAAAACAACATAATTCAAAAAGCCTTATCTTCTTTGTAGTCATTAAATTGAATGTTTATCCATAAGAGAAATTGCAAGTCATAGTCCTTTTTGTATATAGATAGAAAGGCTAGAACTCAGAGAGGGAAGGAGATGTGCACAAAGTCACACAGCTAGTTAGTGCTGCAGTTAAGACTAGCTTCAGGATCCATGACTTTTTCAATTTATGCAACCTTATAGAATTATAGAAATAAAGAGGGTTGTTATAAAGCTGTCCCTACAACCATCTCATTTTACAAAGGGATGACTGAGGACTTAGTGTAACACAATATTTTCCTCTAGGTCACGGATCTTCCTTGAACTGGGCTGGAATGAACAGCCAGGACTCGCATACCCCAATCATTACGTTTTTCCTGCAAAAGCAAGAAGTTACTCTAGTTCTCACTTACACCACAGTTATTACCAGCAGTACTGGAGTAAGTCTTGATCCAATATTTACGTATTATTGGTATGTTAATTGAGGTCTAACTTTGTTCTACCAGAGAAGAAAAATAACTGTCAAGCAAAAAGCACATCATTTCTTAATTGTGTTCAATCTTGTTTTCAGAATGTCTCCAAGATTCTTATTCATTTTATTCATTTTCCTATGAAACAATGATCTATGACAAAGCCAATGAAAGATTTAAAACTTCTAGTTCACATACATCTTTGAGTATATATGTGTGTGCATATGTGTGTGTCTTATATGTTTGCCTAAATTCTGAAAGCTGCAAAAGTTAAAGTATTGTTTGTTTGCTTTAAACCTTGATTACTAGGCACAGGCTGTGGTGGCTTACTCTATCAGTGGCTTACTCTATCAGCAAGGAAGGACAAAGTTCCTGGAAGAAGGTCTAGCCTCTGTGGATAAGCCTGGTATTCATAAAAACAAGTAGGATGTGCCCTGTGGTGCAGTGAAAAGTAAATGATATAAAAAACAAAGGACCTGTATTCTAGTTGTATTTCTATCCCAAATTAGCTCAAGTAGCTAGAACAAGTTCTTTTTTGATTCCAGATATCTATCTTTTCATTTGTTCTATAAGGAATTCACAGGAATTTATCATTTTTAATTTTTTTTTTTTTTTTTTTACCTCCTGGTAATATTCCTCAAACTTTCCCACTGGGGCTTTTTCTAACAGGCTGTCCAGATGTTTATCAAAGACCTTTGAATCTTATGCAAGTGATACAAAGATAAAAAGTAAGATTGAAAATCAAACATGTAGAGGAGGCAGTGGTCAATTGAGATCCAGCCTGTGGTGGGCATGGTTCCTGCGTAATATCTGTGCGACCTCGTCTTTGCCATATTCCAATGCCCTATCCGTCCTAAGAACCCTGAATATATAACCAGAAAGCTTCCTTCCAGCTTCAGAGACAAGCTAGTTAGGATGGATTATTATTATGGTATATGATGGGTTATTTGTAATTAAGCAGAAATATTGGAATAATCAACCAGCTTAACAAAGAAAAAAGAGTATTCAATAAATTAATACCTAACAATTCAAAGCTAAACTCTTTTTTGATAAATATTAACTGTGTTTTGTTGAAAAGATATGAAAAACATAGTTTGATTTTAAAATGTATTCCTGTGTTTATATCATCAATTGTCTCTGCCCTTATTCATCTGAAAAACCTTTGCTCATAGGAACAGACTAACTTCAGATCATGTCTCTGACCTGCTAAACACTCTGCTAATTGCTTTTCTGTGCAATCAGAATAAAGCCTTCCTATGGTCATGCACTTCCTCTGAGATCTGGGCTTTGCAGTCTACAGCTCAAACTTCACCACTCTTCAACTCAATGTTCATAATGCTCCAAGTTCACAGATCTTTTGGTTCTTTAAGAACACCAAGCCTCTTACTACATTAGAAATTTGGTGCTAGCACCTGTTGCCCAGAATGCTGCTTCCCCTAGATCTTTGTTTCACTGAGTCCAGTCATTCAGGTTTGCGTACAAATATCACATTCTCAGGGAATCTTCCTTTGTTTATACAGTTAACAGGCCCTCCCTGTCTATCACTGAAGCTCTATCACACCATCCTTTTTAATTTTCTCTACAATTCTTATTACCAAATTAGAGTTATTTGAATTATGTATTTATTCACTTAATTACATGTTTGCTTTCCCCTCAGCACACAGTAAGCTCCTTGAGGGCAAGGCCTTATCTCTCTTGCTCAAATGAGTATCTGTAGGACTTGCCTCAGAATCTTTCACAAAGCAGACGCTGGATAATTAACACTGGATGAATGAATGAATGGATGCTATTCATATAGAACTGTTAACCAGAAATGCAAAATAGAATGTATTTAATGCTCTTTTATTTGAGTCTTTTTCAAATGTACTAAATATTTACCATTAATAAAGCCTGTGGCTCCAGGACCAGGAATTAATGAAAGTGACATTATCTATGCTGTCAGTGGTTTGAAAGTCATAAATCTCTTGATCCACTGACCAAAACTAATGACTAGAAGTAACAAATGATAGAGGACGAGGGCAGGAAGGAAAACCCAGAGTTCTCCTCAGTCCTCTTTTCTAGCTTATTACTACTTCTAATGACCTATCTTCTGAATTTATGCCCATAATATCAGGTTTTGTTTATTTTTCTGTTTCTTGCTGAATTCTATCATCCTTTTTATTTCTGCAGTATGCCAAACTACTAATTCTGAATTACTTTTCCCACCCTGTAGCTTGCTGTTTTGCATCATGAAAGAAGGCTTAGCTGAATACTACAATCAAAGGACTACTCATATCATTAGAAAAAAGCCCTGCTTTCTTCATTAAAAAAAATGAGAATAAATTTTGTCATTCTTTGCTTGCATACATGTCTTATCCCCTGATGCTCAGCAAAGCTGAATTTTCAAATTTGTAACACTTCTTCAGGTCTCTGAGTTTGATTAATAATAATTGTCAGTCCATTAAAATGGATTATGATGATTCCCAAGGAATTGGTTGTTAACATAATTAACAGCTGGCTTTACTTTCAAGACATTAATCAAAAGAGCAAGTTGCTGGAAATGACCAGGTTCCCACAAATGTTGCTAATTAACAAAGGCATTGAAGTTGTGTGACAATGATTTCTGATGCTGTTATCTGCATGATTGTATCAGCTTTAAATACCCCCAATGTGATATGTTTTCTCAAGTGTTATTAAGCCAACAGGCATTTGAATGAATTTAATTTAAAAGAGACTGACTATATTTTAATGTTTACTTTTGGACAGAATGGAGTGTAAAAAAAAATTTGCAGCCAACTATCTGTACCATAAAAATAATACTTCTTGAAGATACAGGATACACTTTACCATTATCTGCTTACATCACATATTACTATATCTATATATAATGAAAGCAACACATGAAATAAGGAAGGAGAAAAAAAGTACAAAGAAGATTTAAAACAATCACACTTATTCCTCTCAAGAAAGTGCAACCACTCTTGATGTTTTAGAGTATTTGCTTCCAATATCTTCATGGGGCTAAACTATTCTGTTTATGTTGTTATATGTATGATTTATATGCAATTTTTGTATCTTGCTTTTTTTTGTAACAGTCACATGACTTCTCTGTTAGAGAATTAATAAGATAACATTTTAATTGGCACATTTATTCCATCAAAAAGATATTTTACATTTTACTTAACAATTCCCATAGGGTTGGAGTCATAAATTTCACTTTTAAATACAAGATTATAATGAGTTTCAGTTAGTGAAATAATGCTTTTAGGTCCTATGATGCTTTTGTTTCTTGATCAGAAACCAGGATTTTTTACTTCGACCCCTGGTAGAGTTGCCAGATTTAACAAATAAATATACAAAACACCCAGTTAAATTTGAATTTCATATAAATTTATAAATGATTTAAAAATATATAAGTATGTCCCACATAATATTTAAAATTTACTAAAAATGCATAGGTCATTCTTAGACTAAACAAAAATTATCATTTATCTGAATTCAAATTTACTTGGGCATCCTGGATTTTCCCTGGCAACTTTCAAACAAGATTTTTCTTACAAATTGTGGTAGGCCAAATAATGGTCCCTCAAAATGTCAATATCCTAATCCCCAGAACCTGTAAGGTTACATGGAAGAGGAGACTAATATTACAGATGGAATTCAGATGGCTAATCAGCTGATATTGATATGGGGAGACTGTCCAGGTGGACCCAAGGTGATCACAAGTGTCCTTATAAATGAAAGATGAAGGCAAAAGAGAGAACCAGAAAGATGGATGTGTAAGCAATCTGGCTTAACATTGCTGGTATGGACAGTGAGGGAAAGGGCCATGAAATAAGGAAAGTGGGCAGCCTCTAGATACTGGAAAAAGCAAGAAAATGTATTCTCACATAGAGCCTCCAGTGAGGAATTCAGTCCTTCAGACATCTTGATTTTAGACCAGTGAGGACTTGTTGTACTTCTGACCTCCAGAACTAAAGTAATAAGTTTGTGTTGTTTTACAGACATGAAATTGTGTTACTTTTTTATGACAACTATATGAAAGTAATACTGGTGTTTTCATGAAGACATTGGTGGTCATTGAACAATAGGTAGGCTGATTCCCTTTATTCTTATATTGTGATAATTTTATGAAAGAGTCTAAAAAAATCTGAACCAAGACCTAGAAAATACCCTACAGGGAACATCAAGAGGCCAGATTCCTACTATCACTCTCAGTTTTTTCGATGTAGCCAACCTGGGAACACTACACAGAGTGGTTTAGATCTTGGAAAGCTGACATTTTTTTGTTCTTTTCTTAGTGATTGCATGTGAATGGCTTGAGATGCAAAGAGACTTTAATTCAAGCAATCAGCATCCTACAGCATTAGTCATGAAATGAACTCAAATCAAAAGATTCCATTTGGGAGTTAAGCTACAGAGTAAATCAAAGACAGCTGAGATAAGCAAATGTTCCTCATAACAAATTTTCTCAGTCTGAGTTGATGGTGGGACCAATACTCAGGACAAATTTACAGGTATTCAATATGAAAATCTAATTGTTAAATTCAGCGAATTTGCATATATTTACTGTTATGGGAAAAAGGTAAGCTAATATTGCTTTGCTACATGTCTGTGAAGTACAAAGGAGGCAACACACTGAACGCTGTCGTCATTTTGCTTTTCTGGGAATGCCTCCCAGTTCACAAGTTTGTAATTAGGAGAGGGAGGATTTTATAGGCCATTTAAAATGTGCATGTTTCACAGAGAACTTTGCATCACATCAAACTTAGAGATGTCTTGGTTAAGACAGGGCCCTCAACTTAAAAAGTTCAAAACCTATAGTGGAGAGAGGCTCATAAACAGATAATAGCCACACAACATGATAAATGTTCATACAGAAGAATGCACAGGAAGCAGGGGAAGCCCTCAGGATCCCCATGAGAAGATAAAGGTTAAATGGGTAAAGTAAAGTAAAGTAAAAGTTAACATGGGTAAACTAAAGAAATAGATTCAGGGCATACAACTTAATTAGGAGTTAGTGAAAAAGAAGACAGAGGACAAGAGAATAAAGATGAGAAATGGTATCTGGAGGAGGACATGGTATTGGAAAATGTAATTTGCCTTGTTTGTAACAAGAGAAGCTGGGTATATTTACATAATGGAAAGAAATCAGCAGAGTGGGCATATACAGTCAGGACTTCTCTCATGGCAAGTGACAGTGACCCATACCAAATAACTTTTGGAAGAAAATTTAAATACTAACTCAAACAGTGATATTCAGGGTTGGGGCTAAGTCTAGGGATCCAAATGATGTCATTTCAGATTGCATAAAAATAAGAGAAATTCTCTCAGTCAGCATCAGCATGTACAATCTTAGAGAAAGACCTTGTCTGACCAGGTGGTACTCACCTGTCCATTGATGGACCACTAGCTATGAATAGAGGAGGGTGAAATATAATTGACTAATCCTGCCATGTGTACCACTATAGGGCCAGGCTGGCACTAGGACTTGGAACCCCATGGGAACAATTAGAGTTAGTGAAGGAATTGTTCTCAGTACAATGGCTGATGTTTCCAGGAGGAGGGAAACCAGGAGGCGTGGCAGCAAAAAATAATAGACATCCAGCCCATAAGTCAAAGATACAGGTCAGGGAAGTACAAAATCAACAGAGGAAGACCTCAATCAGCTTTAGACCTGAAGCAGCACATCCTTGTCTTGTCACTTCAGACAGGTCCTCCCTGTCTGTCCCACCTGATCTCCCTGGGTCCCCCAAAATAATTCTCTGTCCCTCCATTGTCTTTTATTGTCTTCCTGAGACCAATCATTCTATAACTTGTGAGCAGGCCAGCTTTCCTAACTTTCAGATATAAACTCCCTGATGTCAGGGGCCCTATTTATCTTTTGTAGCATTCTAACTCTGCCACTGAACATCTGAAATAACACTTAGCACGTATTCAGCAAGCAATTAATTATTTGTTGAGTTAAACGAGAGATGGGGAGGATACGGGGAAAACAGGGACTGAGGGAGAGTAAGAGCATACTATTTGAATATATACAACGGCTTTTGGTCAGAACAACTATGACAATTGTGTGTGTGCATTTTTTTTAAATGACAAGGAGGATATCATAATCATGCATGTGTGTGTGTGTGTGTGTGTGTGTGTGTGTTTGTCTGTGTGTATATCTGGACTATTTTTTCTCTTTAAACCTATCCTTGTCTCTGGGTCATCAGATACAAAATACCAGAGGTGGTGATCTAAAAATGTAAAATATTTCTACTGAGCAGGGAACACACTAAGGTCTTTGGGGCTGCTTGTTGGCTTCGTTTTGCTGCATGGGACCACACTCAAAGATACAGAAGCTTAAATTTTACTCCACAAAGATTAAGAGTATGTCTGAAAAGCCCACCACAGGCATATACACGAAATATCTAGGCATAATTAATGGAAAGTTTCTATAAGTTAAATTGTAGTTTGTATGAAGAAACCCTTCAGAATTTCTTGAATCAGAATGTTCCCCAAGTATCTCCACAGTGAAATAGAATAAAATTGCCTTTCAATGAAAGCGTTGGCAACTGGATACCCTCTTGTGTCCAAGTCAGCAGTGAGCTGTAAGTTTAACACATGTGGAAACAATACATTAGGTGAAGTTGCAAAAGGACATTTGACAGCTATACTCTTCGAATATCTTATAAGAGGAAAACTGTTCTAAAAAGAGAAAAGAGAAAAAAACCCACAACTGTCTGGTTTCACTTAATTCTCTTGGAGAAGTTGTGTTGATAATACAGGTCATACACAAACATACATACAAAAGCTTTTCATGATGAACATCACTGATACTTCTTCATCCTGTAGTATTAGATGTGTGCATGTGTGCATATGTCACATGGATATGTCCACAAAGTTTATCTGGTATTTCAGAAAAATTCCTAAAATATGGTTTTGTCAGATAATGCATTAGTTCGAGGATTCATTTTAAAAGAAATTAAGATTGCAAGCCATCTAGTAATCTTATATATGTTTCAGTGGTAAACATGGAAGAAACAAAAAAAAAATGTAATACACAGATTTTCATGCAATATAATACATATAGATCAAAGTGAATGTTTTTTATTCATGGTGAATGCTATAATGTTCATGGGATATAAATAGAATAAGAATGCTATACTAGTTCAAATCAAAGAATTATTTTCCTGTCTATAATGAATGAAGATAGATGAAAAAATCAAAGTCTCACTCTTGAATGTCTAAGAAGAGCATTATAACAAGTGTGATGGAATGTAAGAAGTGGTGAGTAAGGATATATTAGAGTATTAAAGCCCCAAAAGAATGCTAGTCCAGTCTATCTTTTCTTAAGTTATTACAGAAGTTAGGAGAAGCCTGCCACTGTGGTGTTAACATATCCATTCAATTATTCATTCGTTTGGTAAATTTGTATTGAGATCTGATACCAGGCACTGTGTTACTTGCTTGATTTAAAATAATGAAAAATCTCAGTCTCCATCTAAAGGAAGCCACATTTCTGTTTTGTTTGGAATTAGCCAGTCAGGCCATCAATGAGGACTTTTTATTTATTTATTTATTTTTTTAATGGTACACAGGATGGTTCCCATTCAATACATCCTTAGTTCTGGGAGAGAGGGGTCTTTTCCTTCTGTCCTTCTCTTTAGAGTTCCCAACATATGACTAACAGAAAAAAAAGTAAGTACATTTATTAAAGAACTCATGGATGCTTCTGTGACTTGGGGGTCTAGTACTCAGCACAGTGAAACATAATCCAGAAACCCTAAACATCTGCTGTCATGATTGACCCCACTGAGCCCTAGAGAAATATTTCCTAATTCCTCTACCCCTATGTCATTAAAATGAAAGACAACCGCATCTGAATTCTGTAAAAGACTGTAGTTGTCATGCCTCTGATGTCTGAGATGAACATTGCTTTTGAGTTCAGGGAAGACTTGGCCATGCAGTACTTAAAGAGCAGAGACAAATTTGTAAACTGGTCAAATTCTTGATCTGAGAGCAAGGGTAGAATATATTCTTGCATGTGAAAATGTCCACGTTTGTATTTCCCAAAGGTCCAAAATGTGGTTCATGGATACATATGCATACATAATACATAAAGGTTACATACTTATATGAGTGTAATTATAATATAAAATGCATAGTAACTATTTTAAAATTAAAAATCAGAATTTTGGGGAGGAGTCAAGATGGCGGAGAAGTAGCAGCTGAGACTACTTCAGGTTGTGGGAGATCAGCTAGATAGCTTATCTAAAGACTGCAAACACCTACAAATCCAACGGGAGATCAAAGAGAAGAACAGCAATTCTAGAAACAGAAAATCAACCACTTTCTGAAAGGTAGGACTGGCGGAGAAGTGAATCCAAAGGGACGGGAAGATAGACCCCGGGGGGAGGGGCCGGCTCCCGGCAAGCAGCAGAGCAACGGAGCACAAAATCAGGACTTTAAAGAGTCTGTTCTGCTGAGGGACATCGCTCCAGAGGCTTAACTGGGGTGAAGCCCACGCGGGGCCAGTGTGGCCTCAGGTCCCGCAGGGTCACAGAAGGATCGGGGTGTCTGAGTGTCGCAGAGCTTGCAGGTATTAGAACGGGGAAGCCGGCTACAGAGACGGAGCCGAGGAGTGAGCTCAAAGCTCGGGCTTACCTTGAACCGCTCGCAGGCTCGGTCAGCTCGGAGCGCGGCTGGAGGCCAGGCAGACGGGAGTAATTGGACGCTGTTCCCTGAGGGCGCATTGAGGAGTGGGACCCCGAGCTCTCGGCTCCTCCAGGCCGGAGACTGGGAGGCCGCCATCTTCATTCCCATCTTCCGGAACTCTACGGAAAGCGCTCAGGGAACAAAAGCTCCCGAAAGCAAACCCGAGCGGATTACTCAGCCCGGCCCCTGGTAAGGGCGGTGCAACTCCGCCTGGGGCAAAGACACTTGAGAATCACTACAACAGGCCCCTCCCCCAGAAGATCAACAAGAAACCCAGCCAGGACCAAGTTCACCTACCAAGGAGTGCAGTTTCAATACCAAGGAGAGCAGCGGAATTCCAGAGGAGGAGAAAGCAAAGCACGGAACTCCTGGCTTTCTCCCCATGATTCTTTAGCCTTGCAGTTAATTTAATTTTTTTTTTCTTTTTCATTTTTTTTCTCTTCTTCTGCTAAATTTTTTTAACTTTTACCCTTTTCTTTTTTAACGTTTTTTAACTAGTTTATCTAATATATATATATTTTTTTCCTTTTTATATTTTTTTCATTATTGGTTTTCTTTTTTTATTTGTTTCTTTTTTCTTTTTTCTTTTTTTTTTTCTTTCTGAACCTCTTTTTATCCCCCCCCCCTCACGATTTGGGATCTCTTCTGATTTGGCTAAAGCATATTTTCCTGGGGTTGTTGCCACCCTTTTAGTATTTTACTTACTCCTTCATATACTCTTATCTGGACAAAATGACAAGGCGAAAAAATTCACCACAAAAAAAAGAACAAGAGGCAGTACCAAAGGCTAAGGACCTAATCAATACAGACATTGGTAATATGTCAGATCTAGAGTTCAGAATGACGATTCTCAAGGTTCTAGCTGGGCTCGAAAAAGGCATGGAAGATATTAGAGAAACCCTCTCAGGAGATATAAAAGCCCTTTCTGGAGAAATAAAAGAACTAAAATCTAATCGAGTTGAAATAAAAAAAGCTATTAATGAGGTGCAATAAAAATGGAGGCTCTCACTGCTAGGATAAATGAGGCAGAAGAAAGAATTAGCGATATAGAAGACCAAATGACAGAGAATAAAGAAGCTGAGCAAAAGAGGGACAAACAACTACTGGACCACGAGGGAAGAATTCGAGAGATAAGTGACACCATAAGATGAAACAACATTAGAATAATTGGGATTCCAGAAGAAGAAGAAAGAGAGAGGGGAGCAGAAGGTATATTGGAAAGAATTATTGGAGAGAATTTCCCCAATATGGCAAAAGGAACAAGCATCAAAATCCAGGAGGTTCAGAGAACCCCACTCAAAATCAATAAGAATAGGTCCACACCCTGTCACCTAATAGTCAAATTTACAAGTCTTAGTGACAAAGAGAAAATCCTGAAAGCAGCCCGGGAGAAGAAGTCTGTAACATACAATGGTAGAAATATTAGATTGGCAGCAGACTTATCCACAGAGACATGGCAGGCCAGAAAGAGCTGGCATGATATATTCAGAGCACTAAACGAGAAAAACATGCAGCCAAGAATACTATATCCAGCTAGGCTATCATTGAAAATAGAAGGAGAGATTAAAAGCTTCCAGGACAAACAAAAACTGAAAGAATTTGCAAACACCAAGCCAGCTCTACAGGAAATATTGAAAGGGGTCCTCTAAGCAAAGAGAGAGCCTAAAAGTAGAAGATCAGAAAGGAACAGAAACAATATACAATAACAGTCACCTTACAGGCAATACAATGGCACTAAATTCATATCTCTCAATAGTTACCCTGAATGTTAATGGGCTAAATGCCCCAATCAAAAGACACAGGGTATCAGAATGGATAAAAAAACAAAACCCATCTATATGTTGCCTACAAGAAACTCATTTTAAACCCGAAGACACCTTCAGATTTAAAGTGAGGGGGTGGAAAAGAATTTACCATGCTAATGGACATCAGAAGAAAGCAGGAGTGGCAATCCTTATATCAGATCACTTAGATTTTAAACCAAAGACTATAATAAGAGATGAAGATGGACACTATATCATACTCAAAGGATCTGTCCCACAAGAAGATCTAACAATTGTAAATATCTATGCCCCTAATGTGGGAGCAGCCAACTATATAAACCAATTAATAACAAAATCAAAGAAACACATCGACAATCATACAATAATAGTAGGGGACTTTAACACTCCCCTCACTGAAATGGACAGATCATCCAAGCAAAAGATCAA
>NW_022630995.1:52476015-52495795 GCF_010015895.1 Lontra canadensis
GACTAAACAGCATCCTTCTAAAGAATGAATGGGTCAACCAGGAAATTAAAGAAG
This sequence comes from Lontra canadensis, assembly GCF_010015895.1. Taxonomy (NCBI): domain Eukaryota; kingdom Metazoa; phylum Chordata; class Mammalia; order Carnivora; family Mustelidae; genus Lontra; species Lontra canadensis. The sequence goes on from NW_022630995.1 coordinate 52,476,070, forward strand.
AATTGAAAAAATTCATGGAAACAAATGATAATGAAAATACAACAGTTTAAAATCTGTGGGACACAACAAAGGCAGTCCTGAGAGGAAAACATATAGTGGTACAAGCCTTTCTCAAGAAACAAGAAAGGTCTCAGGTACACAACCTAACCCTACACCTAAAGGAGCTGGAGAAAGAACAAGAAAGAAACCCTAAACCCAGCAGGAGAAGAGAAATCATAAAGATCAGAGCAGAAATCAATGAAATAGAAACCAAAAAAACAATAGAACAAATCAACGAAACTAGGAGCTGGTTCTTTGAAAGAATTAATAAGATTGATAAGCCCCTGGCCAGACTTATCAAAAAGAAAAGAGAAAGGACCCAAATAAATAAGATCATGAATGAAAGAGGAGAGATCACAACTAACACCAAAGAAATACAGACAATTATAAGAACATATTATGAGCAACTCTATGCCAACAAATTTGACAATCTGGAAGAAATGGATGCATTCCTAGAGACATATAAACTACCAAAACTGAACCAGGAAGAATTAGAAAGCCTGAACAGACCCATAACCAGTAAGGAGATTGAAACAGTCATCAAAAATCTCCAAACAAACAAAAGCCCAGGGCCAGATGGCTTCCCGGGGGAATTCTACCAAACATTTAAAGAAAAACTAATTCCTATTCTCCTGAGACTGTTCCAAAAAATAGAAATGGAAGGAAAACTTCCAAACTCATTTTATGAGGCCAGCCTCACCTTGATCCCCAAACCAGACAAGGATCCCATCAAAAAAGAGAACTACAGACCAATATCCTTGATGAACACAGATGCAAAAATTCTCACCAAAATACTAGCCAATAGGATTCAACAGTACATTAAAAGGATTATTCACCACGACCAAGTGGGATTTATTCCAGGGTTGCAAGGTTGGTTCAACATCCACAAATCAATCAATGTGATACAACACATTAATAAAAGAAAGAACAGGAACCATATGATACTCTCCATAGATGCTGAAAAAGCATTTGACAAAGTACAGCATCCCTTCCTGATCAAAACTCTTCAAAGTGTAGGGATAGAGGGCACATACCTCAATATTATCAAAGCCATCTATGAAAAACCCATCGCGAATATCATTCTCAATGGAGAAAAACTGAAAGCTTTTCCGCTAAGGTCAGGAACACGGCAGGGATGTCCGTTATCACCACTGCTATTCAACATAGTACTAGAAGTCCTATCCTCAGCAATCAGACAACAAAAAGAAATTAAAGGCATCCAAATCGGCAAAGAAGAAGTCAAACTATCACTCTTCGCAGATGATATGATACTATATGCGGAAAACCCAAAAGACTCCACTCCAAAACTGCTAGAACTTGTACAGGAATTCAGTAAAGTGTCAGGATATAAAATCAATGCACAGAAATCAGTTGCATTTCTCTACACCAACAACAAGACAGAAGAAAGAGAAATTAAGGAGTCAATCCCATTTACAATTGCACCCAAAACTATAAGATACCTAGGAATAAACCTAACCAAAGAGACTAAGAATCTATACACAGAAAACTATAAAGTACTCATGAAAGAAATTGAGGAAGACACAAAGAAATGGAAAAATGTTCCATGCTCCTGGATTGGAAGAATAAATATTGTGAAAATGCCTATGCTACCTAAAGCAATCTACACATTTAATGCAATTCCTATCAAAATACCATCCATTTTTTTCAAAGAAATGGAACAAATAATCCTAAAATTTATATGGAACCAGAAAAGACCGCGAATAGCCAAAGGAATATTGAAAAAGAAAGCCAGAGTTGGTGACATCACAATTCCAGACTTTAAGCTCTATTACAAAGCTGTCATCATCAAGACAGCATGGTACTGGCACAAAAACAGACACATAGATCAATGGAACAGAATAGAGAGCCCAGAGATAGACCCTCAACTCTATGGTCAACTAATCTTCGACAAAGCAGGAAAGAATGTCCAATGGAAAAAAGACAGCCTCTTCAATAAATGGTGTTGGGAAAATTGGACAGCCACATGCAGAAAAATGAAATTGGATCATTTCCTTACACCACACACGAAAATAGACTCAAAATGGATGAAGGACCTCAATGTGAGAAAGGAATCCATCAACATCCTTGAGGAGAACACAGGCAGCAACCTCTTTGACCTCAGCCGCAGCAACATCTTCCTAGGAACATCGCCAAAGGCAAGGGAAGCAAGGGCAAAAATGAACTATTGGGATTTTATCAAGATCAAAAGCTTTTGCACAGCAAAGGAAACAGTTCACAAAACCAAAAGACAACTGACAGAATGGGAGAAGATATTTGCAAACGACATATCAGATAAAGGGCTAGTGTCCAGAATCTATAAAGAACTTAGCAAACTCAACACCCAAAGAACAAATAATCCAATCAAGAAATGGGCAGAAGACATGAACAGACATTTCTGCAAAGAAGACATCCAGATGGCCAACAGACACATGAAAAAGTGCTCCATATCACTCGGTATCAGGGAAATACAAATCAAAACCACAATGAGATACCACCTCACACCAGTCAGAATGGCTAAAATTAACAAGTCCGGAAATGACAGATGCTGGCGAGGATGTGGAGAAAGGGGAACCCTCCTACACTGTTGGTGGCAATGCAAGCTGGTGCAACCACTCTGGAAAACAGCATGGAGGTTCCTCAAAATGTTGAAAATAGAACTACCCTATGACCCAGCAATTGCACTGCTGGGTATTTACCCTAAAGATACAAACGTAGTGATCCGAAGGGGCACGTGCACCCGAATGTTTATAGCAGCAATGTCTACAATAGCCAAACTATGGAAAGAACCTAGATGTCCATCAACAGACGAATGGATAAAGAAGAAGTGGTATATATACACAATGGAATACTATGCAGCCATCAAAAGAAATGAAATCTTGCCATTTGCAACAACGTGGATGGAACTAGAGGGTATCATGCTTAGCGAAATAAGTAAATCGGAGAAAGACAACTATCATATGATCTCCCTGATATGAGGGAGAGGAGATGCAACATGGGGGGTTAATGTGGTAGGAGAAGAGTAAATGAAACAAGTTGGGATTGGGAGGGAGACAAACCATAAGTGACTCTTAATCTCACAAAATAAACTGAGGGTTCCTGGGGGGAGGGGGGTTGGGGGGAGGTTATGGACATTGGGTAGGGTATGTGCTATGGTGAGTGCTGTGAAGTATGTAAACCTGGAGATTCACAGACCTGTACCCCTGGGGGAAAAAAAAATATATGTTTATAAAAAATAAAATTAAAAAAAAATCAGAATTTTCATGTTAGTTTCATTTAAAACTCCCCATTAATTTCTGTATTCAATTTTGCTTTTTTCTTTTAATTTTAATTTTGCTTTTTTCTGCTGTTTCAGAAAAGTTGACTTTAAAAAACATAAAATTAAATTTTCTGTTTTTATAGCTAAGTTTTATTTTTAGCAAATATATATGCAGATTGTCAACATCTTACAGTTCCATTTTACTTTCATCTTTTAGATATCTGTTGTTGGACACACATTATATGAAGTTGTTTATAGCAATGTATTGATTTTACTGCAATAAAAATTCAGGATTTTGTATATATTTCCACTTGCTTTTCTTCCAGATACCTCCAGAACATCAATAAAATATCTACATGTTTGTAATAATATATTAATTTTTCATATTTTCCTAAATTTTAGTTCTATCAAAACAATAACCTGAAGCATCTCAAAGTGAGAAAGTAGATATCCCTGTTAATACTTTTAAAGTGATATTGAGATAGTCATTAATTTGTGCATTTGTCCCAAGCCATGCAAAAGTTACACACTGACCTGTTCAGATTCCTCTGTTAATTTAATGCATACCCAAGGCAAAATTTTATGGCAATATATTATGCCACGGAGGATATATAATGAGAAATGAAATAAATAAGGACCTCTCCTACAAAAAAGGTTATCATTTTGTAAGAAACAGAGGTAATTAAGGAGGCCATGGTCTGCTGTGCAATATTGTAATGTGGGGAGTATGACACAGCACTTGCACTCCAGAATCATAGTGGGGAGCATGCTGGGAGGAGGTGAAAGGTAGGCTTTCTAGAGTAAAATGTGAAATGGCAGCTGAAGGGCAGATTTAGAGAGCTAAGGAAGAAAAGGAAGTGAAAATATAACCTTTAGGTGGCAGGGAAATCATGGCAGAATTGCAATATGCAAGAAACAGTGAACTCTTTCTAGAAGAGAAAATGGAAAAATGCTCATTTATTTTTAGGTGTATTATAATACCTGTTCAACTTTTCTCCCACTTTGTACCATCACTCTAATTTGGTAGGAAAAGATGAAAGAGTAATATTCCATAATAAAACAATATCAATAGTACTTGCTAATTCCTATGTGGTACTTAATAAATGCCAGGGAATTATACATGAACATTTTTTATACCCTAATGTATTTAATCCTTATAACAACACTAAGAGGGAGGGCCTGTTATTACTACCTTTTTAGTAGCAGAGAAACAAAGTCACAAAAATGATTGTCACTTGTTTATGATTCTTCAGCTAGTAAGTTGCAGAGTCAGGATGATTTAGAACTAGGCAGTTGGGTTCCATATAGTAACAGTGTTCTATCTGATAATGCTTATATAACATACATAATAACATATTTATATGTTATAAATATAAGTTTAATATTTTTATTATTGAGAGGGCATATACCAGACCTCTGCTAAGTACTTTACATTCCTTATCATATTTATCCTTCCCAATTATAATCGTTATCACCTTTCTGCAGATAACGTTAAGCCTTGGAGAGATTAAGTCATTTCTCTACAATCAAACAGTTAGGAGGTCATATAGCTGAGAATCAAAGCCACTTCCTCTGATCATAGCCAGGCTAAGCTGTCATCTAAGGGCAAACAGTTTCTAAGTATTCTTTGGAGTATGATTATATAGAATTATAGATGTTTCTCAGAAAATTCTCAAAGGACTTCCCATTTTATAATGTGGCATTTTTCTTGATTTTTTTTCCTAAAAATTGAAAAGATTATTTCAAAACAAAATTACTCATGAAACAAACTATTCTTAGATTTTTCTTCTCTGTTCCATAATCCAAAATTAAGAGGCAAAATCCAGCCTGATGATACATTTTCTTAAGGAGTGGTGAAACTATTTTTTCTCCCTTTGAATGTGGCCACAATGTGTTTTATTTTTAATGACAATATTTCCTTCAGCTACTTCAATGAAGTCCTGATAGAAAAATCTCAGTGAATTTAAATCTCTTTGTTATAAAATGTAGATAAACCACAACTGGTTCGGGCTTTTCACTTCTCATATTTCTTTTTATTTTTCTTATTTGAATCTGTGTCTTTTTTTCATTTCCCATAAGCCTGGTTACAGACTGTTCTGGGTTCTGTGGAAAAGTAACAAAACCCATTTTAACAAGTTTTTGGTCAAGGCGCTGAATCAATGAAGCTTGGTGTCTTTAGGGCCAAGTTTTAGCACATATCCCATTGTTCTCTCAGAACTGGGCTTTTTTGGCTAAAGGAAATAATTCTCTAAAAACAGCCCCCCTACTATTATGAAATTTATAAGGCTCCACCTAATCTAATTTTTCTTTGCCTCTGTCAAATCTGGGTTGAATTAGACTGGGTGATCTAAAATTGTTTCAGGAAGATTACAGATACAGACACAGAAAAATACCCATTGTGATTTTATATTCTATTATAGGTCATTTACAATTAACGGATGAATTGTTAGATGCAAAATAAAGAACAGTCGAATACTTATTATCAGAGCTATCATGAAAAGCAAACACTGACTGAGCTCTCTTTGTATATCAAACACTATCATAGGTGCTTTAAATCTACTACCTTCTTTTAATCCCCAAACTCTATTACATAAAGTGTTCTTATCTCATGAACACTAATGAGGGGGAAGTCCCTGAAAGTTCTTAAGAAATGTGTCAAGGTTTACATATCTAGAAAGTGACAGTTGTATGGTTAGAAATGAGAAACTCCAAAGTCTGAGCTATCAGACTTGATGAAAAACGTTTCTGATATTTGTATCCACTTTTTCTGTAAAAGTTACAGAGACAATATAAGAATTTTCAGGTTTGGAACTGTCTGTTCTACCCATCAATCTTCCACAGATTGACTACTTTGCTAATATAAGAACTTTTCTTTAAACCTGAGGCATGTAAAATAAGAGTAAAAATAAATTGTAGGTGCTATCAAATCCTGCAATTGGTAGATGTCCAAAATTTTTTGAACAAATCAGCTATTAAATGTGACATCATTAGTTACTGACAAATTTTCCAATACTTTGACAAAATTATCATCTAACACTTGCTTGTTATAAACTACATTTATTCTTTACTATATAATGTGTTAAAATCCACAAAGCTGTATTTTATAAATTTGTTAATGTTGGTGTTTACAAACATTTTCTCAAATTTCTGAAAAAAAATTACACATTTCAGAAATCATAAAGCAGAAGAAGAGTTGATTTCTACAAATTTCTAGGGGAAAAAATGTTAACAAGATGGCTTGTGAGGACTCATAAATAAAAGAGGGATCATAGGAAGTTCAAAACACTTTTTTGAAAAATAAACAATATCAAATGATCCTTATCATTTTGATAATATTAATGGATTATTTAGTCAATAGTTCTCTCTTTCATCTCTGTTTGCTCTTTTCTTTCCCTCTAGTATCACTCTGACTTCAGCCTAGAATTCAAATTTAATCAGATTTTTATCCAGCTGTGTTGGAAAGAGGAAGAATGTAGGTTTAGTAACAATAGTGAGGAAGAATACAAAATGTCATTGATTTTTAGATCCACATCAATCTGAAGAAAAAGGACACTTGGGTCTTCAATGTTCTGTAGGGGGCTTCATCCTGTCCTATCTTCATTGATGCCTTGTATGAAGACAGATTTATTGCTGCTGTAAATCTGAGGAAGATAGCTATGTTTTGGGACATTCAGAAAAATCTCAACAGTTAGATTCTTGGGATGGAAAATGTGTTTATCCCTGTTAAATTTCCTCTTAGAAATAAATTGCATTATTTTAAAAATGCTGGTATTAAAATTTGGCTGGGAAAGAAAGAGATAAGTACAAGTTATGTGAAATGGGACTTAATTGGCAGCAGACTAAGTATGAGCTGACTGTGTGACATACTGTTTAGAAAGGAGGGGGAAAGCAGTTCAATAATTCACAGGCTATGTTAATACCATGGAATTTCCAGATCAAGAGACCATATATGATGACTGCAGTCAGTAGTAGTTAGATTCCATTTAGAATCATGTATTTACTTTGGATGATGCATTAGAGGGGGATATTAGCAAACTATATATGTTTAGTCACTTGGGCATTAACTTAATAGATATCAAGTACCTTCTATGTCTTAAGTAGGATGCTAGGCACTGAGTTTAATGAATAGTAAAATCTAGTTAATGTCTTCGTAGACCATAATGTCTAAAGTGTAGGGAGACCAGGCATTGAACATACAAACAAGTAATGAAAAATCCTTTGTATGCTCCCATGCTACCATATAAGAACAACATGACTAAACAAATTACCACAACATTGGAGGATATCTAGAGATGGTATGACTTTAAATATAAGTTACACAGCATCCAGAGTGCTTGCCTTTTCATAGTCTGTGCATGTGCAAGGGAGGGGAGGGAGGACACTAAAGAGAAGTATTTCAAGAGCTGCTAAAAACAAGGAATCATGAGAAGACTCTGAGACACATTCACAGATATTCAGATGCCACAAATAAAACAAATAGTGGTTTAACATAGATCCTTCAAATCACTGCTGATTGAGTTATGAGCCCTGATATTTCAACCACTTCTCACACTGGCAGCTCTATATAGTATGATCAGGAGTGAACAAAACAAGATTCCACCCCCCCCCGGCCGAGAAATATAAATTTGTTCAGGTAGTAAATATTTAAGTGTGAAAGGTTGAGCAGAACATAGTGTCTCAGGAGTTGATGTGCCAGGGGCAGATCTGAGGGATGACAAGCTATCAAAGAAAATAGAATATTTGCAACTATAGAGGTGGGAAAAAGGACCAAATGAAGTTAAAAGCAATATATGAAGGCTCCTGGGTGGCTCAGTCAGTTGAGTATCCTACTCTTGATTTCAGCTCAGGTCATGATCTTATGGGTCATGAGATGAAGCCCTGAAATGGGCTGTGTGTTCAGCAGTGAGTCTACTCAAGATTCTCTCTCACCCTTTCCCTCTGCCCCTCTCCCAACTTGCACACACACTTTCTCTCTCTCAATTAATATATTTTTTTAAAGTATCATATGGTCATTTATTTACCTAAAACTTTTCACAGTTATGTTTCACCAACAACTTTTACAGGTGGAAAATTACCTCCTAATTTAAGAAATATACAATGTTTATTAAATTATTTGGAAAGAAGTCAAACTATAATTAATAACAATATGGATGTCCTGTAATTTCAAGAACTTTCCAGACCAATCTTTCAACTTACATAGCACTTTTTTTTTTAAACCTGATCCTGTTTTTTTCTCTTTAAAGCTATATGTTCCCCCAATTCCATTTCTTTTCCTTACAGTTTATCCCTTAGCTACCCATGGCATTTTATTTATAGAGTTTCTCAAAGTCTGGATTTTATTGATTGCATATTTATTGTGTGGTTCAGGATATTCCTCTGATCTCTGTATTTGCTTCAAATTGGCTGCTCTATCTGAACACTTCATCATTTTCGTTTGATCCCTATAGTAAAATGATTAGATGACTCTGTCCTTCCAAAATAATGTCTTGGCTTTGTTTTATTCTTGTGTGTTGTTAGCAGCCAGTGATATTCAATGTTTAAATTCATTGAGTTATTAGGGATTATGAAATGTTGGTATTCTGATTTTGAAACTTAATTTTCATTTTAACGGCCATGATTTTATTTAAAAAAAAATCCTTTTATTTTTCTGCTATTTGTTTAATCAGTTATACAGTTTATTTAAGTGCTTGATTTGTTTGTATCATTTATTCAGTTTCCAAAATAATAAATGTGTTCCCTGTTATCTTCAAAAAAAAAAAAAGATGAATTAGTTTTTTAATCATTATAAACTCATGGATTTAAGTACGTTTGATATAGTTCAATCTATTATAATTCTTATTCTTATCATTATTAAGCTCAATTTTTCCCATCTGTAGTCAGTGGTGGCCTTTTCAAGTTTGTTTCTGAGTCTATTGATATCACCCTTTGCTATCTGATGTGTGAAGATATTCTAGCTTCATTGGGCATTTTTTTTCCTTTAAACTTGGATTCAGCCAGATTTCTTCAAGAACGGTTAAATATTTTTAATAAGAAATAGTATTCAAAAACTAAAATCTGGGTGCAGAGATGCTTACTGCTACTGTGGTTTTCATTGTTAATAGATAGGTAGGTAGGTAGATAAATAGATAAAGATATAATTATTGCTTATTGAAAACTATTAAATTTTTGTGCATGTGGTATCCTCAATCCTGCTTTTCATTATTTGTCTATATCCACATTATCAATGTTTATCCAATCATAAACACTTTAGTCTTTCCCTTGTAATTCTTATTTATTCTCAACTACATATATAAATATATAATATATAAATATATATATGTAATGAGAAGTATGATGATGATCTAGTTTTATATCTCCTACATATCATTTGCTATTATTGTCCCATTGCTCAAAGGATTTTTTTTCTTTAACACCCTCAAATTTTACTACACTATTTACTGGTGTTAATTTTTCTAAGTTGGTACATAGTATATGCTTTTTATATGTAGTTTTATCTATATATTTTATTTTGAAGAGAGTTTTCTTCAATTAGAGCTTTTAATATTTTTTTTCTGTTCTCTTGTTTTGTTTCTCATTTCTCTTGGACTTTCATTGTTTGTAAACTGTTTTATCTTTTTTGTCTGTTTTCCTTATTTGCTTTCTCTTGAATCCCTTTAATTACTTTCTTTGCTTTTTAAGAAACTTTTCTTCCTTTAATCTTCTATTTTTCTTGAGACATTATTTACTATGTTTACTGGCTCTTAATTTCCTTTTAGTTTTGTATCTATTTATGAAATAACATTTTTAAGTTCTAATCCTTTTTTGATACTTTCAACTCTGTTTTTTTTTAAATTGATTTCTGTTGACTTTCATATATTGTAAAATTTTTAATGCCTAATAACATTTTGATACCTCATATTTTATTTCAACCTCTATTTTTTTACTATTGTCTGGTATTATCTGAACTTCTATCTATTATGCCTTCATTATATCTAGTTATTATTCCGCTCCTATTCTTTTTCCATCTTGTAATAAGTTTGTACTAGATTGAACTTGATAAATTTCTGTTGCTCATCTTTACGTGAATTTAACTTTTTCTAAAATTTTAGAAGAGCTATAGTTCAGAGTAAGAAGGGAGATGGTAATGGAGTACAAGGACCCTAGGCTGGTGTCATCCCACAAATACAACTAGATAACATCATATCAACCCAAATACCCTAGAAATTGACATGAAGACTGGCAGAACAAACTCCACAAATAAAGGTAGACAAGAGGCCACATTAAAGTGAGTAGGGAGTGTGGATATGTGGCTTGGGAGAGAAATGGATCATGGCTGCTGAGGTGGAGAAGGAGCCATAGTCATAGATAAAGGTGAGATACAGACTAACACAAAGAATGCATGGGAAGATGGTTCCCAGAGCAACTGGGCTCGAAAGCAAGAGAGCCCAAAATTTGTGAGATCTTGGAACTAGTAGGGATTAAAGCCTGAAGTTTTAAGAGTCAGCAGTCTTGGCTCTAGGAGAACTCAGAGGGACTGGAACTCCTCTTAAAGAAAAAGCAGTGCAGTTAGCCTGGGGATATACAGTGCAAACAGTGATCTGAAGAGTATCTGGGAAATACACTGAGGAGATTATTAGCTCATTTAGAAGCACATCCCAGAGAGACAGTATTCACAGAAAGACAACTCTGGGAGCAAAGGAACTAGCCAGCGCCATTGCTCTCCCTGCACAAGGCCACCTGCATGCAGGAACCAGTGCAGCACCAACATTCACTACCTAATTTACTTACACCAAGCCTTGCCATATGCCACCCCCCCCACACCACGCACACACACACACTCAGTGGAAACACCCCTCCAAGTCACGCTTACCTTAGCCCCAGTGTGGCAGGTTCCCACCCCAAACAGATTGGCCCAAACCACTACTAACACTGCGTCTCCTGACCTGGGAATTTTGTGGAGACCTGGTTCCAGTGTGGGTAGCAATATTTATTTCATAAACAGAAAAGAGCACACCTAGGTAAAATGTGCCACATTCAGATCAAGGACCAAACACTGCTAACAACAGGTAAAGGGAGCTTCTGCAGACAACTGACCTCTAGGATAATGCAGCCAGATCACAACAGCAGAACACACATAGCACATATTCAAGATGCTCTGGGAAACACCAGGCCTGGAGACCAGGAGACACTATTTTGCAAGACATTACAGGACCTCTTCTTCATAAAGCTATTAATCTCAAGAAAAAGAGATATAGCTGACTTTCCTAACACAGAGAAAGAAGAACAGAGACTAAAACAAAATGAGAAGACAGAGGAATTTGTCCCAAATGAAAAGACATGACAAGGCCATGGTCAGAGGTCTAAGTGAAACAGATGTAAGTCACATGTTTGATGGAGAATTTAAAACAATGATCATAAGTATATTCACTGGACTTGATAAAAGTGTGGAGGATATCCCTGAGACCATTAATACAGAGATAAGGAATAATATAGAAGAGATAAAGGGCTCAGTAAACAAAGTGAGAAACATGCCTGATGCAATGAACAACAGGCATGTAGAAGTAGAGTAATTAATTATATTAGCTAGAAGACAGAGTAATAGAAAGTAATCAAGCTGAACAAAAGAAAGAAAAAAGAATTATGTAAAACAAAAACAGGCTTAGGGAACTCAGTGTCTCCTTCAAACATAATAATATTCATATTTGAGGAGTGCTGGAAGAAGAAGGGAGAGGAAAGTGGGCAGAAAATTTATTTGAAGAAATAATAGCTGAAAACTCCTCTAATCTGGGGAAGGAAAGAGATATTCAGATCTAGGAAGCACAGAGAACTCCCAACAAAATCAACAAAAGCACATCTATAGTGAGACATATAATAAAAATGGCACAGTGATAAAAAATATTAAAATATTAAAAACAGAAAGACAAAAGAAGAAGGTTACATACAAAGGACCCCCTCCCCCAATAAGGCTATCAGTAGATTTTTCAGCAGCGAATTGCAAAGCCAGAAGAGTGGCATGATATATTCGAATGGGAGCAACATATTCAAATGCTGAATGGGAAAAATCTGTGGCCAAGGATACTCTGTCCAGGAAGGCTATCATTCAGAATAGAAGGAGAGAGAATTTCCCAGGGGGAAAAAAGAAAGAGTTCATGACTACTAAACCAGACGCTATATGCAGAAGATGTTATGTGCTATGCTAATGGTAACCACAAATCAAAAACCACTAATAAATATGCAAAGAATGAGGAGAAAGAAATCCAAACTTATTATTAAAGAAAACCAGCCAATCACAAAAGGGAAATTAAGAAGAAAGGATCAGAGAAAATCTTCAGGAAGAACAACAAAACCAGTAATGAAATAGTATTAAATACATATCTATCAATAATTACTTTTTTTTTAAATTTATTTGACAGAGAGAGAGATATCACAAGTAGGCAGAGAGAGAGGGGGAAGCAGGCTACCTGACGACCAGAGAGCCTGAGGTGGGGCTTGATCCCAGGACCCTAAGATCACTACCTGAGCCAAAGGCAGAGGCCCAACCCACTGAGCCACCCAGGCACCCCTATTAATAATTACTTTGAATGCAAATGCACTAAAAGACATATGGTGACAGAATGGATAAAAAAACAAAACCCATCTATATGCTACCCATAAAAGACTTATTTTAGAACTAAAGACACCTAGAAATGGAAAGTAAAGGGAATAGAGAAATTTTCATCAAGCAAATGGATGTTGCAAGAAAGCCAGAGTAGCAAAACACCTATCAGTCAAAATATACTTTAAAACAAAGACTGAGATGAAGAAGGGCACAGTATAATAACAAGGGGGACAATCCAACAAGAAGATATAACATTGTATATATTCATGCATCCAACATGGGAACACCCAAATCCATAAAAAAGTTAATAACAAGCATAAAGAAAATAATCAATAATAATAATAAAATATAGTAGAAAACTTTAACACCTCATTTACATGGATGGATAAATTGTCCAAAAAAGAAAATCAACAAGGAAATAAAGGCTTCAAATGACACACTGCACTAGAAGGATTTAACAAATATGTTCAGAACACTCCATCCTAAAACAGCAAAATACATATTCTTTTCAAGTGTGCATCTTCTCCAAAATAGATCACATATTAGGCCACAAAACAAGCCTCAACAATTTCAAAATGATCAAAGTCATACCATGCATCTTATTGACAACAATCCTATGAAACTATAAATTGATCACATTAAAAAATCTGGAAAGGCCACAAAAGCATGGAGGTTAAATAACATGCTGCTATACAATGAATGGGTTACCAGGAAATAAAAGAAGACATAAAGAATATATGTAAACAAATGAAAATGAAAACACAATGATTCAAAACCTTTGGGATGCAGTAAAAGTGTTTCTAAGAGGAAAGTTTATAGCAATATAGGTCAACCTCAAGAAGGAAGAAAAATTTCCAATAAACAACTTAATCTTGTACCTGAAGGAGCTAGAAGAAGAACAAACAAAACCTAAAACCAGCAGAAGGAAGGAAATAATAAAGATTAGGGAAATTACCAGACCAATCTTGAAAAGGAAAACCCAAACTTAAAGTATCACAATTCCAGACTTTAAGTTATATAAAAAGCTATAGTAATCAAAATAGTATGGTACTGGCATAAAATAGACACATAGATCAATGGAACAGAATAGAAAACCCTGAAATAAACACATAATTATATGATCAATAAATCTTTTGACAAAGGAAGAAAGAATATCCAACCAGGAAGAGACCATCTCTTCGATAAATGATGTTGGGAAAACTGGACAGCTACATGCAAAAGAATGAAAATGGACTACTTTTTACATCCTAGACAAAAATAAACTCAAAATGGATTAAAGTCCTAAATGTGAAACCTGAAACCATAAAATTCCTAGTAGAGAGCACAGGTAGTAATATCTATGATATTGGCTATAATACCATTTTTCTAGATAATGTCTCCTGAGTCAAGGGAAATAAAAGCAAAAATAAAAATAAAAAGGTTCTTCACAACAAAGGAAACAATCAATAAAACTGAAAGACAACCTACTGAATGGGAAAGAGGGTATATGCAAATAACATACCTGATAAAAGGATAGCATCTAAAATATATAAAGAACTTCTACAACTCAACACCCAAAAGCCAAGTATTCTAATTAAAAATGGGGAGAAGACACGAACAGATATTTCTCTAAAAGACATTCCAGATAGTCAACATATGAAAAGCTCAATATCTCTCATCATCAGGGAAATGCAAATCAATACTACAATGAGATATCACCTCACACCTGTCAGAATGGCTAAAATTAACAACACCAGAAACAACAGGTGTTAACATGAATATGGAGAAAAAGGAACATTTGTGCACTGTTGGTAGAAATGCAAACTGGTGCATTGTTGAAAACAGTATGGAGGTACTTTAGAAATTTAAAAATAGAGTTAGAGGATGATCTAGCAATTGTACTACTGGGTATTTACCCAAAGAGTACAAAAACACTAATTCAAAGGGGTACATACACCCCTGTGTTTATTGTAGCATTATTTACAATAGCCCAAGTGTTCATTGAGTGAAAAGATAAAGTAGTTCACTTCTATATAATTTCATTATATAGTTCACTTCTTTATCTATATCTATCTATCATCTATCTATCTATCTATCATCTATCTATCTATCTATCTATCTATCTATCTATCTATCTATCTATATAGTTCAGCCATAAAAAAGAATGATATTTTGTCATTTGCAACAACATGGTTGGAGCTAGAGAGTAGAATGCTAAGTGGAAGATGTCAGAACAATACACATATCATATGAATTCACTCATATGTGGAATTTCAGAAGCAAAACAAATGTGCAAAAAAAAAAAAAAAGAGAGAGAGAGAGACAGAGAATACAAACCAAGAAACAGACTCTTAATTATAGGAAACAAACTGATGGTTATCAGAGAGGAAGTGAGTGGGGGGATGGGAGAAGTAGGTGATGGGGATTAAGGAGTGTACTTATCATAATGATCCTCAGGTGATTAAAATAAAAACTTTAAAAAAATTAAAAATTTTTTTAGAAAATTTTTTTTAATTAAAAATTTTAAACAAAGAAGATATGGTTCAGCTAGATTTTTCCTTTTGTTGTTTTCATGAAATGTAAAATATGACACCTTAATTTCTGAGATTCCTTGCCTCTATTCCTCTCTTCCCTGTGTATCTGGATCATGTCTATTTTCAGTTATTTTTTTCCTATCCTACCCAATTTTGCTGTATAGCAGTATTCTTTAGTACGAGGCCCTGTCCTGGAATGGCACCCTAGCTAGTCATTTTCTAGAGTTCATAAGTGACAGACCACTTCAACCTCTAAAGGCCCTGACAAAAGACCTCTGTAATTACCCACTCTGTAAGTGAGCAAGATTTCCAGTTTCAGCTATTGTTTTCAAATGCCCTGCCTTAACTTTCAGGTGACACTTGGTGATTTTTCCCCTACCATTTTATATTTCAGGTTCAAGGGGGATACCTTCTTATTTGACTCTGTGTGTGTATTTTTGTGTGTGTGTGTTGTTTTGGGTTTGGGTTTTATTATGTAGTTGTTTCTTTTGATTTTGTTGGGGGTATTTGGGAAAATCCAAAATCTATGTTGCTGCCACTGCCACCATCTTTCCAGAACTTACCAGAATTAGTTTTTAATTACTTATATTGTAGACTTAAACCCTAAGACTTAAAATTTGCTTGGGGACTTTATTGTCTTGATCAACTGTCTGTGAAAATTTCTTGGCCTTCTCTTTCAGAAGACCTTTTTCATACTGAAGTGCCAGATCTCCTTTTTGTGTTTCTGTACACTATTAGTCACCAAATAATGATTTTGGACTTTGTAAATTGACAAGCCCTGATTTTTTTTTTTTTTCCAGGCAAAGAGTTCTCCTTTTCTACTTGGTAAAATTCTATTACTATTCTAATCCCAAATCCTAACTCAACTGGAGTTCTTACTGTGGGATACCAATTTCTACTGTTAAAAAAAAAAAAAAAAAGCATAATAAAGTGCATAATTAACCAATTATCAGATTTAGATGGACATTTCTTATCCATGGGGAACACCTCCATGGGGAACACCTCCAAACCTATAGCCCTGCAAGGAGCCCAAATATTCTTTGGTCTATAGCAATGGATGATTATGTGTTGTCAGTAGCTATCCTGCTGTGCAGGAATATTTTAGAGTTTTGGACCACAGACAAGTGATGTCAAATGTGTTCCTTCTACTTAGGTGGCCAGGCTTTTGAGGAATAGGAACAGTCAATGCTTAGAACATGTCCTGGCTTCAAGCCCACATATCCAGTTTCTTCCCAAACATGAGTTCCCTATTTAGCAATGAGATAGCAGTGAAGACTATTATAGATCGTATTTTATATATTAGAAATTTCTTTCCTTATCAATACCTCTTCCCAGATATAAAATATAAAGGCAAGAGAGGAAAGCTCAAATTATCACAGAAGAAAAATGGCCAAGACATATAAATGAAGTAAGCAATGACAGTAAAATTTCTATTTTTTACCCTGGAGACACTTTGCATTTAAAGAAAATTATTTCATTCCATGTTTTCCAGGTATGTTTTCTTTCTTTCTTTTTTTTTTTTTTTAATCGCAATGTCCTCTCTATCACAATGTCTATCTCTATCCCACTTTTAACAGAGACATAGATAAGATTAAACTTGTCTTTCTGCCTTTTTTGTAAAGTTTTATTTATTTAAGTAATCTCTATAGCCCTTGTGGGGCCCAAACTCATGACCCTAAGATCAAGAGTCGTATGTTCTTCCAACTGAGCCCACCAGACACCCAAATTTGTCTTTCCTCTTAACTCCATTATACAGGAAATCAAATAACAACAAATGGCACTTGACACTTGGCCTAATCACAATGTAAATAAAAGGCAGTTATAGGGATATTTTAAAAACTGAAATTTAAAGTTCCACCCAAAAGTAGTACTTTCAATCAGCTTCACATGACTTTTGTCAGGCACTAATGAAGGCTCAACATTGCTAGATACTCCACTTTTTCAAAAGAGGAAGGGCTTACTGAAATATCCCAGATTTAAATGGTGGCAACTCATTCTAATAATCTTTAAACATTGTATAGGCAAATATAATGTGGATCAAACAAAACACATCTGTAGGTGATGGAATATAGTATATTTTTCTCCTCTAGAAGCCCAAACTAGTATATTCTCCTGTATTTTCATTCATCTTATATTTCAGGACTGAGCTCAAGGGTTACCCTCTTTGTGAAGCTTTTCTTGAATCTCCCCAGATGGTACATGTTTCACTCCTTTGTGTGCTCATTACCTCCTAAACTGACTTCTGTCTCAGCATCTATATGTAATTTTTCTGTCTGTCATTCTCCCATATTAAGCTACAAGGTCCTTCAGGTAAGAAGCTGTAATGGAATGAATGGTGGCTCCCCCAAATTATGTCTCTACCCTAAACCCTAGATCTTGTGAATATGACCTTATTTGGAAAAAGGGTCTTTATAGATGTAATTAAGCTAAGGACCTCAAAATGAGATCTTCCGGGATTATCTGGGTGTGCCCTAAATCCAATGACACATGTCCTTAGAAGAGACATAGTAGAAGGTCATGAGAATACAGGGGCAGAGACTAGAGAGAGGCAGCCACAAGCTAAGAATCATCTCGCAGCACAAGGAGCTGAAGAAGGCAAGGAATGATCCTTTCCTGTAGGCTCCAGAGGGAGACTTGTGCTACCTCACACCCTGCTTACTGACTTGTGGCTTATACACAGTGACAGAAAAGGTTTTGTTCTTTTAAGTTCTCTGATTTTTGGTGACGTGTTACAGCAACTCTAGAAAATGTATAGAGCCACTATGCTTGCATAACCTTGTATCCTAAACGCTTAGCCCAAAGTCTTCTATATAGGTAGCAAGCAGGAAGATGTTAATTCTTTGAGATCAAAAGTATAAATTCTTACTCTTTATGAGTGAGTTTCCTTGCATACTTCATGTACTGTGGTGAATTAATATTCCATTTCTCATAAATAAGGCTCTTAAATGGACTTATTAAAGTTCAATAAGCAAATCAGTAGCAGTTTACTAGAATTAAGAAGATTTATGTACAATTGCTCTCCACAGAATTACATAAGATGAGCAGAGAGGAACTACTTCCTCCATCATATCTGCAGTGCTATGCCCACAAGGTGTATAAAGGCTCGTCTCTTTCCTAAGGAGAGTAATTGTGGTCCCTGTAGGCAGAATAGCAGAATGTGTTCCGATAACAGAAGCCAGGGATTTGAACCAAAGTGCTACTTGTTACTCGTGGTAATAGCCTACATAAATTCTTTAACTTCTTTGAGGGAGTGGGGGAAGAGGGGAGATGGTAAACCCTGTAAGTATTAAAAGAATTAGAAGGTTAAACACCCTCTCTGATCATCGGGACATAGAAGGGACTAAAAATATGTTATTTGCCTTCTAAAGATTTCCAGTATGCTGTTCTTTCTTGATTGAGGAATTAAAGATTGGGAAAATGTATTCACTGAGACTACTGGTTTGAATTTAAGGGTATTATGTCAGATTTCCTATTCTTAAAATGCAATCCAGATTTCCCTTCTATAATTCCTGAAAAGCTACTTGGGGGATGGGCAGGATGGAGAGCAAGAACTTCAGTACCAAGAGGACCATTAAATCCTGGAACTGATAGTTCCTTTGCTGAAAAATTAAAACAAAATAAAAATTGAGTTCTGCCTTGGCTCTCCATTCAATACCCTTCTTCTTGTTGACGGTAAGTTGGTGTCTATAATCGACATATGATACATAATGAGAAGGTCACATGGATGAAATCATGAACCCACAACTAGAATAATATCAGTATCAAGGCTTTCTGTGAGGAAGGAGGTCTTGCAAATTATGTTTAGCCTTATCAACTCACTTTTCTCCATTGGCAAAAGATTTTCAACACCATGCTAATGTTGTTGGTAATTATGTCAGCCTGCCCATCAATCTCTAAAAGAGAAATACACCCACCACAAGACCCATTGAAGACAACAGCTTTTATTCTATTCCCTGTGAACCAGTCTAATGGCTTAGGAAAGGAACAAGAAGCTCACCAAAAGCATTTTTAGTTCTAAGTCTCAAAAACGTGCATAGGTTAAGTTAGGTTATATAGATAATTTGTATCAATTAGTGGATATCAATTGTAGATTATTTTAAACTCCACATGACTTTTTTTTTTTTTTTTTTTGATCATGATAACTGGAGAAAGGAAAATGCTCCACGTATATAGGGGATAGAGGCCAGGGACGTTGCCAATCATCCTGCAGTACACAAGATAACCTCCACAACAACAAATGATACAACCTAAATGATACAACAAATAACACCATAGTGGAGAAATAATAGAATACATAAACATAGCAGAAGTGTCTAGAAAGGAAAGCACATATATATATAT